>NC_142127.1:86644166-86960000 GCF_024610735.1 Ursus americanus
TGGCTCCAGAGAGTTTGACTTTATTATCTTAACAGAAAATTTTAAAAAATCATTACCGTCACAAATGCATTTTTAATTAATAGTCGGATTGACACAGAACCCTTGAAATGAAGCAATATTCAACAAGTAAAATTTCCCATCATTCTTTATGATGCAAAATGTTACTTTGAGTCAAGCAGTCTCCCCTCATTTGCTTCATGTTTGGAAGAGCCTGTGTCTGCCAAACATGCTTCCCTGGCACCTTGTGCGAATGCATGGAACTAGAGGAGATGGACAAAGCAAGCTACTCACTAGATGAGTCACATCTGAAATGACCACTGCCAAAGCCTAAGCACTGGCACGAGAGCTTAAAGCCAGATTCAGACAACCGCTCCCACTCCTCTCCAATGGCATAATGGGAAACCGTGTAGGGGTCGAAGCATGAGTCATCTGTAGGTTGGTTTAGGCCTTGGTCGACTACATGAAGAAAAGGAGGAAAAAGAAAAAAAAAATCTTAATGGTGATTTGAACCATAAGAAGAAAACTGAATTATTGTTATGATGAGTTAATCTAAAACAGAAATCCCAGCAGCATTAAGAAACATTCATCTGTTTTACCAATTCATCAGTTGCTCTAACAAACAATGCTTAGCTGTTGCCAGGGGACCCTTGCCACAAGCACCGTAAAAGGAGCCCGTCTTTCATTTTGCCATCATTACTAAAAAAAAAAAAATCATCATTTCTGGTGAAACTAGTCTATAGCACATGGAACATATCTTGAGGCATTTTTAAGCTAGTTAAGAACTCGAATGGGATGCAAAGGCTGGAATGTCTCTCCATCAGAACCTGAGTGACCTTAACCTAGTTATTCTGCATTTCTCTGCCTTACTTCCGTCCTCTATAATATGGGGTAAATCATAATAATATACCTACCTGCTCAGGATCTTGTAAAGATCACGCGGATATCATGAATTCAAAGCATTGGTCCATTGCCAGCACTTAGAAAGTGCTCACCAAGTAAAGAATAATTATTAGCATCCTTTGGTTTTAATGCAAAAGTCTTAGCCATTTTTATATACCATTATAATGCAATATTCACTTTTATTATTGCATTTTTTGCATCATAGCTAGATTTTGTACATTAGTATGACAGTAGTAGGACAGTTTCACTTTATCATTAAAATCAAGTGTTCCAAATAAGAGAAACCAAGTAATGGAGTCTCTTCATGTTGCTTAATATATCGGTCTTTATGTTTTGAGAAAGCTTAAAGTAATCTATGCAACCAAAGTATGCTTCCAATGTTCTCTAAAAATGACATAAACTAATTTCTGTGACTTTGAATCCCACTGTGTATATTTCTTTTTTACAGTACAAAAAATCAAAAGCTCAAAAGCAATAGATATTTGAAGTGTGTAATAGTTTGAAAAGCATTGCCCTGGAAGAAAATAGAGTTTGGGAGAAACTAAGAAGTCTGACATGTCTGAAAGCCCAGAGAACCTGGCTAGAATGCAGAATATTGCTGCTGGAGATACGGGGTCGGAAAGGAAAATGAAAGGAACCTAAAGGGTTACTAGGGCTTACAGGAACCCTCCTAAAAACAGCCACCAGTTAAAATTCCACCTGACTTAAGTTATAGAGATGGAATCTTGAAAAAAAAAATGATGTGGAAAAGTCTTTGTGCTTTTGAAAATTCCTTTCATATGGCGTTCTACTAGTAATACCACAAAAGACAGAAGGCATGCATTACCATGGCTACATACCACAACAAGCACAGTAGGATCCCCCCACCAAATAGCCAACCGCTCAAATTCACCGGTATTTATTCATGTAAAATAGCACAGTCATCTGCAACCCTGCATTCAGTGACCGACCCTAGGAATAAAGCCTGTCACTTGACAGAGACAGAATTTAGCACTCCCTACTGCTGGGGGATGGAGACCCCTCGGTGGGAAGATTGAAGCTTCATGGTGTTGATGATTCCCTATCCTGTGTTCCTTGGTGAACCTTCAGCTGATGCAGGTTGAAAAGCCAGGTGATTCACTACAAGTTTAAAAGGACTTTGCAGGTGCTACAAAGAGGAGTCAGTGATCATTTCACTTCTAGTCTGGCTTTGGGGTTATATAATTAGAGAAAGAAATTGAAATAACATTGGAATAAAATAGCTCTTTGAACAGAAATGGGCTATGTTGGTAGCATTTTACATCAGGAACAAAACCCAGCAGTCACGAATGTTTGCAGATAGGGAATTTGCTTTATAGGTAGTCCGTTTCGGTACTTAAAAATCACGCAAGAGGACAGCAACGTGGTGAGGAGCAGAGGGTCCAGGAAAAGAGATCGGGAGACCTGTGCCCTGTATCAACTCAGACGCTCGCTAGCAGGGAGTCAGAATGTTGGACTAAATCATGCTTGAGGTCCCTTCCAGGTCTATTATCATATCAGTGCCTGAGACTATTTTACAGAGAAAGTAAATACTATGAGGGAAGAATAACTAAATTTAAAGGTGCTCATTTACTTCATGGCATCACTTCCTGAAGTTAAAAGACAAGAGCAGCAAAGGAACTGTCGAGACAAAAAGTGTCTTTGGAGTGGTCCAGAGGGGAAGCTGCACCTGAGTAACCAGACATTCACATACCAGAGTTGCCCACGGTAACAACCTCCTCCCGAACCTTGTGCCTCTTCTGGTCTTTCAGGGCCTCCACTATGATGTTGTAGGTGGCCCCTCTGGTGAGGCCTGTCAGCGTGGCACTAGCAGAAGTTCCAGGAACTCGGAACTGCAATCATCAGCACATCCAAAGTGAGGGAGAAAGCATTATGGTGAGGAATTGACCTGACTTCCCCTATTCTCTTATCAGTAACCTGCACTATGTAAATAAAGCAAAGGGAGACAAAGAAGGAGGGTGTAAAAGTCCCAAACCAGCCGTGGAGAGAAACGGAACTTGGGTGAGGGGCCATCTTTTCAATCTTCCAAATTTTCTTGCCAAGAATCTACCCTATGTGCTCCACAGTTACCAGGAGCCCTCAGTAATTCAACAGCCTCCTGTTCAACCTGCTGGGATTGCAGGTCTGTGCAAGCCCCCCCAGAATCCCCCGGCCATGTCCTTCTCACATGGTTTAAAAGGCATTGCCCTGGAATGGACACTGCGCTGTGTGGGAGATAGACTTATCCTCTGCAAGGTGGCATGTGACCCTGACATGGGGTCCCTAACGCATCTGGGGAAATCCTCAAACTCACGTTTCTAAGCTCATAAATCTTTCACAGTGTAGTCAGGTTTTGTTTTTTTTTTTCTTTTTTTGGTTAAATTCTGCCACTTTCTAAAAATAAGAACCCACTAAAAACTGGTACCAGCAAGACGAATTAAAGAATAAAAGTTTTAGAGACTCAGTCACTTATAAGAGCCGATGTGCACAACTTCACGTAAGTTCTTTTTCCTTGGACGTACTGTAGACAATGGGATTCTTCAAGGGCAGACTATAACGATGGCATTTCATTCTTATTTATTTTTTATTTATTTATTTTTAAAGATTTTATTTTTAAGCCATCTCTATACCCAACGTGAAGCTCAAACTCACAACCCTGAGATCAAGAGCCACATGCCCTTCCAACTGAGCCAGCCAGGCATCCCAAGGATGGCATTTTAGCCCTTCCTGCACAAATGTTAAGTTCAAGCAGAATATTTATCTCTCTTTTCTCAGATCATTTCTTTGTCTATATTACTAAGGAGCCTCAAATGCGTGAGAATAATACAAATGATTTTATTCTCTCTACTAAAGAAAAGCTGATGCTACTCTCTGGTAACAACCCCCAAAGTACCGCCATATTGAGATTTAAAAAAGAAAAACCAGGGCTTAAGCGTGCTACCTTTCTAAGAGGCCCTAGAATCTTTATGTGAGAGCTCTGGTCACTTCAGTTACCTAGCTCACTTATTTCTAGGCTGCCCAGAAGTAAGGGGAAAATCAATTACCTGTAAAGGTTCTTCATCAATGCCAACTGGATGACATGAAATGATATACTCAGAGCTTTCTTGGAATGGGGTCCAAGAGATGGTTGTCTGAGAGAGAGCTTCTTGTCCTGTAGAGGCATTTGGATTGAGTCCCATGACGTGAGGGTAGAGGTGATGGTCAACGTCTCCCCTGGGGACGTGACCAACTTGGATCTCCTCATTTACATTCGGCGGATATGGTCTTGGCCTATGCCTTACAGGGGTAGCCGTTGTGGGCGGTGTGGTGCGCCTAAAACCATGCTCCTCAAAGATCATTTGTTGCCCAACACTGGGCTGCTGACCAGAAGTGCCAGGAAGCTGAATACCGTTTCCAGTGTCATACCCAGGGTTGGTGATGAAAGGGGTCTTTTGAACTGTGGAGGGAACATCCAAGATCTCTGGTCCGTGAAGATTTGGGTGTGGAAGGGTTACCAGTTGGGGAAGCTCATCTAGCCAAGAGAGGTTAGAGCCAAAAAAGCAAAGCGTGTTAAGCTCCCAAAAGTAGCAGCAGTAGTCATTACCAATCCAGGCAACAATGACTGTTTATCAATCTGATCAAAGCCCCTAGAACATTAGCAGTTCTTAGATCACAAGACACTTTTTCCAAAAAAGAAATCTTTAAGATTTTTCTCAAAGGTTTCTTTATAGTTTAGAATGAAAAAAGCATTAGTATGAATTTATCATACACACAAAGCTTTGAACCGCTAAGCCCCATAGAAGCTATTTCTGCTCAAATTAAGCCTAATGGAACTGAAATGTGTAGGCTTTTTTCTTCTTTTCTTCATTTGAGAATCATGTTATAAGGACTAGCATCCAGACTAATTGCTTCAGCATCTGAAGTAGGAGAATTCCAGTTTTTCATGAATTGAAATGGTAAAGATAGATAAAAATACATACATGTTTATTTATAAAATTCTATTAGTGTAAATATAGAATTTTCTTCAAATTAAACTGAAATTAAATGAAAAAGTAAGATTATTTAGTTCAAGTTTCAGAAACCAAATAATAAATAAAGATAATGGGATTACTTTCCTTACTTTTTTTTTTTTTTTTAACATTAATGGAAGGTATAGAAGAATAGCATCATAGCAACCTGGTTTCTACATTTTAATATCTGGCTTAGATTTTTTAAAGGTGAATAAAAGGCTTTATATTGATTGGCTAAAAAAAATAAATAAAACGGAAGGCTACAGATTACATTAGGTTATTTGTGTTATCAAAGAGCACAACATATATATGCTAAGCTGTTTAAGAAAAAATTTCCATGAGAAAGGTATCAAAACCTGGAGAACCTTTTCACTGCAAAACTGATCACTTCTGATTAGTTTTGTCTTGATTATCTTCCTATTACCCAGAAGGCGCCCTTTACCTGTCTTTTTCCTTCCAATCAGAGGCTCACTCTTCTGGTTGTTCTTGAGGGCAATGACCTGGATGGTGTACTCGGTGCCTGGTTCCAGACCTGATGGAAGGACAGATCATCACGTTATGTCTGTGGGCTCAGCTAGTCGAATGGGAGTTGATCTTACCAGGAGATGCTATTGGGAAGCAAGCGTCCTCTCTCTAGCTGGCCTGTGGCCTCCTGAAAGTCAAAATCGGCTTTACTTTTTTCCCACAAAACCCAAATACTCCACATATGATGGCCACTTGGTAAATTAATAACTTTCCTACCAAATCTGACACCTGAGAAAGCACTTTTATGCTAACATTTTGTGGGTATTCTTTTAACGTGTGGTCTTATTTGCACTTTGAATTCAAGAAAATCCATCAGCATCGTACACCGCCAGTGGGATATACATTTGGGAGAGATCACTGCAGATTGTATACAGGAATCTACTTAGGGCCTAATAACCAGATGGTCCTCAGCGGCAGGATCAATGAAAAGTTAGACTATAGCTAAGTACTCTATAGGAGAGAGTGGCCAATCTTCGTGTGGTTCCTGTAGGAAGTATCCAATTCAACTCCTTCCATAAGTGATTCTATTTTCCTGCCCCCGAAATTTCTAAAAAAGCACTGTCTCTTTCTGGTGTCTCTGTGTTCCATAGGATTTTCAAGTCCAGATGATATACTGTACAGAGTTGAAAAATTTAATCTCCTGGACAAAAATAATACCAGAGGCTTATGATCTTTCCCACTGAAATGGACAACGCTTATTCCCCATTCCACGCATGCTCTCCAGCATGGGTGGTGGGGAATCACTTTGCCTCAAGACCCACTCTGTGAACCTGGGTAATGACGGCGGTGGCATGTGGCACTCTGGCAAGGCCTGTAAGATCATTAAATCGTTAGAGAGCTAGTGGAAGGACAGGATCACAATTAGCTAGTTAGTTTTGAAGAATGGCTTTTTCTAGGACAGGACTTATAAGTATCTGGCAAACATACAGCCAATGAAAAGATTCTATTTATGCCATCATGACAGTATTAGAATTACTGTATTTTCATGAATTCATGTCTTTGGAGATGTACTGAGCTCTACAGCTCCTCAATAGAAGATGCTTTTTGAAGTTGTCAGAAATGGGGCTTCTTGTTCTCATGATACAGCATCAAAGACACAGTTGGAATCTGCTAGGCACTTTGTGTGTCCTAGGGAGTCTGGAGGAAGATGACAACGGGGAGGCAGCCATACCGGTGATAGTAGCCTCTGTGACACCAGGGCGGGGACGAGGGACCACTTCTCTGGGAGGGGACCCAGGCTTCTCATACTTGATGATGTAACCAGTAATCTTGGCACGGGGCGGCTGCCATGATACCAGCAAGGAGTTGGGTGTGGTGGCCAGGAAACGCAGGTTCGATGGTGCATCAATGGCTAAAAGAAAACAAGATTAAGTCTCTAAAAAGTGAATAACCAGGGAAATTACTCCCAAACTTTTTTCCCACCCTTAGAAACAGACTCAAGAGAATCTGAGAGCTCTGATGACTATAAAAATGATTCTCTGTCAGCCTCATTTTTGTTTCTTACGTTCACATGACCAATCACATATAAGTCGGTGGCATTTCTTCTGTAAAAAAGTAGTTACCAGTGGAGGCATCAATGACCACGGGGGAGCTCCGGGCATTGTCATTCAGGGTGTACAAGTAGATCTTGTAGTCCGTGCCGGGCTGTAAACCTGCGATTTGTGAAGAGATGCTTTTTATCTGATTTTAATTTATTAGGAACATTTTCAAACTCATCTGTAATTTTCATGGTTCCTCTACCATCCCGTACGTACACAGACCACAGAAGTGGTCCACATTTGGGCAATAAATTAGAGCCTGGCATGAGTGTTAACTGTTAATGAGAAACATTATCTCAAAAGAAAATCACTGATGCATACAAAGATACTGGCTAAAGTAAATTTTAAAATTAAAAAATGCTATGTTAAAAGTAGCTGTCTTGGAGAGGGGGCCCAGGTGGTGCAGCCAGTTGAACGTCCGACTCTTGGTTTTGGCTTGGGTCATGATCTCAGGTCATGAGATCGAGCCCCACTGTGGGGCTGCACGCTTAGTGTGGAGTCTGCTTGGGATTCTCTCTCTCCTGCTGCCCCTCCCCCCTTCTCCTTCTCTCTTTCTCTCTAAAATAAATAAATAAATCTTAAAAAAAAAAAAAAAAGAAGAAGTAGACATCTTAGAGAATGAGGGGCAAACACCTGAGTGTGTTTCCCCTTTATTGTAATCAGTCACTGGTAACTGGAATCAGAATTTTAAATCTCAAAAGACCTAAATTGATCCAGATAGCAAACATTCTCTGACTCCAACTTGGATCTTTATTTAATTTTAAAATTTAATTGTTTTATAATCTAAGTTAATGTTAAGAACTATATGCCACTATTGAGTTTCTTTTGGTTTTAAGCATTATGTTACATTTTTTTTTGTAAGAAAGGGTACATTGATGAAAGATTAAATTTAATAAATGGAACTTACGCCATTTCTCTGGTAAACATTAGACGAAATCAGGCATTCACAGAATGCAACTATTTCAAATTATAGTATGAAAGTAGGTTTTTAAAAATTATAGCTGGATTATTGTACAACATTGACAACAAATTTAATCGGTGGTAGAGTAACTGGTAGTGGTAGAGTAACTGGTAGTGGTAACTGGTAGAGTAACTGATAAGCTAGTGTATGTTGTGAATAGCACCCAACAATCACAGTCAGTACAGTGAGTTCCCGGACCTGTGATGGTGTAGCTTCGGACATCTGGCTTGATGGTTCTCTGAATTGGAGTTTGGCCGTTTGCTGGGATGGCATCAACTTGGAAGCCAGTGATTGTCTCAGTCTTGGTTCTCCAGCTAATGGTGATGGTGGTCTCGGTAGCATCTGTCACACGGGCCCTTCTTGGAGGGCTGACATCTACACAAACCACAACTAGAGATTAGTGCCTGGCTGACTCATTTCCGTAAGGTTTTGATATTTTAAAATGTTTTTTTATTAGACACCAAATATATCCATTTCTACATATAACTAATAATGTATAGATTTTCTCCTGTGGCATCCAGAAAGAAAGGTTGACAGTAATTAAAAAATATGAAAAGACTCACCTCACATACCTTTTTTTTTTTTAACCAAAAACCTTTACAGATACTACCAGTGGTTCCCAAGTCTGCCTTTATAGTATCTGCAAATACCCCAATAAGTGTGAAAATTATTAATTTATTTTAACATAAAGTAAGTGTAGTAGGAGTTACAATGATATGGCCAGCCACCAATAATATATATATGCATTGTTAGTACTTTGAACTTTTTTATAGGGCTTCATTTTTTCCCCTCTCAACGTATCAAAGGCATCCCTATTTTATAGATGAGGAAACTTAAATATCCCATGTGATTTCTGAAAGAGCATACATAAATCATTGATGTGGCACAGAACCAGAATCTGGGCCCAATTTCGTCCAGTGCTGACTGTACTGTTAAAGTACAGTAGAAGCAGGGTGTCCTCCCCAAACATGATGAAAACAAGTTCCAACAAGTAGAGCATAAACTAGGTGTCAGTCCCAGTTCATAACACTAACATGGTAACACTTTGGAGTGATTCCACTGATGTGCCTGTATACCGCTTTCTGGGGGGCATAAAAGGTGACAATAGTAAGTCAACAAGAGAAGGGCAAGCAAATCAGTTTCCAAGCTGGGAATCCTTCTATTAACTTGGTGATCTAGAAGATCATTTACCATTTATGGAGAATGTTGGTTTATACGAAAAACCTGGATTACTCACTCTCCAGAGTAGTGACGACTCCCTGAGCCGGTCTGCTTGTCAGAGTGTCCTTAAGGGCATAGACACTCACTTCGTATTTGGTGGACACCTAGAAAGAAAGACACAGTAGACTTCAGCAACGTGATCTTCTAAAGCACAGGTGTTTTCACTACAGCATTAGAAGGACACAATGGTTATAAAAGAAAAAATAACGTAGCAAAACCCACAGCATTATAAATTCCTAGATGAATTTCATTCCTACCTACAGATGATCAAAAACACATGTACATTTTATGAATTTAAAAATGTGCTTAGGGGTTAACACCAAGGAAGCTATAACTTACATACTTACGCTGAGCTGATCCAAAATGGGGAAAGTGGGTATTAGCCTGTTTTTCTCCTTTATGATCTGACAGGTGCCAATCATGAATTTGTCTGATCATGGAGAGGCAGAGAGAATGCTCTATTCTATCTCTGAACTCTCCTTCTGTCATTTCTCCTGAAATTGGCCTTATGTTAAGAAGTACATCAATTTCCTAGATTCCTGGCTAGTTTTCCACATGCGTGTCTAAAGGATTAAAAATGTTTCAGTGAAGGGAGGGTCAGGTAGGTTGGTACAAACTGGAGAATATTCCTTGTCAAGGTAACAGAGCTCAGATAATGCATAACCAAAGTGGATTTATACATTCAGCCTATGGACATATAAATTGCCCCCCCACACACACATACACACATAAAACCTTTTTATAATAAACAAAATGCATATATATTTAAAGAGTTGTGCAAAATCCAACACTATTTATAAAAGTCCATTCCAGACAGTCATCTGGAAGAGTTTAAGTCAATATAGAGAATTCTATTTGACACAAAATAACAATAAATTATTTGGTGGCAGAGGCGAAGAACACAATTAGATTTATTACAATATTTTATTTCCACAACCTGAAACTGTGAAAGAGATGACTACAGTTGATCCTTGAACAATGGGGGTTGGGGTGCCAACCCCCTGCACAGCTGAAAGTCTGCTTATAACTTTTGAATCCCCAAAAGCTTAGCTAGTAAAAGTTGTACTGTTGACCACAAACCTTGCTGATAAATAGTTGATTACCACAAACTTCGTATGTTATTTGTATTGTATACTGTATTCTTACAATAAAGTAAGCTAGAGAAAGGAAAACGTTATTGATAAAATCTAAAAAAGAGAAAATGCATTTATAGTCCTGTACTATAGAAAAAAATCAGCATCTAGAAGTGGACCCACACAGTTCAAAACCACGTTGTTCAAAGGCCAACTGTACTTTGTTCCAGTGAAAAAGGGCACTTCTTACCATGAGTCCTGACACAACCACAGATGAGCTGTCAGGAGCAAGGTTGATTTCTTTCATTGGTCCAGTCTTCTCCTTGGGGGTCACCCGCACTCGATATCCTGTGAGCTGAACATTGGGTGCCGTCCACTGGGCGGTCAGGCTTGTTGGAGTAACCTGAGTGAACTTCAGGTCAGCTGGTGCAGGAATGGCTGTCGGGATGGTCATTGGTTAGAGGTTATCTTATAGGAACTGGGGAAGAGGGAAAATAAAGTGAATTCCAAGAAGTAGAATAGATTGTGCTTGTTGGGTTAGGTGGGTTGCCTGGTCAAGCAAAGATTCAGTATGAGAAAGTACAAGAAAGGATACAAAATAAAGAAAATGTTTGCTGAAAAAATGTGTTTTATATCCACCAATTCTCAGAATCACTGGAGGCACTTGGGTAAATGCCAGAAGTCTAAGAGACTTGAGGTTTTAGAAGTCTTTTTTTTTTTTTTGCTTTCCCTTAAAAAATAAAAACAAAAACAAAACATCAGGATGGTTTATTGGCCATTAGGATTGATTTTCCATTTGTATGGAAAGATGAGCAATAGCCCTTTTCCTAGATAAATGATCTCTGTATGGAAAAACATTTCACAGAGTAGTCCATCCCCCAAAAGATAGAATTATGTTTTTATCCTCTTTATTTGAACCCCACAGCAGCTAGTGCTGCTAAATTTGAAGTATTCTCTGTGGTGCAGCATAAGAAGAAAATTGGCTCACAACAGAAGCAGAAAAGAGAAGCAAAGAGCAATAACACAGATAGTCACCCCCAGGCTTGATGCTGTCACAAGGACACAAATTTAGCATTCCACTCTGCTTCAGAAACAAAGCGCAGGCGGATAAAGTATTGTGGAAAGCATTTGCCCTAAACCGTTTCCTATGTGTCTGATTCTCAATCCTTTAAGCAAATCACACACCCAGCACCTGATATCTAACCAGAGAAGGAAGGTCTTACCTACGCGTTCTCAGAATCACGCTGCCAGGAAATGGCCCAGTTTGGATTCCTTTTTTAGAGTAAGTTCTAGGATGCCAAACTTCTTTCCTTCATGCACAGTGAGTGTAACCACAGGGAGTCAGGGTTTCAGGAATAATCCACAATTTTAGTATCATCTTCAAATGTCTCACTTTATGGCCTTATTTACAAGCCAAGCCACTCTAAAACCTCCCTTTATTAGACTGTATCTGAATATCACCTAAACTTTATTGTTTATGACGATTCCTTTCTAAAGAGGGTCTTTCCTAATAGAGAGGCTGCTTTTTTTTTTTTTTAACCCCCTTACAGGGACTCAATAGCCCGATAAAGTGTAACTCATTCAGCAGGGCGTAAAGCCGCCGCGCCCGTGAGCACCCTGTGGTGCAGTTAACGATATACCTGTGGACTGGGTTCCAATCAGGGGCTGGCTCTCCATATCATCGTGCAAGGCAACCACACTGACTGTGTACTCAGAACCCGGCCTGAGGCCTTGCAGCTCTGCGGTGTCTTCTTCACCATCAGGTGCGGGGAATAGCTCATGGATTCCATCCTCAGGGCTCGAGTAGGTCACCCTGTACCTGGAAACTTGCCCCTGTGGGCTTTCCCAAGCAATTTTGATGGAATCGACATCCACATCAGTGAATGCCAGTCCTTTAGGGCGATCAATGTCTGTTAGGCAAATTAATGGTAAGAGGTTATGTGAAAAGCAAGTTGTGAAATAAGCATTTTTATAACGTGCAAAGCAGTCCTGCAGATACCATTTTCTCTGATGAATTCAATTCCAATTAACCCACTATCAAATGGAAAATTACTTGACACTTGATTAAGTTTTTTTTTGGTTTAGAAAAGATTTAATGTTACATCACTTATTAAGACGTAGGTCTATGTGAGACACATAGACACCTTGCAAAATGTCCCCACAATGAGGATTTATTTATATTAATTTTACAATATTCTACCAAGATTCGTTTTTGCAGTGTGATGTTAGTCTCATAGACCTGGATTTTCTATACCTTGGAAATGGTAAGGTTGATTTTCAATGTCAGATTCAGATTATTATAATCTTTCTTTAACTCTTCTCTTCCCTCTCTACCATTTACATTAAAATGCTGCTCCAGACAGTTTTCCAAATGCTCCAAACGTAATGGCTTCATGAAGCACGCTGCAATCAACTTTACCATCCAGTCGTAGAAAAGAAGGTCCAGGCAAAATATTTTGTAGGTTTGCTATAGGCAAATAAGGTTTTGCTGAGGCCATTTGAGCAAAAGAAATTCAAAGCACAGCAACCACGATGATCTTTCCCTAGATGTTCATTGCTTGGCACCAAGAAGGAAAAATGTTTGTAAAGGGCTCAGCTCAAGATAACAAACTAACCGAGTTGGCTTTCTCTAGGTGTAATTGCAAAAGACATGAGGAGGGCATTCAGATGCCTAGGAACAAAACTGACTTTGAAAATGGGAAAGAAGAATTCTTTACGTACTCGTTACTGCGGTTTGAACCAGAGGCTGACTCTCTCCATTTCGATTCTGAGCATAGACACTAACCACATACTCCACTGTGGGCTGCAAACCTTCAATGGTCATTTCTGTTTGATCTGCAAAGAGAGTGAAAAGCAAATACAGCATCTGTGCTGTCCACTGTAAGGCCAGCTAAGTAACTGTCCGAGTTTGGTAATAAATGCCTGGTGGCTTGGATTTTTCATTTGTAGAATAACCATGAAGACATGGATGAGTCAGATATGATTTCTCTTGGACAGATATGTTCATTGCTAATACAAATTGCCATACTGGAGAGAAGTCAGACTAAGGGATACACTCTAAAATTTAATATGATGTCTCCAACAATGAATGATGCTGCTCTTGGAAAAAATGAAAACGAGTTTGACTTTAAGATTTTGCCTTAGGATCCTAATTTTACCAGGATTTGATATCAAAACAAAAACAAGAGCTAAAAGGATCTTAAAAAGCTAGGCCATCACTCTCCTTGGTGTACATGACTAAATAAAACCACAAAGAGAGGTCTAATAGTGCAAGATGTCCATACCACCAAACAGAACCATGCATGGAAAATCAAATGCACTTCTCCTAAAAATTCTGCTGCGGAGGGAGTCTGTAACAATCTCAAGCCCTGAATTCACAAACGGGGAAACTCCGACATATGAAATGAAAATGTACAGTACTCAGACCTAGGTGGCCGTGCATTTTAAAAAGCATACCGTGTGGCCCTCTTCTGTTTATCCTGATGTATGCGAGATGCTGGTTATTCTTACCTGGACCTGCAGTTTTCGTTTTTGATGGTCCTGGGCCGTTTTTGGGAGTAGTGGTCACTCTGTAACCAGTAACAGGGGAACTTGAAGGCAGCCACCTGACACTAATGCTGTTGTCCTGAACATCAGTCACTTGCATCTGGGATGGTTTGTCAATTTCTACAAATAAAAACAAGGAGAAACCAGTGACGCTCCAGTCCATGGGGGACAAGAATGGACAAGGCTTGTTTCCAGTCCTGGTAGGCACAGAAAGATCTCTTATTACTATTAACAACTCCCTGGTGTTTCTTTTGCAGAAACACTGAGATTGCCTTTGGGAGGTGGGGCAGGCGTCTAGATACCATAACCTATTTTCAAGATGGCTGTTTCATTCACAAAGAAACTATATTCCAGGTAGGTGTTTGTCTTCTTACCTTATCAGCTCATTCATTCATTCATTAACAAATACTTACTGAACAGCCCTTATGTCTGTCTCTGTTGTAGGCACATGGAACAGCTCCATTAACAAAATAGACAAAATCTCTGCCCTTTGCGGTGCAGCTTGAATATCTGGCTCAAACCTCTGTTAGCTGTCTGTGTTGCCTCATCTTATTAAAAAAGAAGAGCAATCCCCCAGTGAGGAAAACACTTGGTTGCACACTGCAAACCTATCCGTCTCCACACAGGAGGAGTCAGTACCTGTTCGATAGTCAATGGAAACCGGCTTGCTGCTTGCGGGGCTGTCTCCACGGCCAGTGACAGCGTACACGGTGATGGTGTAGTCTACTCCAGGTTTAAGGCCGCTGATGGTAGCTGTGGACTTGCTCCCAGGCACAGTGAAGTCCTGGACAGGGCTGTTTCCTCCTGTGTGAAAACAGGTTAGTTCGAAGCGTGAGGGGCTGAGAAATAGTTGGGGATTGCTGAGTCACGACATTAACACATAAGACAGCGTTTAGTCACAACTTTGATCATTCCCTTTAAAAGAGTATTATTAATAGGGCCCCCACAGGAACATATTTATGTATGCATGTGGTGAACCCTTAGTAAGTGTGTAAAAATTGGGAGAAAATGGCAGTTAATGCTATTTTAACATTCCACTTTAAAATGTCACTGAGTTGTGGATTAACATTAGGAGAAAAGGTAAGTCCTCAACACAGGATGGCATATATTGTGTTCCTTTTTCAAAATATTAATGTAATACATTCATGTTAAATAAAATTTTGAAAATATAGGAAAGTGAAAAAAAATACAAATCACTTATTATTTCACCACTGATAATTTATTTGTGAATTTGTAATTCTTTCTTCCTCAGCTCTACTATTCCTCCTTTAGTAGCATTATATTATATCTTGGTTTCGCCACCAATTAGAACATACAGATTTTTTCACGTGTTCTTGGAAGAGACAAGGCTCCCACTGAATGGACTTGCTAAAGTCTCTTTAAATATTCACCCGCCCTTGGGCTTTGAGGTCACCCACGACAGAATCTGACTTGATCGCAGTGAAATAGCATTTTACTGACGCACCTGTTTCTCCATAGGTGATCCTGTAATATCTCACAGTGACAGCAGGAGCGTCCCAGCTGATCAGCACGCTGGTGGGGGTTGCGGCAATGACTTCCAGGTCCCTTGGAACATCAGAAACTAGGAAAACAAGGGAAAGTTTCCACATCTATAACTTTCAAACGATGCCCAGATTCACTCTGCTCATTTTTCAGATAACTGCCTTTATAATTCCTACATATAATAATGTAAATATGATGCAAAATTAGCAGAATGAAAAATTATGCACCATTCAAGGGAAGGGGTTAAGGAGGCAATTCAAATTATGATAAAATGACTATTACAAATTTATTGAAGCATTTTTTTCCTTCAACTTTTTATTTTGAAAAATTTTAAAACAGGGGCGCCTAGAGGGTCTCAGTCGGGTAAGCGTCCAACTTGATCTCAGCTCAGGTCTTGATCTCAGGGTCATGAGTTTGAGCTCCACGCTGGGCGTGGAGACTACTTAAAAAAATTAAAACAACAGAGAAGTTACAAACATAATATAATGAACACTTATATTCCCTTCTCTCGGGCATTTGTTTATTGGTCACATTTGCCACATGTGCTTGTCTCTCTTTCTGTGTCTTTCTCTTTTTGTTAAGCCATATGAGATCGAGGTACAGGTATCACGATGCTACTTCTCCCATAAAGTACCTCAGCATGTATCTCCTAAAAATACTGACACTATCTCATGAAAATAATTCTGTTTTTAAGGGAACTCTGAAACAGGGATTTTCTTAATATTTTGAATAAAACTTTGGGTATTAGAAATGCATAAATACCTATATCCAGTAAGAAATTTTTTATGATAAAAAAAAATTATCTTCAATAGAGTCTAAGAAGGAGATTTTCTCTACATATTCTCTCACTTCTCTCTCCATGCCTCATAACCACAATCTATTTTTTTAAGAGATGATGACTCAGACAACATAAAGTTGTTTCCCAGGAGATACCACCTGCCCAGAAAGTACTCTGAGTTTCTTTGCAGACCAGAAAACAAGTTACCTGTTGACTGTTGGCCAATCAAGGGAGGACTTTCTTCTCTGCCATTCAGAGCAACGATGCTGACCACATATTCTGTGCCCGGACTGAGATTGGTGAGGGTGATGGAATTCCGAGACGGGGGCACTCGATCTTCCCGAGGTCTCCCACCAGTGTGCTCAGGATGATGGCGGATCCGGTAGCCAGTGATGGTGGCTCGAGGAGCGATCCAATGCACAGTGAAAGAGTTGGCAGTGATATCAGAGAAGTCAATGCCAGATGGGGAATCAAGACCTGTTGTTTCCACCCAGGAGAAAAAAAAAGACATCACCAGTTTAGGAGGTGAGGAAGAATGTAGGGAGGTAACACACAGCCAGTGTTTCTGGCCTTTCTCATTAGCACAACAGATTGCCATAAACGTCAGGTCGTGATGCACTTATTCTAAGCGACACAAAAATTTCAAAATCATAAACTGACCCAGTTCCAAATGGCCATGTCAAGCTTTCTTTTCTTTTTCTTTCACTAAGTAATCCGAGTGGTTTATACATGTTGTTACCAAAGGTTTCTGTATCACTTTGGAAGACAGGTGTTTAAGATATTTTGGGAATTATTTTCAAATGCTTCAGTGTTCAAGTATTCTATGTTTCTATTCTGTAAGTGTGTCTCTCAAAATAAGGCAAGATATGCCCACTCTCAAGTTAAGTATTTGGTTCTCAAAGAAGCTTTCTGCACTCAAGAGGAAATTGATAGGTCAACAGGGTAGTAATGCCAAACATAAAACTCTCAAAAACTAAAATAAGACATCATCCTGGACATATTATAATGCACATAAATCCTCATGAATTGAAAATTCAGTGTACTGCAGAAAAATTAATAAGAATTTAGTTTATCTCAAATTCAAATCACTTAATCTCTCTGGGCCTTCCAGAACATTTTTATTTTAGTAATAATAAATTGAGATATCACAAATTTTTGGAACCAAGCAGACTATAATTAATGGATACACCACATCACACTTTTTTAAAAGGGAAAAATTAATAGAAGCCCTCATATTAAAGAAGAAATGTAATATTATGGGATTCAATTCAACTTCTTTACATAGCAAATGGATATTTCATCAAGCAGAAAAAAGAGATAAACTTGTTGGCTTAGCAAAGGAGAGAAAAGACTTCCATGACAATGACAGCATTGGGTCAGTCTTAGAAGGAGCTGCCTAATGAGAAGGAATGTTCACCATCTCTAAATAACCGAGATTATATTATTCTTGGGAGATTTTTTAAAAGGAGAGACAGCAATGTTTCTGGACTATTTTGAGTCCTTTCTGGAAGCTGAGAGTATAATCTTAGTGACTGAAAGTCAGGGTAATACTTGCAGAAGTGTCATTTAATTTTTAAGACCAGTGATCAAAAAGTAATGACAAGGCTATAAGCACCACTACCACCACAAAAATGGAGATGTATTTTTAGAAGCAGCATTCCATTCTGCTATTTAAAATTGGTAGGTAAAAGCTATTTGATCAGCATGCTGCTGACATAACTCACCTGTTTTCTGTCTTCCTCTAAGAGGTATGCTCTCATGCTGTTCGTACACACTGGAGACACTGACCAAATACTCTGTGCCAGGCAGGAGATCTGAGGAGGCAAGGGGTACTTATTTTTAAATTATGCTCAAAAGCATGAAAAAGTAAAGCACCCTCAGGACTATTTCAGTGTATAAAACAATATACACAAAAACTGAGTCCCGTAACCTACTTACACTGATGTGAATGTTGCTACCTGGAGGTACGCTGTAATGAGTTAATAAGGAAAAGTCAGCTTGCCCTCTAACATCTCTAATAGAGCCCCACCCTCAGATGCTCTTCTGAGAGTATGATTCAGCCAGATCTGCGATAAGATGGTTGCTGCCACGTAGTATGATCTCTGTCATCCACTTAATATTACGTCTGTTGAGGGCATGTGATAATAATGACCATGGCACTGTGGATTATCATTGACTCATCACCAACAACCCTAGGAAGTAGTTTCCTACTATTTAAAGCAGACTTACAGCCATACAATAAACTGCAAATATTTAAAGTGTACAGTTTTGACAGGTTTCGGCATATGTATGAACATGTGAAATCATTACCACATTCATGACAATGAATGTGTCCATCACCTCCAAAACTCTGGTTTACGACTGTCCCCATTTTACACATGAGAAAATGGAGGCACAGAGAAGCTGTATTCTTTGACATACTTGCCTGAGATCATAAAGGATTTGACCCAGGCCAAGACCAGTGGTCTTAATAATTAACCTTTACTGGAAAAGAGTCATAGTCCATGGGGAAAGTGATTGTTTCTGCCACATTAAAGTAAGAACAAAATACTTTAAAAAATTACATACAGTTTCCTGAGTATCCTCTTCTCTCGTTTTGAGGTCCCCAAAAAAGTATAGAGCAAGGTTTCTAATCTTTGAATTCTTACTCGGTAGACCCCATTCCCCTCCACATCATTTCTGTAGAGGCCCCTGCAAGGCTTAGCTGCTCAGACCCCACGTTCCTTATTCCTGCTTGCCCAGGGGGAATCTACTTAACCACCAAAGACCTCGGTTGCTTCATCTATAAAACTGAGTAATAATGGCTTCTCTGGGGAGGGATGGCTACCTTGCCATCCAGAGCAGGATCTAGAACACATGATGAACATGAGACCACTTGGTGGGGCAGCCAGTGGTCCTGAAGCAGGGGCTATACTGAGCGGTGCTGTAACTACTGATTCCAGAGCACCCCAGAACAGAAATTATAGCCCTGTTGATATGCATATAGAAGGATGTTCTCACCCTCAGCCATGAAATGAGAAGCTGAGACTATGGTCATGTTGAGCTGCCCTTCCTGCTCTCAAATATGTTCGCAACATAAAGGAAGTATTCAGACCTTCCTTTGGTACTGTACCTACATGTGAGCTCTTTCTCTGTGTGGAAACCTATGCTGCTCTCACGTGTTACTATTCCAGTGAGAAGGATGAGAAGGGACATGGACAGGAATCACAGCACCATGTCTCAGCCTCCTTCTATTTTCTTTAACCAACGATGTCTATTTCAAAAAGGTAGGATCTAGAAAGACACAATTTCCATAAATGGTTGCTGTTTTTCTAGGTCCTCAGCCTTCAGAGAAACCCTGCCAACAGATTCTTTCTGAAGTACCAGTTACACTTCTGGGCTCTTTCTTCAAAACAGTGTCCTGATCGACCCTAACAAGTCACCATTTCTACGCTTTCAAACACTAGAGATTACCTGCTCCGACACTTCTTTAAAAAATGAGAATAAAACAGGTATGGTGACATTATTTTCAATCCCCATTGTTTCTCCCTCCAAACATTTAGATTTAGTCCTACATTTTCTCTTGACATTCGTTTCTTTTTCCGTGCTCATCTAGTAGCAGAATGTGTTTGAAGTCTTCGAAGTTCGCTGCTGGTGTTTTTCCACTGTGATCTTTAAAAAGTTGTAGATTTCGGAGATACATACATGAAAACAGCAATAAACATGACATCTTTCAAAGGTACAGAGCTGCACATCCAATTTGGAGTTTAGCTTATAGTCTTGTTGCAGCTGTCTTGATCTTAGTTGCCTCTCCCTGAGAACTTGGAATTCTCTCCTGGGGCTCTAGCTTAGTATTTATTGAACAGATACGGTTGAGTGCTTACTTGTTAAGACCACTGCATTGTCCGAAGGAGAGATTGACAGCTCTGCAACATCTTCCTCATTTTTCACAGGTGAGTAGCGCACCAGGAGGTTGGTCAGTTCAATGGATGGAGGTGGGGCCCAGGTGACACGCATAGTGTCTGGACCAACATTGGTGAATCGCAGGTCAGTGGGAGGAGGGACAGCTGGTTTTAAATAAGGAAGACCAGGTTAAGGGAATTTTAAAATTAAAGCTAACAAAAATAGCTGGAAAGGTAAAAACCGTATTTCATGCATAAAGGAAATGAGTCATCATCATGCAAATAGTCTAATCTAAATCTAATCTAAATCACAGTCACTACTGTTAAAAATAAACACTACACACAGTACTGTTAGGCCCCTTTAACCTTTCTGCCATCAGTACATATCAAAGAAAAATTTGCATCTACTTTCAAATATGTGGATTTTAAGTACATTATTAATACCACTGACAGTTATTTTATCCCAGGCTGAAGAGGCTTAAGTTGCCACACAGCAAAGAGAAACACAGCGGTACTTTCCAAAGAAACACATGCACACAGACAAAAAGACAAGAGGGTCCTAAATTTCCCCTGACACGAGATGACTACAGCTACTGGCATCGCTACAATCCCGCTCCGTGAATTCTACCTACAAGTGAAAAGGTTCATGCAAATTGGTTCTCGGCATGTTCTTACCATGCAGGGCAGAGAACCTTTGTAATGTTGCATGCTCAGCCCCAGACTGGTTAAAGAGGAGTTTCTTTACCTAGCCATGGCAAGGCAATCCACTGCGCTCCAAAGTTTCTTTTCCTCCTATGTCAAAACAACCCCCTTCCAATCCACCCTAAATTTGACTGGGCTTTTAGTCAACTACAAAGAAGGAACACGGTGGTTTATCAAAGAGTAGAAAGAAAAGCATAATGGTACATTTTGGAAGTACCTTTCTTATTAACTGGTGCTCATTACACAATTTCGTATTCATTAAGATGTGTTTAAAAAGAAACCCCGGGTCTACAAATTCATCTCAACTTTCCCATTTTGTATCGAACAGATCCGCTCTCCCTCGCTTTCTGCACATGTGTGGTTTAAATGAAAATGTATTTAAGACCACATGCATATGCTTTCAACCAATCAGTTTAGCATATCCATCCAATTCCTTACCTGCCCCAACCCACCCTTCCTCTCTTAATGGCTGGCAAATTGCTGGCTTTTCCCATGAAACGTCCATCTTTAACCAGAGTGACTGGTGGCAGCATGCAACACCATCCATGTCTCAAACACAGAAGTTTTCAAAATTCACCCGTTTGCTGTGTCAGTGTAGTAGGGGCACTCTCTCCGCCATTAATGAGAGTGATAACGCTGATGTCATAGTCAATGCCCGGCTCCAGCCCTGTAACTGTGTAGTATCCTACTGAGGAGTCCACAAAATCTTCAAAAATAGGGATACCTTCTCCTGCCGCAACTACTGTGATGCGGTACCCAATAATGGTGGAAGAGTTTAGCGGGGTCCACCTCAGGCCGATGCTTGAATCGGTTATATCAACAAAGCTTAGGTCAGTGAGTTGGGGCACCTCTATTGAGTTACAAAGCAAGGGAGGGGGGCAAAAGGAAGATAGAGGCAAAAAAGAGGAAAAAATAAAGCAGTGTACGTCAGGTTACTAGTGGCAAACTTGACAGAATGTTAAAGCAATGATGGTAATATGCGATCTTTTCCCAAAGTTCTGAAAAGATGTCCTAAGCATCATGAATATAGTTTGTTTCCTTGGGAGAATAAAACAGGTTACAATATTCTTGGGGATTTTCTTGCATTTGAAAAGTATCTCTAAACAGTAGAGTTGAACCTCTCAGGTTCTTAAAAATTATAGGCCTGTTAAGGATGTCAAAACCATTCTTAGAACCTAGACATAATATCCGTAATAAGTATCAACAATGCTTAAAAAAAAAAAAAGCCAAAACTTTTTTTAGTAGGAAAACAGAGCTTGCATGAAGAAGGTTAAAAAAAAAAAATCGGTTGGTGAGTTTTTCTTTCTTTTCCTATAGAAAAACTCAAGACAACATTATGGCCATGGTGCTAATGCATTATGAAAGTATGGTGTGAAATGTGCCATTGAAAAGCACATTCAGGAGGAAGACAGATAGACTTGAGTCCAAGACCACTGCCAATATTTTGTTTAATTCATAATCAAAGTTATTTAATCAGCATTAGTAAAAGCATTCTACCGAATAGTGCAAAGGAGAACACAATTTGTCCAATGCTTTCATTCTGTCACAATCCAATTTTGGACAAATAACAAACCTATCCCTAGATAGGTCTTCTCAATGTTGTCTTTCAGTCCGTGAGAAAGAACACCCGAAGGTGTGGCTTTCCTTCTCTCTTTTATTTTCAGTTTTATAAAGGAAGGATTTGAAACTGCAAGATGAAGAATTGAACATGTCAACCAAGTGCTGTGTCGATGTTCACATATGGAGACAGGTACGATTTTACAGACAGCTGTTCAAAATTGATACGGACTGTAAAATCAGGGACAAATGTGCCGATGGGATGCATTTACCATATTACTTTTAGCCTGTCAGTACCGAGGACAGACACATGACATCGTTTTAGTAATATTTCCACGTGAGCGGACAGTACAGAGTTAATGCCATGGTGGCCAGTCCATTACATCCCCATCGCCACAAAGAGCATCCTGGTGAAGCAGACAGGAAAGCGGTGTTAACAGCAAGCATTTGTCCAAACAGCTGCTTTGACCTCCTGGTTTTGGAGAGTGTGGTTGGGAGGTCAGAACTAAATCCCAAATGTACTTGACACCCTCAACCACCTGGGGATTAAGATCTTAATCCCCCCTCTCACTGAAACTGCCACTCTTACGATAACAGCTTATTTTTCCATTACCTGGGATGATGGTATCAGAGATAGGGACACTTTCCTTGTCATCTTTGATAGTGTAAACACTGACATTGTACTCCAGGCCAGGACTCAGGTTTTCAAAGGTGCAAGAGCTCTGATCTGCATGGACCACTTCTTCCAAAGAGTATCCCTGTTGTCCATTTAGAGGGGTGGTGGTAATTCTATAACCAGTAATGTCTAATTAAAACAGAAAGGAGGAAGTTACTGCACAGAGCATCTGTGACGCAGGGCACATTAAACTGGACTCCAGTGATGGACCCACAAAGGGGAAAGGAGGAAGACTTGGCATTTATTGAGGACTCTCCTGTTATTCAGTGCCACAATGACCCTTTGAGGCAGGTATTAATATCCTCGGTTTAAAGAAACTCTTGGAACAGGGGAGTGGTCACCAATGCCTTGCCCTTTGATACAAACCAGGCTTACCTGGTGTGGTGCTCCTCTCCCAGGAGACGGTAAGCACTCCAGTGTCAGGGTTTGCCTCCAGGTGCAAGTTTGTTGGTGGAGACAATGCTATGCAGAACAAAATTTTAAATTAAAAGTTAAAGCTAACACCAAGCACTTGACCTGTGGAAAGTTTTCTTCTTTCTTTTTTCCTCTCTTTCCTTCCTTCTTTCCTTCCTTCCTTCCTTCCTTCCTTCCTTCCTTCCTTCCTTCCTTCCTTCTTCTTCTTCTTCTTTCTTTCTTTCTTTCTTTCTTTCTTTCTTTCTTTCTTTCTTTCTTTCTTTCTTTCTTTCTTTCTTTCTTTCTCCTTCTCCCTTTCCCCTCCCTTCCTTTTTTTCAAGAATCAGTAAAAATATAGAAGTTACACTCTGAAACCATGGTGGACAGTGATTCTCTGAGAGCATTTCTTTTTACAGTTAACAATTTTGCAATGCTATTGAAATTCTTCCTGTCTTGCCAGTTCACAAATATTTTTGATGTGGAAAGAACAGTTCTGATGGCACAGAATATATGAGATGCGTTGAACTTGCTGCTCCAAATTTAGCAATAGCTGATAAGATATAGGGATGGGATCTTCGCCTTGTGCCATTATCAGGAGCAAAAAGTGATTTTTAAAAGCTATTTTTAAAAATCAGACCAGGTTTAACTAAACGAGGCAAAGAACTCCTCTTACGTGTCACTACTTTCTTTACAATCGGAGCATCTCTCTCTTGCCCATCCCTCAGGACTGAGATGGTGTACACGTATTCCACGCCTGGAGTCAGGCCGGACACAACGATGCTTCCTGATTCTGAAGTCACTTCTCGCGGTGCTTCCCCTCCCTGGCTTGGTCGTACACCCAGCTAGAAGAAGGAAAGCCAAATAAACACCAAGGACAAGTATTTCCAGAGCTGGATTTCTGCAGAAAGGTTGTGGTTATGCTGTAGATAACATGAACACCTGTGCACACTGCACACTGTGCTTTTATTAGGGGATAAGTTGGGGTCTGCCTTTAGCTCTACTAGACACTTTAGCGGGAAGTTCCTTGGACTGGGGGGCCAAAGTGGGAGACGTGACTTCCAGAACTGCATTACATTGGCTTGTCACGGAAAAATGTCATTACATGCTGTTTTGCTTGATCAATAATCTCCAGATACAAACCAGAAGTACACAGAGGCTTTGGGCCACATGGCAGTTCATTTCTATTGTCTTTGTTGCTGGAAGAAATCCTCCAGCACTCTCTTTAATGAGTTATGAACATTCAACTTAAAGGTAGCAGCCGCTTTAACATTTTGTACTTCAGAAACATTCCTTTTGAAGAAGTATGTTCATAGCTTAAACTGCAGGACAATATATTATAAAAGAAGAATTAAAGCGAATGTGCCCATAATTTTCAATTTTTTAATATTTTATTTCAAAACCTAAGTAATATTGTCTCATCAAACAGTGTTCAACTCTAGAGACGTCCTTTGTAGGTTATAAGCCTTCTGAAAGTCAGAATGACACGATTAAGGGAAATTTAAAACAGCAAGCTTCAAAAAGGGCTTCTCTATATATAAGTAGCATAATCATCAATATGGCCATTTGCATATTTCAAAAAAGAAGTGACCTTTGGTGTATTTTTTTAAACAAGCAATCATGGGGATTTAGTCTTGATTTCCAATTATAATAAATATTTCTCTCCCCACACTCTAACTGCCAAAGAAAGGAATTCTTTTAAACATATTCATTTGCATTCATCACTTCCCTAATATCATTACTTTAAAGAACATGAATCCAGATATCTACAGGGAAGACCTTAATCTTAACTTCTATTAAGAGATTCACCCAAGGGGCTTTGAACAAGTGGAGACGAAACTGATTGGATGGAAATGTGATTTTTAAGTGACTCTGAGTTTAATTGGTCCCCCTAAATTGGTTTTCGTGAACTTGTTGACACCCATTTACAACAACACAACAAAAGGCATTTCCCTATATATTTTAAAATGCAGTTCCCTGGGGGAAAGGATAGAGAAAATCAGATCACAGCAACAGTTCCATACTAATGTTTTATCCTTTGCAAAGCACTCCCACGGCCTCCCTCGGTCCATCCTTCCAGCAATTCAGTGAGGTAATGGTCATGTTATACCTGGACGATGCAGTGAGAGAGGCACAGACAGAGGCAGCTAACAAAACCCAGGTCTCCTGACTCCCAGACACCCTGTTTCTACCACATCCAGAAACAGGAGGGCACTTCAGGGCTGTATCACAAGAGATTAGGAATATCCACAACTTACCTTAAAACCAATCCTTGGAGCAGGTGTCCATGTGATCACAATGGTGGTCTCGGTGACCTCCGTGTTGTAAGGTGGAATGGAACTCAGAGGTTGCACTGTGAAAGAGAATCAATGCATGTGTTCAAATCTTGGAATCACAGACGATGGCACAGAACGTACAGAGAGCCTCAGTTTACCCAGCTAGTGGACCCTGAATGTCATAGCCTTCACTGGGTGGGAATGTGGAGGAGGTCAGTGCTTCCCAATCTTTCATGTGCCCCACAAATTGTCTGACACCTGGCTAAAACGCAGGGCCAATGTGGGGCTAGAGTTTGCATTTCTGCGATGCCAATGCTGCCAGGCCATGAATCATACTTCAGTAACAAGGGCCTAAATGACCTCCGAAGACACTTTGGAGTCCTTGGATTCTTTGATTTGTGTCTTTTCATCGAGTTTGGGATTTGAGTTTTATGACAATAAATTTCCCTCTACAGTCAGTATAAAATCCCATTTGAAATGTAAAACTGGTCACCACAAATTGATTATCATTCTGCTTTTTAAATCATTAATTTGAGAACAATTGTTAAATTATAGAATGTGATCTGAAAATAGCTCTATGCTGAGTTATTCTGTAACAATGGTCAATTATTTTTGGTTGCAATGAGAAATGCCATATGAAAGTTAAACAAAATCTGCCACCATGGACGTACTTATAAATTCTAAAGATTCCTTAAATATGTGATTATCCATCTAGGAGAATCCTATTACAAAAATTTAGTACTCTGCCACTGGAATTAAGAATTATAACAATTTAATTTTGCGTCTCCTAGCATCCTGACCTCGCTGTTATTTCTCTCAGTGAAAGTATTACTTTAAAAAAAGTAAGAAAAGAAGAAAAAAAAGTATGTGTACACGCACTTAAGACAGACATTTTCAACTGTCAACAAATCTTATTACAGATTTAGAATCGCTAAAATATAATCAGCTGGACAACTAAATCTGGTAATAAGGGAATAAGCATTTCAATAACTGGTTGCTGGTGAGGTCTGAGAAGCCAAGACATCTGAACAGGGTGAGTCAAATTAAGGGCTTTGAGTGTGTTGCCAGCCTGGATCACATGTTTGGTGCCTTCATAATTCCTTCCTTTTTATGTGCCAACCAAATTCTGTGTCCACTGGGGAAAGAAAAAAAAAACCTATTAAATGCATTTATGCTAAATTATGAATGGCCGGAGAGACAGTTATCCTCCGGAGGTACACAATGGAGATTAGAAGAATCTTAAGACCCTGCTCACTCCTCAGCTCCAGTCACTTGTTTTCCCTTCAACCATGTGGGGATTTGGGCACCGCTGCAATTCTCCCATTTGTTTCCAGGCTGGACTTGAATGTGTGATTTTTAAAAATTGTTTTGAAAATACTCTGTGGAAAAAAAATAAAATACGTGTGTGGGCTACTCTGTAATGGCCGCTCTAATGGCTGCCCTGAAGTTCTACAGGTTTAGTGAGCTGCTTCCTAACTACCTTATTATTTCAATGGTGTCTTCGGGAAAACCAGGACGGGTGACCCATGATCCCTTCCCAGAGTCTCTGAAATCATACACCACTTGGCTGCTGCTGACTTCGCCAAAATGCCGTGGCTTGCCCTGTGGGACCACATTAATGGCCACAAAAAATGATCCAGAGAGCAAGCAGTTTCTTGCACAGAACATCTGTGGAAGCCACAACTTTTTCACAAATTACATTCTCTTCAACTGTCTTGGGCTTGAAGACTGGGTGTTTTCTATTGCTTGAGCCAGCCAGCTAGAATCTTCCCAAGTTTAAGATGATGCTCTCTGCCTGGGAAGACCATTACAGGAAAATCTCCAAACCACAAACCCACAAACTGATGTCAAACAAAGGATGTGACTGTAAGTATGAGTTATGGGTTCTGGCAGGTTTCGTTAGGTGAAGCACAGCCTGGCTGTTAAAGAAATAAAATTTGCCCTATTTATAAAGGAGTAAGCTGTATTTTCCCCAGAAACAGCCCACCCCCCCCACCACTCCACCCTCACATTTGCTTTTCAGAATTTCGCACAAGTTATAAAATCCAGAAACGTTATTCCCAGAATTAAGCGTGGTAAGACAGTGAAGAGCTACAGAAACATACAGCGATTGCAAAAATATGCAAGCCGTCCTGATGTTTACAGCCTCAGAGAGTACTTCAAGTTCAAATGAAGTTGTGGAACTGCCTTCTTAAGTAGGTTTATTTAAATTGAAGCTTTGCTTGGTTGAACTGTTTTCGTTCTCATTCTTCCCTCAATCATCTATTCACTGAACAGTTTTTGAAGGTAGACTGTGTGCAAGCACTATGTTAACCTTTATCCAGTAAAATCAGTTTTGACAATCAGTACTTTAACTCAAATAGAATTGTATTTTATAGAAATATACCGTGCAGAGCATCAACGTAATATGGCCAATGTATCGAAGTCTGCAAAAGTGCTTGAAATAGTCCACACTGACTCACCGTACTTAATTGTTGTTACTTACTTAACAATACTGAATTATTGCCACTATGCTTTTTCTTTTATGGGCACTCTATCCAACAAAAGAAACTACATAAAATAGGTCTCATGTTAAGGAATGAAAAAGTAAAAATGATCATTTGTAGAATTACATGTGGTCAGTAAAAGGCTAAATCTACTGAAATCTCCGTTCTAATTCATGAAGGGCCCTATAAGAAATATATATTTACAAGAAATACAAAGACACTGATTTCACATTAATAGATTCTAGAGTATCTTAGTAACATGTAACATAAAATGGCAAAATTTAGAGGTTAATTTACAAACGAAAAGCAAGATTTTACTTGCTTATAATTAGCAGTTACTTAGGAAAAAGACTTCACCAGCTAAAAATCCTACACCAAATTTAAGTGGAAATACAGTTTTGGTAAATTATGAATTCCTACTGGGAAAAGTTTGTAGAGAATTTTCCTTGGGAAGTAAATTCTATAGTTATTTACAGTTAAACTTATTTTCACTTTTTGAAGACTTCTTTCACCTATATTTTTAAACACTTTTGGAAAAATGCGAACTAGTTCATAGTTGTAATATATGTTGAAAAGTGTTGGGTGCCTCTATAATTCAAGATGGCGAGTTAAAAATAACAGCTGATGCTCAGCTAGAAATTAGGGGTCTCATCGTTCTTTGTAATGTAAATGAGAATGTTTTTAATAGGACTTAGTTTATTAATACAGGTCTTTATTGTGATGTAGATAGGTAGGAGATTTAAGGCCACTTCCCATAAAGTGTTGAGCAAAAAAGGACAGACGTGGCCAAAAACTGTCAGTCTCCTTCCCTCTGTGGAACTTCGAGAGTCATTTAAGAAAGATGAAAAGAAAAAAAAAAAAAAAACTTAACTCTGTTCTGCAGAAATACTTTAATTTGCTACAGTCTCATAAAGAAATCCTTTCCTTAGCTTCTTGTTCTGTTGGTTTCCATTCAGTTGGTAAATGTTTTCATTCTACACGTAAACTGCTATCACTCAACACCCAAAGTAGCAGGACGTAGACATCCGTGCTAGTTTTGTTTCTTGCCTTAACTGGGGTTTGGTAAATTCGTTTCCTACAACAGCATTAGACTCTCAAATAACTGGGTGCTTTAAACCATGTTCCTCAACATGGTCCCTGACGAAATAAGATGCTTGGCAACATCTGTAATTTAACCTTCATCAAGGACATCTTGCTTCAGAAAACGATCAACTGAACTGAATAGTGTGCTTCATGATTTCTATTCTGGCACAAGCTCCTTAGTGTCCAATAATAAACACACGGATCAAGGGCCTGGTCCATGACCACACTTTGAGTAGCACTGCTTTAAATCTTCCTTTTTATTTAAACCTTGTACT
The DNA here is from genome assembly GCF_024610735.1 of Ursus americanus. Taxonomy (NCBI): domain Eukaryota; kingdom Metazoa; phylum Chordata; class Mammalia; order Carnivora; family Ursidae; genus Ursus; species Ursus americanus. Next base: position 86,673,524 of record NC_142127.1, read on the forward strand.
ACGGTTTTTTAAAAGTTACCTTTTTAAAAATCAGAGGAAGCACGGAGAATATAAACATCAGTAAGAACCTACGACATCACTAAGATAAGACGTTCCAACTTTGGCTTACGAGTGGTGAAGACTCCAGTGGCTTTGGGGCTCTGCTGGTTGCCTTTGACAGCCACGAGGGATGCGGTGTACTCTGACGCAGGCTGCAGATTCCTCAGGGGGTACTGCGAGGCCGAGGGCCCCACGTTGTACTTCTTGGGCTGGCCTCCCCGGGTCGGGCCCACGGTCAGTCGGTACCCGGCTATCCGGGCCCGAGGTGGAGTCCAGGTCACCAAGACGGTCGAGTCAGTTTCATTGGTAAACCGGAGGTTAGTGGGAGCATCCAATTCTAGAAAAAAAGATGACGCACATCAAGAAATATTTGACCCTCAGTAACGATCATAACAAAACTCGAAAGCTTGACTGAATTTTCTAAACCTTTCTTAAGGTTGAAACTAAGTAAAACTCAAAGCCTTGGAAATGTGGCGCCATTATGAGATGGAGTGTTACACGGAACTTTGCAAAATGGTGTCAATCATGAGAAATGGTTGTTTTTTTTTTTTTTATGCTTGACTTTGATCCTGAGGAAGGTGGAAATTTCCAGCATGACTTTCCCATCACCCTCTGAAATTATACTAACATTATAGAGATAGCATTATCAAAACAGAAACAATAACAAAAAAACCCACTTGTGAATGCCACAACGCGCTCTGAACCAAACAGGTTAAAACATGAGAGACAAACCCAATAAAACAAGGGCAAGATGAAACCTATGCAAGGAACATAAAGAATATTGTCTGCGCGTGTTGAATGAATAGTCCTTTGCTAGAGAAATAAAAGTGATTTTCGCATGATCCGTATTAGATAATAATTAAAGCATATCTGTCAGAATCATGGCAGGACACGGGTGAGTGCGCACTATCAGAAAGAATCACACAAACCGTGAGTTTTCTTGAGGGTGATAACTAGCACTTTCCCTGCAATAAATTAAAACCCTTTTCAGATGAAGGAAATGCTTACGAGGGAGTCAAGTATAATAACTGAAAGAATGGGACATGGAGTCACAATGGCCGAAGTCCATGTTCCAGCTCCATTGCTTCCTAGTTCTGGGACTTTCAAACTGCAGAATTTTCTATGAGCTCTAATTTCTTCATGAATCCAATGCAGATAAGAAGACCTTTTTTCATTACACCAAAAAGAGTAGGAAATATAAGCACATTGCTTGTAAAGAATTGAGCAGAGGCCCTGTGACTTTATATGCTATAACTGTTTCAGCAATTCCTATATATAATAATTCTGCCATAAAAGGGTTAAGAGCGTACATTTGTATTATCTAGATATTTTCAGTTTACAGAAAATATCCTCAAATTTACAATCCATGTCTCTGTCAGCAAAGAAAATCAGGTTCTCTTAAGTTCCCCTCTTTCGGTGCCATTACATGGGTACGTGTATTTCAGAAATGGATCACCATTTAGGATCCACAGAGCTGGTCTCGGTTTTGTTTCAAAGTGTAATGTGCTTTATGTCCACCACGCTTCCCTTATCCACTGGGTATTTCCCCATCTGTAACTGTACCCCTAGGAGTTAACGGTTTGCTCTACATTCACCACCGACTGGAAGTCCGGGTGGAGAATTTGGGGTGGAGATAGTCAGGAGCAGGACCTACTGGTTGCTTGTTCTGCCGTCAAAGGCTTGCTCTCCCGCCCTTGGTTCACAGCGAAGACTTTGAAGAGATAGGTGACCCCGGGAGACAGGCCAGTGACTTCTGCAAAGGAGTTCCTGTTGACGGGCAGCCTCTGCCCGTGTTCCCCAGGCAGGTTGACGGGGATCACGTCCACGCGGTAGCCAGTCACTGCACTCTCAGGGGGTGTCCACATGATGGTGATCTTCACGTCCGTCACTTCCACAAACTGCAGGTCCCGGGGAGGGGGAACTTTATCTAACAGACAAGAGCCAACCGGTCATTCACAACTCCTGCTGAAGAGTATTGTTTTTAAGCCCATTTCCCGGATGTGTATAAGGAAAATCGGGGTGCCTCTTCTTCCAAAGCAATGCTAAGTTTTGTCTCCTCGCCAGAGAATATGTGTTTTTGCTTATATTTTCATGGTTCAGTCATCCTGCTTACATATGACATTTGAAGCTTTTTATTTTGTTTTCCCTAAAATGTGTAGTGAAGCAGATAAGTTTCCAATGTATTAAGTGTCCTATCAAGGAGTTTAAAATAAACACATGAAAAAAAAAAAAAAAAACCCTAATTGTGACAACAGAAAAAATGTGGTTTGCATTTTACTGACCCATTTTGTAAGACTTAAAAGCAACAGATGAACAGACACTGAAGTTTCTGGGGGGAAATATGAAGGCTTTATGTGCCAGTTTTTAATCAGGAAGGCCAATAGCCAGCTTTGATAAGTGAGTTTCTAGTGTGGACATTTCAGCCAAATTTCTTAAGTTGAGGGATAAACTAATCTACAAGATTTCTTGCATATAGGGACTGTTGACAGAGACAAAACAACCTTCCCACAGAAATAATCATTCTTTCATCTTACACTTCTGGTTTGCCCCAGCAGGCTAATGAAATGGGCACAGTCCAAGGGCAGTCTTAGTCCTCCAACAAAAGCCAGGTTAAACGTGTTACCCTGGTAAGCCCTAAGAGATAGGATATCCCAGGAGGAGTCTTGAAGGTACCTGAACGCGGGACGCCAGTGGTTTCTTGTTGGATGAAAACAGGAGTACTTTCCTGGTTTTCTTCTACCGCGTAGATAGTGATGTTATATTGAACGCCGGGCTGCAAGTCACTGAGGGTGACCGAGTTGGCGGTTTCAGGAAGGTTGAGTTCTGTGCTGCTACCTTCTACTGATGGCGAATACACTATCCTGTACCCTGCAGATTGAAGGGGAAAAAATTAGCCACGCTGTTTTATGAAACAGAGGTTTAATGAGTCATAAATCCCTCTTCTCAGAAAAGCCCTTAGCATCTTGCTTGATTAGTTAAGAACTAGTGACGCTTTCTGACTCTTTAGATGTTGCCACCTCTTATAAGGACGATTCAGTACAAAGATAAAATAAGAGCAGCCGTGCAATCCTTTCTAATAATAAATGTCATCCTTGAAGACCTGATATCCTTAATAAATGTCTATTAGAGATGCCATGAGGTGAAAATCTTCATGTTAAAACGATTTCTTCTCTTTGAGCTCTGGGCAGTGAAAGCAATTAATGAGCCACCTTGAGCGGAGATGGTCTAGCACTGTCTGTGTCTTTCAGAAACTTCAGAGGCAGCTGAGGAGCTTAATGAGCTAAGAAGGCAACTGAGCTACCTCTTTAAGACGAAGTCTTAGAGTGAGGTTTTCAGAAAAATTACCCCTCTTCGACCTCAGAAATACCTGGTTTAATAAGTCAGTGAGCTGGCTTTAGAGGTTGTGTGTGTGCGTGTGCGTGTGTGTGTGTGTGTGTAGGGGGTCAATAAAATGGACATGATGGGAAATATTCTGTAAGAAAGTCGAGCTATAAGACTTGAAAATAATCACATTTGAATTATCATCATGCGCGCGCACACACACACACACACACACACACACACACACGCCTCTACTCTGGTCTAGAGTCACGTAAGAGAGTGAAGTGGTAGCCCTGTCCACAGATCAGAATTGGCTCCCCCACCACCAGTGCCATCAAGATTAACATGGCAGCCAAGAAGGAGGCCAACCTCACCTGTGATGGGTGCCTGGGGTCTGCTCCAGCGAACAACAATCGAGGTGTCATCAACTCGGTCTACAGCAGGGTCGGGAGGAGCATCAGGCGCTAACAGAAAAAGAAAGGAGCAAATGAGGAAAACAGTCAGGAACTATTGCTCGAGGCCTGTTCTACAGAAAAAAGATTCTCTTCACAGCACGTAGTACGCATGTACCTGTTGTCTGCGAGGTAGACAGGATCAGACTCTGCTCTCCTTCTTCAGATATCTGATAGACATTCACAATGTATTTTCGGCCAGGAAGCAGGTCAGGGATATTCACGGAAGTGGCCGTGCTTGGGAGATCTTTAAAATATAAAGGAAAGGTTACCAGTCAGAGCAAACCAATCCCTGAAATCACTCCACAGCCTATAAGAGGGATATTTTTTAAAACTATATATTCATAAGGGAAGGGGGCAAGTCTAGAAGGAAATGTACTAATGGGTAATCAATAATTATCAATGCATTATGGGATAATTTTTCTTTTGCTTACCATTTTTCTAAATTTTTTCTCTAAAGATATACAATTTTTATAATCTACCCCCAATTTCTAAAAATAGCTCTCTGTAGTTAGAAGGCAGGGTGATGGTTATGGGCAGGGGACGATGGAGTAGGAGGGATATTCTTTTTCTCGATCTGGGTGCTGGCCACATGGGTGTGTTCACTTTATAAAAATTCATAAAAAAAAAAAAAGCTCTATGCCTATGATATATTATGCTATAATAAAGTTTTTAAAAGGCCCCTAACCATGAGAATTTGAAAAAGCATGAATGAGGGTACCGTGCACCCCCAAAGGCTAACATTTTCTGCTGTGGTCCTCAAACTGGCAATCACTTCCCTAAAGAAAACACTAGGAGCTCCTGGGTGGCTCAGTCCGTTGAGCATCTGACTCAATTTTGGCTCAGGTCATGATTTCAGGGTCCTGAGATCAAGGCCCACGTAGGGCCCTGCACTCAGTGTGGAATCTGCTTGTCCCTCTCCCTCTGCTCCCCTCCCTGCACTCTCTTAAATAAATAAATAAATAAATAAATAAATAAATAAATAAATAAATAAAATCGACTTTAAAAAATTATTTTAAAAAAGAGAGAGAGAGAGAGAGAGAAAACACTATGGTTGTATAGACCGTGCCCAGGCAAATGGGTAATGCAGCTCATATCAGGGACCAGGAAAATGTGAGCATGGCCCAGGAAAAACCCAGCTCAGTTCTAGAAAGCTCAGCTCTTTCCCTTCCTCACAGTGGAAGTTCGTCCCACCCGAGCCATCAACTAGTTCGTTCCAAAGCTGTCATGACGGCGCATTTAGCTTACCGAGATACTGCGGTTCATCGCCCTCCTCACTCAGCTCGTATTCCACACGGAATCCTGACACAGTGTCTGAGGCCGACACCCATGAGACCACAAAGCTGCTAGCCGTGATTTCAGTCACAGATTCAGAAGTGGCCACAACGGGAGAAAGGGGTGTCGTCTCTCCTGTCACGGTGTTGCCTAGAGAGTCACAGAAAGGGGGAAGGGGGCCTTCAGCCATGGAGAACATTTATTACTGTCATCTACAGAGCACCACTTAAAACAAACTGTTGGTGCTATCCATGTTAGAAGAGGACTTGGGCTGAGGAACACGGGCACAGCCATGTGTACGTACTGGTCACCGGGGGGCTGGTGCTGGTGGTGGTGAAGTCGAAGCGTGTCACCTCTTTGTGGCCGTAGTGCTGGACACTGATGAGCTGCCCCTCATATACCACACCTGGCGTCAGGCCTTTGATGGTGTACGAATTCAAGTGGCCGGGAATGGTGGCCTCCCTCCAACGGCCTGGAGAATTTTTCTGAAGATTTCAAAGAAAAGAAACCATGTAAGTATTCACAAGGGTGGACATTCAGAAATGATCTTGAGTCAAAGAACAAGGGACCTCGGCAGCTCCCTTGTGGAGAAGAATCATGGAAAACTGGAATCAGAACAGGGACTTGCAGCAGAGTTTAATATTAATAATAATTATTATTATAGATAATATTTACTGGTAGCTCACTGTGTGCCATGCTCTGTGCTGTTTTACTTGCATTCACTCATTTAAACTTCATCTCTGCTTTCCTCCAAGTTAATGGTATAATTGCCCTCGTTTTACAGGTGAAGAAACAGCATTATGTGACATGCCCTAGGTCACACAGTCACAGGTGCTGGGCACCTTCCTTTTTGCCAGACTAATGATGAACCCAAGTTTTGCCTCTTCCATTTTTTAAATTTCTACAATGAACAGAGATAATTCTTCCTGGAAGTGGGAAAAGGCCATATAGTCTTTCACTTAGTAGGATACAAATTTCTTGCCTTGCAGAAATAGTCTAAAGTATAATACTGCTTTGTGACTCAGTTCCTGGGACCATCACATATAAGGTTCCGCTGGTCTGGCTGTATGACTCATTCTTGGATATGAATTACCCCATCAAAAGCAGTTCCCAACTTTGGGCAAGACTGCAGAAGAATGTGATTTCAGTTTATTTAATCTTTGATTCCAGTTTATATTTTCACATCCCGTCCAACTTCATTAACATGTCATGGATCACAAAACTCATTGCAATAAAATGTGTGGAAAAGAAACGGCCGTACTTCAAACAAGATGAGATCCTTTTAAGTGTAAATATTCTAAACTAAGTCAAAATATATTTTTAATACCCGGTGAGTTTTTTAAATTATCCAATCAACCAGTTCCTCAATAATTCAAATACTCAAGTGTCCATTTATATTTTTGAAATCAACGAAACGGATCCTTGTATATTTTAAATTTGAATTTTAACTCAAATACCCTGGAAAAAAAAACTGCAATTAGTCATCACGATTAGCTCAGATTTAATGATGAATCTTTCATTCAATGTAACTTTTCTAGACAGTTAGCTATCAGAAGAAAATACTCAAAAACAAACTCTCGGGTAACATCCATTGAGGAAAAACCTGAAAATTCTTAATCGTTAAAAATCTCAAAGAAATTCATCATTGCAGCTTCTTTGAAGATTTTCCAATTCAATATACACTATATCTCTCTGTAAATGTTCCTTATTACAGACATTTCACATAACACCTCAGAGTTAGCTTTAAAGTAAATAAAATTCGTAATGAGATGAAATGATGAAAGACAAGAAGGTTTTCAGGGGAAAATATAGTGATCCCATTGACAAACATCTACTAGATACAAAGTTCTGGAAATGGCTGCTCCACATACTATAGAAAAGAGTACTGAGTATACTAAAAAAAAAGATCTCACAGCTTGAATTTTTCCCCAAGAGTTTAAATACAACTGCATGAGTCAGTCAAATTTTTCATTTTGTTATTTATTTATTTATTTATTTATTTATTTATTTATTTATTTATTTTTTATTTATTTATTTATTTATGAGAGACAGAGAGAATAGGAGCAGCAGGGGAGGGGCAGAGAGACCTGGAGAAGGCTCCCTGCTGATCAGGACCCGAGCTGAAGGCAGATGATCAACCAATTGAGCCATCCAGGCACCCATCATTTTGTTTTTAATTGCTAGAATTTAATAGCTATGACTAAAAGTGGGCATTTTCCTCCTGTGTCTAAAATGCTGTTTCTCAAGTTTTGAGTCATGAATTTTGGAGGTAGAGTAGGCAGGTTTGAAGGATAAGAAACACTAAAGCTTACTAGACCAATATCTTCCTCTGTATGATTTCTTCAATTTCTAGATGGCTCTTATTAGAAAATCACAAGGTTCACATTTTAAACAAACCGTCATTCCTCATGTATTCTTCCTTTGCACCATCTTTTCCCCTTTTATCTAAATAACTTCAGAGGATCAAAAGTAATATTTTAAGAAGTGTTCCCTTATTAAAGTGAACCCAAAGAGCTAAATATTAATTTTTCAAATCATGGAAATGATGCCAGTAATTGTTTTCCTCAGAGTAGGAAGACATATGAAACCTTTAGATTCTCTTCCCATATTGGGGAAGAATTGTTTCAGGCATTATCATTTCTAAGTCCTTGTTAAGAAGATCTTTCTAAATAATAAATCTTTCTAAATCCTTCTAAATACCAAAAAAGCTAAATCTGTATGTCACATCATGGATAGTTAATCAGATCTGTTGGCTCAACAGCTGGGAAAAGAAATGTTTAGAATGTGTTAATTTCGGTAGCCTCAGTGTGGTCAGTTTCTGAGTGGGATACTCACAGGCTTCCATCTGAGAATGTACTTGGAAATGTGAGATGGTTCTGGTGCATTCCACTGAATGGGGTGAGAATTGGGTTGACTGGGGGTCTCAGTGATGATTACTTGGACGGGACCAGTTGTGCCTGAAAATGAAAATGTGAGATTTGGTGATCTTGGGTATTCACTTACTTCAGCTTAAAAGTTAGTGCACATGGATGGCCATCATTAAAAGACGGTTTTACTTACCAGTAAATGCAAGTAGAGTAAAAAAAAAAAAAAAAAATTCTGGGATTACGTTTTTACATCCTGACCTTAGCAATCAATGCAACAAAATCCTTTCTTAGTCAATAGATCACTGTCCCTCACATGAGAAAAGCAAATAGAACTTGTTTATAGCAAATAAAATTTGAAAAATGCCTCTCAGTTTCCTTTCCTCTCCATTTTCAAAGTAAGAATTTTGAGAAAATTGCGAAACTATCCTAACCCAAATAAAGTGACACAGAACCTAAACTCTATTTATTTATCATGCTAAGCTTCTTTAAAGCAAATTCTCCTCTGTGAAGGCTGTCATCAAGAATGCATCTGCCCACAAAGAAGAGAACATTCCAAAGGCCATACGACATGATGTAAAACACACATATTTCTAAATGGGGTAGAATCCTAGATGAAGAATTACAGACTCAGTTATATTTCTTTTTTTTATTTTATTTTATTTAAGTAATCTCTCTACTCAACGTGGGGCTCAAACTCATGACCCCAAGATCAAGAGTTGCATGGTCTTTTGACTGAGCAGCCAGATGCCCCAAGACTCAATTTTATTTCTGATAAGCCTAAGCATCCTATTAGTTAGGAGGAAAGGTTTAGTTTTTGTTTTACTCAATAAGTATACTCTAAAATTCTACCACTGAGTGCTCAAATGATAAGAGATCAAACTTTTTTTTTTTTTTCAAAACCAGTTACCAGCTGAAAGGGCATTTTGAAGTATATACCAAATTCAGTATTTCCACATCTTGATATATGACTGTTTCCAACAAAATTTGAAGTGTGGTTTTGGTTCTTCTTCTTCCTTTTTTTTTTTTTTTTAAGAAAAAACCATATAAGGGAAGTGGAATTAATTTCTTAATAGTGTAGACTCCATTTAGGATAATAATGAAATAGCTAGAGAATTTAAGCTTGTAGAACAGAACACCATCTTTTTCCTAAGCATTGCCTTTTTTTACGATGTTAATCAATGTTCTACTTATTAGAAATAAAAATAAAGTTCCTTGTCATAACTTTTCCAAGAATTTCTAACTGCCACTCTAGCAAAAATAAAAAAAAAAAAAAAGTACAACATTTTGCAAGTTTCATAAAGCATTTCACCGGATTGTTAACAGAGTTAAGTTTTCTGAAAGCTCTTAGAAAAAAAAAATAGTGATTTTCAAACTTAATTGTTATCTTTGCTGTTCAATTCTCTCTGAAAACAAAGTTTTCTATAGCAGAACAAATACAAAACTTGCATATCTGTGTAGACTCAGAAGTTTAGAATAATACACTCACTTCCACACTGGGAATAATTCAAAGTGGCTGGTGACTAACAAATATTCTCTGAATCTTAATTTCATTTAATGCACATATTTCTAAGCCAGATAAATACCAAAATCCAGGCATAAAATCCTCAGTTGTCCATTCTAAAGTAGTGTCTATTTCACAGAACGTGGCAGGATGTTTGTTTTAATCGATTGGCAGAAGTTAATTGCATGTCACTTTCTAAATTACCCCCTCTGTTCATGAAGATCCTCACAGATATAAATAAGTACACTTACATTTATTTCATTTAATAAATTTACATAAATAAGACAAATAATGAAGCAAAATGTCAGCGATGTGACCTCTGTGAACATGAGTAAATACAGGAATATCACGTCCTTAAGTTATTTTCAATAATTGGCGCAAGGTTGTTTAAATATTGATCTTCTAAAGAAGTCCTACTATAATTTCCTTAAGTAAAGAGACACCTGATGTGCATTTTACTTAGTGTGGCAATCACGATTTCGAGGGAGGAAGAAGTTTATGACGCCACAGCATGTACAACACCAAGAGTGATCCTTAACGTAAACCATAGACTTTGGGTGAAAACGGTGTCGATGCAGATTTCTCGATTGCAACAAATGCACCACTCTGGTGGGGTCTGTCCGAAACAGGGGAGGCTGTGCATGTGAGGGGCGGGGGCTAGATGGGAAAGCTCTGTACCTTCCTCTCAATTTTACTGGGAACTTAAAACTGCTCCTTAAAAAAACAAAAACAAAAACAAAAAAAAAAACAGCCTTTAATTAAAAGCAAAAGTTTATGATGGTAAAACATCTATGAAGTTTTAGAAAGACAATACAAACTTCCTTTCCTGCTCACCTTTAACCCTAATCATGTTCTTGGGTCCATGAGGAGGAGGGTGGGAAAAGGAAAAGGTAACTTGGTGGGTTTTTACCTCCATGATGGAGCAGAACTACAAAAGTTTCTTTTCTTTCTAAAACTTCAAGCACTGGTTCAAGATTATAGGTTTTGAAATTTACGCTTGTACCATAGCCCACCCTTAAGGGGGCTGCACTGAACAGCAGTGTGGATTTCATGCATTTAGTCAATTTTTGTTCAGAGACAAAAGTGACCGTTGTCCATCATCGGTGAGGTCAACTCAATTCTGATGACCACTCTACCTTAATCTACATATGATCCGAAGACAGGAAATCTGAAAATTCTGACATCATTTACATCAGTGAGATTTGATAAAACTAAAATTAACCTAACTGGTATATACTAGCAGTTACCATTGTAAAAACTTGACTCCCGCTCTTAGTCTGATCAGGTTAACCATACAACAATTAAGTGAAAATATGACATGGTTTGTATACTTGGAAAACCAGTTTAAAGTAAGGCTGAAATGAACCATTTCCATAAATGACGACCCTGGGGAAGTCAAATATTTATGAGTTTGTGACTCGGTCCTTTTTTTCTCTCTTTTATTTGCTGAGATCTGTGCTTTCCTAGCTGTTTATTGACAAACCAAATGCCTCTTATCTTCTGTTAGTTTGAACAACTCCACCAGATCCTCTGTAGGAGGAGCCCACAGGGCAAGGCTCCGAGACAGTCTACTGGTCGTCTGAGGCTCCTTTACCCTTCCCACACTCAGGAAGCCCCGTGTGCTAGGCATGAACCATTGAGCAAACCAGACACGGAGATAAGCGCCCAACCTCGTACTGAGGGCAAACACCAACCCCCTCTCTAAATCTCCTCCTCTACGTTCACTGGGCATTCCTCTGAGCCTTTTTAAAAAGTAGGATCAAAGTCAACTTGTAAAACCCCAAAGCAGAAGGCTTCCTTCCTTCCCATCGAGATTGCACCCCGTCACGTCCACCTAAGGGCTTCCAGGGAGCGGCTTTGTGAACAGGCTGCTTTTAAAAGAGTGAGAAAAAAATTTCTCTCTAAATCATTGAGGACGATTTTCGACAAACTGCCACACCAATAACAATCCTAAACATAGAAACGAGAGAGCGTTTCTTTAAAAGTTTCAGTCTTTTAGTTGCCTCATTAAAGAATAAAACTAATTATAAAATTTCTGAACTTAAGGTTTTTCTGCAATCAGGTTTTAAAAAATTATTAAACAAAAAAAATTATTTTAAGTGATTCCTACACCCAAATCCACTATGAAATACAATTTAAGAGCCAGGTTAATTTGTGCTGTGAGCCTGTGAAGGCAAGGTCACCTTCGACAGCCCTGACAGTGACTGAAGGTTGGGGAGAGGCGGGTTTCTTCCAAGTTTGTGGAAGAGTGTATCTGGGTGGTTAGTATTTAGGATCAGAGATCGTTAGATGGTTAGTGCTAGAAGGAAATTTAAAGGTAATCAGCTTTAATCTCCCCATTTTACAGATGAGAAAATGATGAGTGGAGCTTGGTGCGAATCTCTTTCACAGCACACGTACAGCCAGGACCCACGTCTTTGGCAAACTCTACCTTTAGCCAAATTGTTCCATACCTGGTTCTCTACGATAGTGAATCTCTTACTACACTATGGAGGGATTTAGTTTACTTAATCTTCATTTCTGTCAGAGACAGTTTCCAATGCTCTGAAAACTTGTTTTCGTTTCTAAATGTGCGCCATGTTTCAAGTCTAAAAGTTAGCGGAGGTCTAGGAGGCTTTGGACCTCAGTAGTTGCTCCAATAACTTGTACCTAAAGACGAGACCTTCATAATTCACCGTGTTTTATTACAATTAAATTTTTAAAAAATTGGTTTCTTTCTAAAATGAGTTAATCACACCTACAGCTAGGCATTATGTCCTGTGACCTGAAAAAAAAACCCAAAAAACAAAAAACCCCAGCAATAATCATTTGGGAGTATTTGAACTGCGTGGGCAGAAAATTGACCAAATTACTCAACTCTTGACCCAGAAGACTTTGTTCTAAACTCCAACTGATCAAACAAATGAAAATTTTGACACAAAGAGGCCCTGGCTGAAGTGCTGAGTGACCACGCATACCCTACATTATATTTCATGTCATCTCTCTATGCAACCTCTCTGTCAAGAGCCATGACATAAAACCCCAACGCTTCGCTCCCAGAGTAGCTCACTGCATGGTTTCTATTTCCATGTGCAGACGGGAGATCAAATTAGCCCGAGTGTTTTAACCTAAGGGAATGCTCTGCTGTGTTCAGAAACCAACTGACACAGGCACATTTTCCCAGCCCCACACATCTTTTACTTGACTGGGGGAGAAAGGAAAAACATTTGAGTCAAAAATCTGATTATTACATCGTGATCGGAAAAAAAGACGGGAAAGAGAGAGCAGGGATCAGAGTATTAAAAATAATGATGCTGTCCAGTTTTTACCACTCAGTGAGAAGCTGTCAGTTGGTGTTAATCCAGCCACTTACCTGGATAGGTCTGCAAAGGCTGGCAATGCCACTCCCCAATGCCACGGCCATAGCAATAGCACTGGTACCTGACTCCATGCACGTACTTCTCCCAGGAGTCTCCAATTTGATAAAATGTGCGGGTTTCTGAGTCCTGGCATTGGTCTAAAATACAAAGTGAAAGAAGCAGCATTGAAGATGGAGAGCTACAAACTGAATGTCAGTGTGCTGGAGCAAGGGAGCATACATTCTCAGTTTTAATGGAAGCTTGCAACTGTCCTTACAAATATATGTGGTTACAAAATATTTTGCTCCTTTTACCTTACAGGACAACTAGCAGTAAATAAGTACCCATTGGAAGAAATGTTTCGTCTTCTAGAAAGACAGTATTTCTAAATAAAAACTGTATGATTTAGATGTCAGTACAAACTGACATTCTGAATAGCAATCTGAGAAAACTCAGTTAGATGTTGTATTTTGCCTACATTAACGCAACTGATTTACCATTTGAATAGTAAGAACAAAGTACCACTTTATATACCTCTTTACATTTTGAGGGCTTAATTTTACATATGTAAATGGATGACCTAGATTTTAACTATCAATACTTGCTGTGCAGTTTCTGGAAAGACCTCTCAGGCTTCTGTCTCAGCTTTGATCCTCTCAGGTCAAACAAACTCAACTGATCAGTTTGTTTTCTTAGTGAGCAGCAGGTCTCTTTTAGTAAAGGAATATTAATGGGTTACCTTAAAACTGGCCCACAACTCTGTGAAGGCTCAACCTTCGCTATTTGCTTAGATCTATTATAAAGGGCAGCCAAGAAAAATAAAGTATTTGGAAGGAGGTGTTTACTGGCATGACATCTGCACAGTCAGCAAAGGAAGGTTCTCTTTCATAACATGGATTCTCTTTATGATTCAGCACCAGAGAACTAAACCTATTCCATCAAAATAAACCTGCATGGGTTACCAAACTCAATAACTATAGATAATTACCAATATCAAGTTGATATACAGGGTCATGATTAGAGAAAAGATTTTACAAAGCTCTCTGCAAGCCACTGATCAAAGTCTGGAGTCAACTTCAATGATGTCATATAAAATAGCTCTCCTTATCTGAAGCCTGTTAACTAGTCGCAGCAGCCAAAACCATCTAGAGACGTGAGGGCTAATTACCAATGGGATCGCACTTCCATCTGCCCCGGCCCTGACCAAAGCAGGTACAATTCAGCATGTGTCCCTCTTCGTGACGCTTGTGGAATGTGTCGTTCACGTTGTAAGTGATGTCGTCAACAATGCACTGATCTGTTTAGGAAACAGTTGGATGGTGGAAAGTTTCATGATGAAATTAAAAAATGCCACGCTTTTTTTTTTTTTTAAGATTGATTGGTTTATTTTAGAGAGAGAGCATGTGCAAGCTGGGGGAGGGGCAGAGGGAGAAAAAGAATCTCAAGCAGACTCCATGCTGAGCGTGGAGCCAGACCTGGCGTTCAAATTTATGACCCTGAGATCATGACCTGAGCCGAAATTGAGAGTGGGATGCTTAACCGACTGAGCCACCAGGTGCCCCCAAAATACCATGCATTTCAAAGCATACAGTTTTTTCCACTAAATTATCAGCACTTCCCACTAAAATAACTTTTCTACTAGCATAGAATGAACACTTTTTCAAAGCTTGGTCAGGAATACAATTTTTGGAAAAAATAATTCTTTCATAAACTCTTTCTTACAGACTTAAGTATCAGAGGTCAAAGTACATGCAACTACAGACTGTGGTAAAATATGCCTTCCTGTGGACAGGCAATTTTTGAACAAATGCGTGTTTTACTTTTGGACAAGTTCTTGCTTGGTTGATAATGTCCTTCAGATCTCTGCTTGCGCTGAGAAATAGGGAGGAAGATCAAACATACTTATACGGCCCCCAGCATGGCGTGACAGTCTGACTTCTGTACCGGCTGGGGTGGGGAGACTCTTGGATTTGGGAAATAAAATAACATCTGTGGCATTTGTGAAATTAAAAAGAAAATTAGGCCAACTCTGTTCCTAACTCTCTGAGAGATCCTGAGAAAATGACTCTCCCCCTTTGGGTCTCTCAGCTTTTTCATCTGGAAAGTGAAGAGTTGGTCTGTATGTCTTTCTAGGGTTCCTTTCAGTTCTGCAACATCATATGGAATTATTATTACTGGAGTGTGTTACCCACAAAAGGAGAACACGTTCAGGCCAATGTCAACATACCAGTTACATGAACTTTTTATTAGCTCAGAGTTCCACCTAAGTCTTAGTTTTCAAATCAAAGAAACAGAAGTACTAAAATGGTTTTAATAAATCGCCCTCCCTATACTATATGCCAGGATCCAAAGGAGAAAAATTGAGCTGCGCAAAAGAAATAGGTCTCTCAGTTTGCCACCTTCAGTTTGGATCTGCAAGGATCTGATCTTAGAACAGCGAAGTCTCGGGCACCTGGGTGGCCCAGTTGGTTAAGCGTCTGCCTTCAGCTCAGGTCAGGATCTCAGGGTGCTTGGATGGAGCCTGGAGTCAGGCTCCCAGCTCCGTGGGGAGTCTGCTTCTCCCTCTCCCTGTGCCTCTCCCTCCACTTGTGCTCTATCTCTCTCTCTTTCTCAAATAAATAAAAAAAATATTTTTAAAAACCAGCAAAGTCTCTTTTCTTTACAGAAATTATCCAATCTTTTCTAGACATGACTCCAATGGGATAACTAAAAGCTCAAAGGACCAGAGCATTGTGTTCTAGCCTTTGGAGTCATCTTCTCACCTCAGCGTTAAGTACTTACATCCTAGGGATGCTTCAGAATTTTAGAATCGCTCTGCCAACTCTTCTCCACTGGCTGCCTGACATGAGAACTAAGCGTGCACAGGAGACCAGTGGCGTGGCATTGCATACTTCGTCTCCTGCTTTTGGTAAAGTGCATTTTCACCTACAAACTTGGTCCTCTCTGCACTATTTTTCCTCTCGAATGTTCTCATTAATGAGCAAGCATACCTCGGAGTTGGGAGTAGGCAACACAAGTCCATTCTCCACGACCATTCCCAACGCACGTGCACCTCATCATGTGGCCCATATCATGCTGTTTGTCCCACTGATCTCCAATGCGATACATGACCCCTTCATTGGTTGTGCAGATTTCCTCGTGGGCTGTATGGAAATGGATGGAGAAATGACCACAGTGTCTAAAAACATACATGGTATTATCAGTCCAGCGTGGTTAGCCTAAGAACTCTCACTTGGGAAGCAGTCTGGCATGCCTCAGAGAAGTCTCAGTGCTGCTCTGGGCATGGGTAGAGTTTTGAGTCCCAGAGAGAGCAAACCTAGTCGAAAGGTGAAGTATGCTGTGGGGAATCATTGCAGGAAAGGTGAGGGGACGTTAAACCATGATAATACCTACACATTCACACAACAGGTCTGCATTATTCTAGAAGACTAATGTTTATGACTGCCCCATAACGTTTTCTAGATCCAGTGTATTCTATCCCAAAGGGAAACTATGTGTTCGGGTAGAGAATTGCAAGCAAAAGCATGGTTTTCTTCTAAACCCAACAATCTCTTTTGTTGAAAGAGATGAAAGTGAGTTTAAGTAGTGTTCTTGGGTTTTATCGCCTTATACGGACACTTGATGATAGCGCATGGCTCTTGGTTCTACAAACAGAAGATCAAATGTAATCTATGGGGTTCCTGAAATTTGAACACAAAAGGTATTGGCTCCCCTTTCACCATTCATACCAACTAGATCCCCCTTGAAACCATAAAAGATTCCATACTTGTCAGAAAACACAGAGTTTGGGACATTTTGGTATTTTGGAAGTGATAGAGTTTACTGTAGTCGAACCGCAGTTTTGTGTAAATATTGTAGGTCTGTGTCTATAGCCGTTACACATGAAACGTGTTACGCTACTCAGTTGTGTGCTCCTTACAAATGACAAACCTGTGAAAAATTTGCATTTCCAGATATTTTAAAAAGTATTTTTAATGGATTTATATATTTTTGGACATTAAATTATATCAAAGGGATTTTTAAATTACATAAATAATTACATACTATATACATTGTATATATTATATATGTATATATAATAATATATATATACTTACATAGTGAGTATATCTTATGAAGTTTTGTGCTGTCTGAAAATTAAGACTGGGTGAACTGGGAGGAAACTGGGCACTATTCTGTCTTACTCCATAAATGGGTGTCTACAGGGCTTCATCTTACCAGCCATGGGGCAGAAGCCAAACTTCTGGTCAGCGTCATAGTTCGGCGTGGTTCCACACCACTTCATGTTGTCTCTCCTGCCCTCAGAAGTACAGTCCGTGTAGTTGTGGTTGTTGTACAGGAAGGGGAAGTGGCACAAGGCACCATTGGAATTCCCACCTCGAGTCTGAACCAAAACTGCCCAGGAGAGGACACAAATAGGAAGACGAATATTACAACGGAGCTCCTCAGCGAACGGCGGGCGTTACGACAGGGAGGCTCCGAGCGAGCCGGGTTTCTGTAGCCAATTCACAGGGAGTCTACCCCGAATACAGAACCCCCGGTCACAGAGCGGCAAGCTCCTTGGCGTGTTCACCTTCACCTTTAAAATGGACTTAAGTCCAATTTCACTCTCATTTTCCCAGCCAAAAAAGAAAAGATCAAATGGCTGCTTTGAATAAAACATCGTTTTGAGCAGAAGAGCTGCAAAAGCTCTCAGGCGTCCATCCTGCGGTTTCTTGAGCCCTGCGGGACTGCCTACGGATTTTAATATACCCGTATCTTTAATCACATCCTAACCCCAGCTGTGTCAAAAATAATGGAACTGGAGGGCTTTCTCTTTGGTGTCATTTCCCAAGGGGACTGGGGAACACGGAAGGATCTTCAGCGGCTAAGTTAGCTTCACGTCTCTTGGGTCCAGATGGAACAAAAGTGCTGCTTCTGCGGTAGCCTCAAGATGAGTGGCTAGGAGGCTGGCAAATGAAAACGGAGCTGAGAAATGGCTTTTTCTCACTGCTGGGTTTTCCCCTGGGAAGACTCACCGGTATGGTCTGTACAGAAGGAGTATTTCTGGTCTTGCTCGTAATTGGAGGTGGTGCTGCACCACAGGTGGCCGTCCTGTCGCCCTTCCGTGGTGCAGGAGTAGAAAGTTCTGCCGTTGTAGGTGAACGGCAGGACACAGGGCTCCCCGTTGGAATTGCCACCGTAAGTCTGGGTGACAGCTACAAGCATAAGCAAAAGGGTCTCGGTAAATAAGGCTGCATTTCTCTCCCACCAGGAGCTGTTTCTTTCTAGCTTGGTTGAGACGGAGTACGTGCCCTCAAGCTGCCAGGAGAGATCGTCGCCTAGTTAATGTCAGTCAAAATGTATTACTCAGGAAACCTGTCTTTTGCGCATAGATGGATGCCTGAGTTCTTTTGCCCATGTCCTTTGTTGCCACCTCGGCTGCCATGCCTCAGTTGCCCCATTTGTGAAGGTATATCAATATGGGTTCATTAAGAATGCTGCTCAAGGCCTACTGGAGGGATATAGACGACTCTGTTGGTGCCTTAATAACTAACACATGAGGTTATTCTAGGGGAAACGTCAAGTGTACCGATTGTTACTGTTATCCTTATTACCACCTTGTAGCCCAGAGAAAATGCATTAGGTTATTGAGAGAAGTTTACACTGCAAAGCTCAGAAATTGGCGATTTAGAGTCTAAAATATGGTTGATTTGCTATTCAGAAGGCAACCCTCTTGTAACAACATTTTAGACAAATAAAGATAATATATCGCAGTTGAATTCCCACTACAGGAAAGAAAACACATAGATTAAAAAGATTAGAAGAAAATATATGAAATGCCTAACCTGGTTGTTATCACAGGATGGAAAGATTATAAGCTTTTCTGGTTTGTTCTATTGTTTCTTTCTTTCTTTTTTTTTTTTTTTTTTTGTAAATGAATGTATTGCCTTTAAAAACTTAAGTAACCAAAAGTTATCAGTACTATTTTTTTGAGAAGATGACACAGACCTGTCTCTTGGCAGCTGACTCCATTGCCCAGGCAAGTGCAAAGCATTTGCTTATTTCCTTGTGTCTTCAGCCACTGCATCCCCACGACGTAAACCACACCACTGTCTGTGACACAGTGACCGTATGCAGCAGGCTGGGGGTGAGGCTGGGGCTGGTAGATGGCCGTTCGGACATCTGTGAAGGGGCCGGATCCTAAGGTCATGAAAAAGGACAGTCATAAAGCTGGATAAGAGAAAACAACTAGCCCCTTCTGGACTCGGGATCTTCAGGTCCCATACAGATCACTCTGAAATCCATGGTATTACTAACTGGAACTGGAAAGAAATGCCCCTCCCTTTCTGCATTAGCTTCTACACTCGGCCTAGGAAATAATGTGTATGAGGCCTCCAAATGGTCTCCATGTTCCAGCTCATCTGGAGCTACTGGGATTATTTCTGAATCACAGACGTTATCCTGTCACTCAACAGAGCAGATGCCCTCAACAATTCCTCACTCACTCCAGGAAACTCATAGTCCACTCCTTCATAATCCTCCACACCTAAGTTCCTTCCACTTCCTTCCTTGTTCTATGCCTCATCTCCTCATTCCCTCACGTACCCTGTGCTGTCTTCGTGCCTCTCCCTTCTGGAAGAGTCTACCTCACTCTCGCTCTCTTAGCAGCTTCCGTAAGTTCAATATCACTGGACATCTCTCTTCCTGATATTGTTTTTGAGAGGCGCCTACCACTCTGTAGCAGACCTGTGGTCATCTGTCTAACTCTGAACTCATCAGAGAATGCCCTGGAATTCTCCAAAAGTTGCCCCTCCTTCCACATTTTGTTTCTCCCCCGGATTATCTGGGAATTTGTGTGTGTATTTCTAAAACCAATCAATGCTCCTCACACAACTTTCCTTTCAGAGTAAGACAACAGGATATGTTGATCTTGTCTTTAAGCTTTTGGAAATCTCTTCTCGCAAAGGCCAGGCCCACAGAAGAGTCAGAACTGATGCCAGGATAACTGGTAGACCGAATTCAGCAGCTACCTAAGTGCAGCTCGACACGAGAACCCAAAGACACTTCCCAGACAACGGGTCCCAAGGTCCCACACTGGGGAGACGGCATCTCTACTTACATACTCCACTGAGGAGTCACGATGCAAAGGAACACAAAGATCCTACACAAAGAGGTTCCAGTTTGTTTATCCCAATGTTTCTCGAACTTTTTTGAATAACAGAACCTTTTCCTTATATTATTCATAATATTAATAAAAATAGACAACATCTATTGAATCTTTACCTCGTTAAACCCCAACTACCCTCTTAAACTATTTCAGGAGATTGATATTTGAAATTGTTTCTTTTCTTGGTTGGCAGTAATTTCACTGATAATAATCAAAAAACTCAAAGATACTATCAATCTAATCTTGTTTCCCTCCGGGAATGCTCGGAACAAGACGAAAACTCATCAAAAGGAGAAAAATCTAATCAAACAATATTTTTAGCTAAATGACTGATGGATAAAAGGCTAAGCAACAATGCTAGTACATTATGTAGCGAAACCTGATGAGACCATATCAAGAAGGGTAACAAGCACACACCCTCGGTCGTCATATTTCTGTCCTCAGACTCTTACAGAACAAGCTACAACGCAAAGATCTTATTCTTGTACTACAAATAATGAAAACTTCTTTTTTTGTTTTGTTTTAAATGCTTAGACATTGTGTCATTCATTCTCATCTCTAGGCCTCCTCTGAATTTCTCAAACTGTGAATGCCAATACATGAAGAAAATGATTGTGCATTATTTTATGGAATGCAACAAAGTTTGCTGGAGCATGGAAACCACACATAAAGGATTGTTTCCGCTATAAAGAGAGCTGAATGTCAGGACAAGGAAATATATTCCATTTTGAAAAAGAACAAATGTCGTTTTTTTCCCTTGTCCTAGCAGAGGAATCAAGTAGTCATGTAACTCATCATAACTCTTTCATTTCCATTAAAATTCCCTTTAGGTATTAAAAATGCATCTGCATGGGATGTATATGGACGCATATATAGCTCTATATAAATTGTGTAGGTTTTATAATATTAGTATTTCCTTAAAGGTCAGTTTAATCTCTTAGGGCTAAAACTGCTTTTTCCCCCCAAGACCTATTTTTATTTCATTGTTATTTAAATTTAAAACCTGGTACTAAACAACGTCTTAACGACCAACAATCTGTAAATGAATTCAGACTATTAGCAGAAACCCGGCGACTCATCCTCAAATGGCAACTCATCCTCAAATGGCACGTCAAAAGAAAGATGGATTTGCAGAAATATTTTTTGAAATGCCTTCCTGTTTCCGGCCCCGCTCGCTCTGCGCCTCACCGGTGGACGTGGTCTGCACAGACGCGTGCCTTTCACACTTCCACTCCCCTCTGCCGTTGCCGGTGCAGATGCACTGGAGCAGGTTTCCCCGATTATCCTTCTTGCTCCACGTGTCTCCAATTCGGTAGGATGTCCTGGTGTCCTGATCGTTGCATCTGTCTGTATCAGAAAGGAAGCATTTAAATATGCAAAGCAGGTCACACTGGGAAAAGGTGCCAGAGCAACCCAAAAAGGTCCTAGTTTAAAGTTTGGTCAGCTATTCTTTGGTGATATGTTTATGTGGGGCTCTGATGTCACAGGCATCGACCTTCTGAAAGATGGGATTCCATCTGTTCCAGCAGAAAGGGAGATGTGTAGTTTTGTCTGATTTAGTCTTATCCGACCCTCCCTGTTTGCCAAAATACTTTTTCATCATTTTTCATTTGTTAATTTTTTTTAAGTTGTTTTGACATTGGTCCTTTGATCAAATTCATTCTCTGGCTTTCTATTTTTCCCTCTCTTTCCTTCACAGGCTCGCCCCGATTTCTCCTGATAATTACTGTATATGACCCAGCCTTTTGACAAAGGGACCTTCTCTAGAAAATAAGAAACAATAGGGAAGCAAGTAGGTTTCAAAAGTTCTCCCCAACTGCCCCAAAGAAGCTATGAAAAGATAGCAGGGTCTCTTTCTTCAATTGTTATGTAAGAAAATTCAGGGGACTACCAACTTCTTTGATTAAAATGTTCTCTTCTCTCCTTCCCCAACACACACCTACTTAAAATCACCAATAAAATGGCTTCTTTTGAATTGCTCGGTGTTAACCGTCCCTGGAAAAATGGAATTTTATAATTTGTAACTAAACTGCCATCAGTCTATGTGTTCAATTATCTGGCAGATAGATTGTTTCAGTCCTAATCCAGTTTTGCCCATATGCTACAATGAGAGAAGAGAGGATCTGATTGGTGTATGAATCAGAAAGTCACTACACTGGATGAGAGAAAATAATTAGGTGGTTGACGTAAGTCCACACAAATACACCTACATTGATCTGCTACCAGAATGGAGGTCTGGATGAAGATATGACAGCTGCTTACAGCTTTCCCCAAATGCCCAGCTAAAAGGACGGTTTTCCCTGACCTCCCCTAGAACTATTCTCAGTATTTGTCTTGAAGCCCTTAATATTGTACTTTGTGGATAATTATGTACAAGCCTTTCTCATCTCCCTGACCTACTCACTAAGTGCTCTTTGGAGGCTAGGCTAATGTCCAGTTCACTTTTGTGTTCCTATGCCATCCTGTACACAGTGGGACTTACAAAATGTCACTGAATGAACGACTTTTCTTTGAGGAACTTTTCTCAGACTTGTTATTAGAAGAGCTTTAAATGATAGATGAGGGTTTGAGTCATCACCACCAAGGTCTTAAAAGTCTGACAATCATAATAACTTTTTAAATGCAAAAGAGCTAATGAACCAGCAAGTTTCTGGGAAAGACTGTCAGAATTATTATCACTTTCTGTGAAAGACTTACTTTTTTTATTAACAAAGAATTCAAATTTGGATGATGAACATTTTAAGATGGCTAAACACTTTAAATTAGATAAAGGAAACAGGCCCAATATATTTAGATTTGATTTAGGAATTACTTACAACACCAATTGTCAATGGCTGTTTTACTTTAATAAATTCTATAGTTGCTATTGGTTTGAAAGTTCAGAAAAGGAGCCTTGAGTTCCCAAGGCAGCAAGTGGGGCCTAAAGGCAATCTTGGAAGGAGCAGAAGGGGTACGAGGGGCCAGCTTTTTTATGGCACTAATAAGCCTGTAGGAGCTTTGGATAAGAGACACTGTCCTTAACCCCAGGAGACACATAATTTTAACCTATAAGTACTTTTTATTTTCATCAGTTTTGCCGATGAATATGCCTTATTTAAATTTCAAACATAGAACGAGACCTAAGACTTTAGAGCTTTGCTCCATTTTATGTCAATAGCATCTCCATGCCCAAAGAGGTGTTTGCATGTTATTTTAATGATTTCTTTGCTCCTGATACTTGGAAAATACCTCAATGATAATTTAGATTAAACATTTGCAACTAATCTTCAGGTCCACAGTACATTTGCCCTTTAAATGAATATTTGGGTTCCTTCTTAGTAGCTGTTAGCCTAAGACCTTATTAAATTTTTTCCTTTTCCTTGAAGAAGCAGAATAAGTTGATTGTGGGATTTTTCTCGACATCCAAATGTTACCAAAGCCTGCTGGCATATTGGGTGTGCGCCAAGTGACATCACATTACAAGTCTCTCTAGGAATCCAGAAAACAATACCTGGTCTCATCTTGAGTATAACGAGCTAAAACATACTTCTAGAAGTGCAGGTGATACGTCCACTGCCTTCTCCCAGACAAGTACAATCCACCATCATCCAGCCTTGATATGGCTTTTCCCAGGTCTCTCCAACAACGTAGGAAGTCCCAGCAGCGTGATCAAAACATTTCTCAGCTGAAGGGAAATTTGGACGAAAAACAGGGAAAAAAAAAAGGGTTATTTTGAATTGTGCAGTCTCCTTGTAATTTAAAGTATATTGTGTAAGCAAAAATCCAGCCGCATTTTTTTTTAAGTGGTACTCTGTTCAAAAAGAGAGGCACGCCCTGTAACTAAGCACATAGTAAGTAACCAAAGCGAAAGAAAGCTCAAGCCGAGCTGGCAGGCAGGAATCCTGTTCTCCTAATAAGTCCACGGACTGTGTACATTCTCTGAGGACCACTGTTCACACCACTACCGGAGTGAAAGCCATCTATGTACGTGTTCCTCTGTGGGAGACTTGCACAATTCCAATCTTAACTATGAATGCGGGGGGAAAAAAAGACAAGGAAGCTGTCAAAACTTTGATTCCTGTAAAAACAGCTACAACACAAAACAAAAGCCTTTGAATTTCCAAACAAGAAGTAAACAGAGTAGAAGTTACTGGTAGAAACTTAGATTTGTATTTATAGAGTCCAGCTGAAGATCGCGGCCAAAAGAAGCTCAAAAATTTTTATTTTGAAGAAAAGAAGTCACCAAGGTGTGACAGGGGACACACAATATTGTTTCTGTCCAGCATGTTTCAATAAAGAAGTATGTCAAAAGCACCATTGTTGGGCCGCCTGGGTGGCTCAGTTGGTTAAGGGTCTGCCTTCAGCTCAGGTCATGATCCCAGGGTCCTGGGGTCGAGCCCTGAATTGGGTTCCTTGCTCAGCGGGGAGTCGGCCTCTCCCTCTGCCCCTCCCCGCCATGTGTGCGCACACGCACTCTCTCTCTCCCTCTCTCTCTCAGATAAATAAATAAATGTTTTTAAAAAGCGTCATTGTTTTTTCTTTTAACTAATTTACATCTTGACCAAGGAGAAATCTGAGACCAGATATTAGACAAAAGGAATGACTTTTTTATAAATCTTTCAGTTCTATCTTGTGCTTTTGAAACAAAATTAAGACTTCCATCAGTGCTTAGTACTTTCTGATCTGATTCCTTCAGGACTTTAGGACTACTAAGAATCCTAATCCTTCAGGATTATAAACTACTTCAGTATTTGAAATAAAATTTCCATTTCATTCTTTTTTGAATTGGAATTCGGATCTTGTGTTAGCGTTGCATGGCTTTTCGTTCACCTCAACATTGTGACCATGCCTCCCCACCTCTCACTCATCCCTCAGAGCCACACACCTATGGGCTTGCAGGTCCATTCTCCTTTCCCGTTGCCGAGACATACACACTCTAACATGTAACCACCAGTCTCATGCGGTCTCCTCCAGGTGTCACCAATCTTGTAGGATTGACCCCCTTCATGGCAACGGTCTGTTCACGACAAAAAGCAAATGTTAGAGACAGAGACAGAGAATAGAGAAAAGAAAGAAAAGAAAAGAAAAGAAAAGAAAAGAAAAGAAAAGAAAAGAAAAGAAAGAAAAGAAAAGAAAAGAAAAAAAGAGAAAAGAGAAGTTCTCATGCCCCACCCATGTACTAAGTAGGTACTTAAGTTAGCCAAAGTAAGGACACAGAGAACAGCTTTCCCATCAGAGGCAGGGGAAAGTTAACAGCGCTGGTCACTTTGGGTCATTCAATTAATGTCTTGTAAGCATGATGGAAAATCACACAGAAAACTGAATGTCAAAGAAGAGGTCATAAATCCTGGTTCCTTGGAGAGATCACAGGAAATTGGGTCCTAAAACAGAAAAGAAAGGCTGGCAGGCATGACCTCCCCACAACCATAGCGGGTTAAGCCTGACTGAATGAAAAGGCCACCTCACATCGGGCATAGCTTTCCAGCTTTCTGGAGTGGGAGGGCCCATGTTTTACCTGAGGATAAAAATGTCATATTGGTGGAAATCAAATAGACGTCTCTCAGGTAAGGAAATCTGGGTACCCTTCTAAGCTGTTAAACACCGTGGCACATCCAAAGGCTGGATGCCCACTAGACTATCAACACTGTGGACCACTGACTCGTTAAGACTGCCAATAACCTTGAATAAACCCTAATGTTAAGTATGGGAAAAGCTGATTGGGTCTGTTCACAAGGGACTGGTTTGTTCTTTTGGACAGAAGCCTTTCAAGTAACTGAGTCTTAAAGGATGGATTAAACAAATGAAATGCCTTGTTAATAGAGCCTATTGGTATTCCAGTGAATCACAGTGGACGGATTGCCTTGGTTAAACTAGAATTGATGAGAGTCAACAGTCCCCAAAGAGAGACAGTCCCCAAAGGTCCTTGGAAACACTAGTAGGCTCATCATTCCATAGTACCACTGGCGATAGAGAGATTTGCTTCCTGGGTAAAAACTGTAGGTTACAAAGAAACCAGAGTGTATCCGTGAGCTGCAACAGGTCTCTGCCTCACAAACACAAGCAGACCACACAATGGCTAATTCACTCTTCGAGACCAGCTTCCTAATCACTGCAGATAATCACTTAATCAGTCTGGCTTGGAGAAGACGCCTAGGTAATATAAAACGGACAACTCCCCTGAGCTTGTCTTACTGCAGTGGAACTCCAGAGATCCCCTCGGTACCCCTAAGTCCACACAGACTAACTGTTTCCACCCGTGCACAGAGCCATCTTCCAGAAGCATGGCAACCAGCTGGGTGACCACAGAAGAGCGACTGGCCCCCTGGGAGTAAACCAGTCATGTATAACAGAGAGTGACATCGAAGATAATGGAGAAATTCACACACACGGTATTTTTGCATCATTTTACGGAATGTCTTTCTTACTTGCAATGGTGCAGCTTATCCGCCCTCGCCCGGCTCCGATGCAGGTACAGTCCCAGATCATGGAGTCTTTAGGGCGCTCATAAGTGTCACCCACGCGGTAGGTGTTCCCCGTGTACTTGTCAAAGCAAGTCTCTTCAGCTGAGGAGAGAAGGAAAGTCCATGTGAGCCTCACATATGTAAAAGCTTTTCTATTCCACTCATTCCATCCAAAGAAACACTCAGTCTTCCATTCTGAGTAGCACGGTACAACCAACTGTGTAACAAATTAAAACAGGAGATCTAGAGTCTACCCCAGGCTTTAATAAAGCTCAGCTTTTGAATTTTGACCGGTTCTCCACTTTTCGGTAATTGAATTTCTATTGGAAAGGATCCTCAGGCCCTCAGGAAAAAGCCATCTTCAGTCCTACTTTAGGACTGCCTAAACTGTGAAGGACGGCTTCAGATTCTGATCTCTGACTCAGATAGTCAAACCAAGGTCCACATGAAAAGCAAACAATTTGAAGAGCCCCATCGCCCAGCAGGCATGTCGTTTCTTAATCCTACAGATTTCCATTCTAGCTTCATCAGTGCTCCTCTGTTGGAGTTGCTATAATTTACAAGAGAAACAGAACAATGGTCCTAAAAGAAAGGGCACTTTGAAGTCAGTGGTTAGTGGGTTTTTTTTTTGCGGCAGACAAATCACTTTACAGTATAGTGCCCAAAGAGTTTCCTGGCCCATAATCTTAGAGTGTAAGATCTGAAATTCCTTTCTAATAAATTAAAATTTTATATGCAAATTTTTTGGAGGGAGAACACAAAATCTTCCATTTTCTCATCAACAACTTTGGGACAATAAAACAAACAAAAAAGACTCTAGGAACTACTTTGGGACACATTGGTTCTTTTGTTTAAAAGGTAGAAGTAACATGTAAAAGGAGAAAAGAAGCAGTCATTAACAGTTTTTAAAGAGGAAACGACAGATAATTCTATTGGGAAAATTTATTACCAATACGAAGTTTAATTAACAGGCACCCGTTCTCCATATATCAAAAGATACTAACTGCCAGGCTCCCACCACTTACGTTCAGGTTTGCTCTCGCAGTTAAAGCCTCGGCTCCCGCCGTAACAGGTACAAACCAAGGCATTTCCCAGGTAGGTGCGCTCCCACTGTTGATTTATCTGATAGTGTTTCCCGTTGTCGTAACAACCAGCTATAAATGATCGAAGAAAAAAGTGATTACATCTGCATCCCCTCTTTTTTCCAAAGTATGGAATTTTCTTGCACAACTAAATCGATGAGACTAAGCAACAAACATAGAAAAATAAGTTAGTCATCAGAATTAAAAGCAATATTCCACGAAAATACATAGAAATTAGCTATCTAAAATGTTAACCACAATTTGTACACATAGATGTTTAGGTATTCCTCTTTGTTTTCTTTTAACATAGCTAAATGTTACATACAATGATGTCATTTCCATCTGGCCAGGGGTCTACATGAAAGGAATGGAAACATTTTGGAAAGCAGATACCTGGAATTACGTTTTAAAATATGCGAGGACCTTCAATGCTTTTTTGGGGAGTGGGGAATAAATCAAGAAGGACTTTAAGCAGTCTCCTTTAGCCAAGGCTAAGGGAGGGTGTGTCTTTGAAAAACTGGAAGAGGAATTCTGGTCTCTGTTCTTGGAGAAGTATCCTGAAGGGTCCCCAAAGCACTGTGAACCAATTACATCTCTTTCAAGTTCGTTAGCAACCACATAGCTATCTAGCCACCCTTCTCCTACCCCCATTAAAAAAAAATATTTAACCAATTATTCAGTAACAAAAAAAATCAGAAGCGTAAAAGCCACACTAATCCCAAATGGAAAATTTAAGGGCATACATCATTTCCCTCTTTAAAGGCAAGTTTGGTTGAGTGCATAGGAGGAAGACTTGAATATGTAGAGTTGACAAGAGCGCGGTGGGACATCGCAAAACCCCTGTCCTCCAATGCATTAGTTTATTCTAGAGCCCTCGAAACCAGCCTGCTCCAACCACAAGCCTTTTGTGTCCTCGGCCGGTTGCTCTCATTAAGGCGTGCACACACGCCGCACACGCGCGCGCTCAAAACTTCAGCCGAACTTTGGTTGGCTTTAGGTCCCATCCCCGCGACAGCCTGTTTCAGCTCGCAGTCAGTACTCACGCTTGCTCTGGCTGACAGCCCCTGGGGTCTGGGGCTGCACGATTTGCTGAGCCTGCCTCTTGCTCTTCGACGCTCCGGTGGAGGGCACCGCTATCCCCAGGGACAGGACGGCCAGCAGCAGCAGCCGGGGCCCCGGACCCCTGAGCATCTTGAGACGGTGCGGGGAGAGACGCCCTCACCAGAAGACAAACTGCCACCAAGTTTGGCTCCCTTTGCAACCTGCGGGAGAACTCCCTTCCAGTGCCTCCTGCGAGTTGATACCCCCAAGAAAGTTGGGGCCAGGGGACGGGGAAGGGGACAGCTGGAGGGACAGAGGGGAAGGAGAGGACGAGAGAAGTTGTGGCTGCAGGTCCCCTCTCCCGCGCTCGCGCCTGGGGCTCCCTCTCCTCCCCCAGCAAAGAGCAGCCGGCGCGGGCGGCCGAGCCTCGAGCTCCGGGGTTTATATGGGACGGTCCCCTCCCGCCCCCCGCGAGGCCCTGGGCGCCGCGGAGGAGGGACGGCAGGGCTCCCCCCACCCTCGGGCCGCCGCCGCCGCCGCCGACCGCGCGCGGATTGGCTCGGGCTCCCGGTGACGTCAGGGGGACTGTGGGTTCGCCGCGAACAAAAGAGATGCTGATCGCCCGCCAGGATTGGGGCTAGAGAACTTTTTTTTCGGTTTCCTTTGCGGTTGTCAAACTTTCTTGGGGCTGAGGGGGAGGGATGGGAAGCGGCTGGAAAGGGGTAGACTGGGAGGAAAGGGAGGGGCTGGAGTTGTGCTAGGCGAAGGGGTTTGCAAGACACCCCCCCCGCCAAGCTTTCCTTTCCTTTCCTTTTTTACTGGGGGCTCGGGGAGTTGAGGAATTGCGTCACTTCTGGAAAAAAAAGTCTGCTCACTGGAGTGTAATTTTTTTTTGGGGGGGGGAGGAAAAACCATAAAGTAGCCACCACCTTGCTGCTGTAGGAATGTAGACTTAGCAGTCCCAGGGCGGGGCTGGCTTTCCTTCTGTTCCCTTTCTTTGGTCTGATGTGCACTGACTTGGGACTCACTTTCTTTGCCTTAATAGTTTCCCGTTCAAGACCTCTCCCCTTCTGAACACTGTACCTCCCCGGGTCTGAGGAAGGGCTAGCTGGGCAACTGGGGGGAAAGCGATTTTTTAATGAGCTTCTACTAAGTTCTACGGGGTGCTTGGAGGATCTGGGGGAAATTCAGAGAATTCAGAAAATTCAGTTTTCTTTTTGGAAGGACAAAGCAGCAGTTTGCTTTTTAAAATGTGCAGGAGTCTTTCTTTCCTGGGGATGGGGTGCCTGTTTCCACTCAAAGTGAAATCGGTTGTGGACGATCTGAAACCTGGAAGGTTGGACCGGCCATGGAGAGAGAAAGGTCTTTATGTCGTTGCCCACGTTCACCATGACCGTTACACACAAAGCAGAGATCTTGTTTGACTCACTAAAAGCCAAGAAAAGACCATTTACAGGCTTCCTTCCCATAGCCCCTTCCTGGCTTTTATTTGGCATTTTCGTTTGGTAGACATCAGTTTCATCACAATGCCCTTCCCCCAGGCCCTGCTGCCAATTTTTTTTTTTAAATACCTCAATTGTTATGTATTCCAAGAATGTGGAAAGTTCCCATTTAAGGTTTCTCCCTCTTTCCCTAAAATGCAGAGGGTTGAAAGGGAATCTGAGCAGACTCAGAGCATTTAGCAACTCATCACATCAGTCTGTTTTCAGACAAACACAAGTTACACTTGCTTTAAAAGATCTTCAAAAGGAGGACTCCACAATTTTCTTCAGCTACTCCCATGAGACCCCAACTCAAAGCTCTGCCTTCCAGTTACGTTAGTGGTACAGACGTCTTGTTTGCTTTGAGAACTTATGAAAGCTACTGGCAAAATGTTTATTTCTGCAAGTACTTGTTTTCTCCAAAAGTTCCACCACCAGTAACTGCCACGGGGTAAAGAACTCTATGGTCTATAAAATGCCCAACACATCAAAGACACAAAACTAACATTTGTTTTTAGTAACGCACAGATTAAAAAAAAAAAAAAAAAAACAACCCACAGCAAATATCAGTTTCTTACAAGTAGTATAAAATAACTTCATGAGTAATCTTTGTGACCAACATTTCAAGTTGAGAGAGTGCCGTGGATTTCCCCAAATTTAGAGTCCTGTCTGGGTTAGAGGGTTTTTTTTTTTTTTAATTTTTTTTTTTTTTATTTCTCATCATCATTTGACAAACCAGTTTTCTCTTTCAAATATAAAAGGGCCCCTTGTAAAATTCCTAGCAAATTTCTGGGAAGCCAGAGGGAAGGATACCTGGAAATCAGGATGTAAGCAAGATAAACCTGAAGCTAAAGCTTTCTTAAAATACATAGATTCTAGGGGAAGGAAATAAGTGGTTAGAAAAATATTTTGTCAACAAAAACCATGATAGTTTGATATATTTACTGTACTCAAAATACATTCGAATAATATACATATGAGAGCTCCAAGGAAAAAGGACTACCTTACATTTCAGAAGAAACTTTTATATTCAATCCCATTGAAAAATAATTTGTTTAAGGAACTAGCATTTCTCTTATAAATTATAAGCAAAAATACACAAACATTTGACTGGATTTTATAGGAATGTTTGGAAGTTTACCCTTTTACTTGAAATTTTTTGTTATTTTTCTTACCCGTTGCAGACAGACATTTCCTTAGTGAAGATAACAAGGGTTACTTTGGTATTCTTTCATTATCGAAATCCCTTGTAACAATGTAAGTCTATTATCTCTAACTGGAGAGATAATTAAATATTGAAGACCTCACTGACTCTGTTCTAATTCGACTGATACGCCTGGGGTCCAAGATTCCCTTGCATTTCTTAAGAATTCTGGGGACTATTTTGACAGGGTGGGTTTTTCAGTAAGCAGTGTCCTTCTACTTGTAGGACATATCCTTGGATTTCTTTTTCTCCTCTTGGTTTGGAAAAGGAAGTGTGACGAAAGAGACAAAAAGTAAATTCACAGGTGTCTGAGGCTGGGGCTGGGCCCACGAATTCACCGTAAATGGGCACAAGAAATCTTCCTGGGGTAATGAAAATAAATGTTCTAAAATTAGAGTGTGATGGTAACTGCACAACTTGGTAAAATTACTAAAAATCATGGGGTTGTACACTTCAAGTGGGTGAAATTTTGTGCTATGTAAATTACACCTCAACAACGTTGTGTTTTAAAAAATTGGTTCAAAAGTCGTGTTTCTTTGTTCTTTTTACTTGTACCCCTTATGATTTTGTTTCAAAAACATACGCCCAAGAGGCTGCAGCACACACAAGGCAGCCTCATTTCTTCGTTTTTCTGAGAGCGTTTGCCTTTAATAAGTAGCGGATTCTTTCCTCGATACCTGAAACTCCTTAGGAAGCCCAGTATTTGTGTGATGACATGTATGTTAGGAGACAGACCAAATCCTCACTTACAGTTGTGCCTTGTTTCTCCATGGAAATGGCATGGTGATAGGATTTTCCTAGAATTTAGAACAACTTAAAATTTCAGTAACAAAAAGGCACACGTGTGTTTGTGTGGGGGAGGGGCGGAGTTGTTATTTAGATGTTTTGTTTTGAGAGGAGTTTACTGAGGATTATGAGCAGTTATGGAAATCTGAGCTGAATTGACTTCATTAGCTGAAGATAATGGTGAAGCACAAAAAGAATTTATCAGATCCAGTCATTTAAAGAGGATTGAAATTAAAACAATTTAAGGGATAAATTTTAAAAGGCAATTTTTCTCCAAGTGAAAATGAGTTTCCTTTAAGAGTAATATATTGTAGACACTACCCTTCCTAGTCAAAACCCTTGCCTATTGAAAAAAAAAGTCTTACCCCTGATAAGAAATAACTCTTTGACCCAAAGTTTACTTTAAAGGCAGATAGGCTGTTTTTTTTCTGAAAACCTTTGGCTTTTATCCTGTTCTTAATCTCTTTGCGGCTGGTTAGAAGGAGGCCATTGACTAGTGACCTTTGGAACTCTCTGCCTTCAGAGACCATAGTGTCTTTTTCTATTTCATGGTTTTCTATAGGAAGGCGGAATGGAGGTAAGTTGCAGCAGTTTTGTTTCTTGATTGTGTTTTTTCACCATGAAATCCTACCCATCTTCTTCCCTTGAAAATGGCCAAGCTTGCAAAACTGCTACTCATTAAACACAGGTGTGAGAAGGAAAAATAAACTGCCCCATGAGCGGCTCTCATGGGTAGAATGTCTGAGCAGTTTGTCTGCAATTGACAGGGCACCTACAACCTGGGAAGAATACGTGATAAGGGCTTTAATTTATGCCTTGAAAGCCAGCCAGTTTCCACTTAATAAGCATTTTATTTATATTTTAAGTTACTTTATTATTTGATCAGCACTTTTAAAAGCCTTCATCTACGCCCTTTGTTTTTTAACAGGAGTACTCTTTTCTCATTAGAGAAACTCCCAAAAGGCTTTGCAAAAGAATCTAATTCATCCAGTAAGATGCAGCTAACTAGTGCAACTAGAACACTTCACCGAAAATATGATAGAGGACATTTCAGCATCCCAAGATAGGTAACAGTTTCTGGGAAATTTTTTTTTTTTAAAGATTTTATTTATTTATTCGACAGAGATAGAGACAGCCAGCGAGAGAGGGAACACAAGCAGGGGGAGTGGGAGAGGAAGAAGCAGGCTCCCAGCAGAAGAGCCTGATGTGGGGCTCGATCCCAGATCGCCGGGATCACGCCCTGAGCCGAAGGCAGACGCCTAACCGCTGTGCCACCCAGGCGCCCCTTCTGGGAAATTTTTAATTTTTGTATGTTACTCCTTTTTCCAGTTTTATTTTATTTTATGTTGGTGGCTTTAAGGGTTGTGTTTTGGTTGGGTTTTTTAAAAAATTTTATTTATTTATTTGAGAGGGAGGGAGAGAGAGCAAGCAAGAACACAAGAGCAGGGTGAGGGAGAAGCAGACTCCCCGCGAAACAGGGATTCCCAGGACCCTGAGACCATGACCTGAGCCAAAGTCAGCTGCTTAGCCGACTGAGCCACCCAGGTGTCCCTAAAGGTTTGTTTTGAAAGGCTGAAAATTTTTTTTACAAACTTAAAATATTTTTTAAAAACTTAAAGGATTTCCACTATTTAAATTATTTTCTGTCCTTATACATTCATATACTTTCAGTATCTCATATGCAGCTAATCGTGAAGGTTGTGTCAGATGCTTAAAAATTGCTGTACGCATTATCTCTGAAATAAACTTTCAAGCCAACAACACAATACTGTGATATAGGTAGTCAAGAGATGCTCTTCCTATCGACTTTTTTTTATTGCTTAATTAGTTATAATACATTAAAGAGATGTAACTGAATTATAAAAGTGAAAGTATATTTCTCTCTAAATCTATGCCGAACCATTTTCTGGATAAATTTAAGAAACTCTCATTAACTATGAAAATTTTATTGAGATGCAATAGATATTTAAAATCATTACTACCTTGGGGCGCCTGGCTGGCTCAGTTAGAAAAGTGTGTGATTCTTGATCTGGGGGTGTGAGTTTGAGCCTCATGTTGGGTGTAGAGATTACTTAAAAACAAAACCTTGGAAAAAAAAAGAAAGAAAATTCTGAAATCATTACTGGGTCAAACATGGAAAATGAAGGCAAGCTGAAGTGCCTGCATCAGGTCATAAAGATTCTAGCACCTGAAGAGAAATATATTTAAATGGCTAGATTTCATTAAGCACTTACTCTGAGCCAGACCCCATCCTAAGTGCTTTTTATATGCATTTTTTTTTCATTTAACCATCAACAACCCTCTGAGGTAAATACTGTCCTCCACTCACTCCCTCTTACAGACAAGGGTCTGAGGCTTTGAATGATGTTTTCTGAATCACCAGCCTTGTTGAAATTGTGGTATCACTTACCCTCCCTGTGGCACAAAGGTATGGGTCAAGCCCTTGGCTCAAGAATTTAGTGGATGATTTCTTCAGCCTGAGACTCATTTCTTCAGAAGATGTCAAACACAACGCTGCTCCTGATACGTCACCTGTGGCATCCAGGGCCATTCTTTTGTGAACCAATTTCCTTCAAACGGTGTGTTCTGATATTCTGAGTCGCACGTGGAGGACAGTTACGTCGGACTCCAGTGGACCGCGAGCGTGGTGGGGCAGAAGCTCTGTCGAGTTTACTCTGGGTGCCCAGCACGGAGCACCGGGCACCGTTGGTTAAGTACTTGGCACCTGGGGATGAAAGGAAAGAAGGGCAGATGAGAAGCGCTCTCGAATTCACATTTCGGGATTATTTATCCAGCCGGTCACATTACTAAGTGCTCTGCGTATGTTATTGTAGTTTACTGTCAAAGCAACTGCCAGAAATAGATATAAATAGCCCCGTTTTTCTCTCTGAGGCTTCGAGAGTTTGAAGATGGTCCTTAAGCTTGTGCAGTAAGAGAGGGACAAGGCTGGAACCTCAATCAATGTCTTCTTGACACAAAGTCCATGTTCTTGGCCAGGACGCCCTAGGCTTCTCCCAAAGAGATTTGCTTCATATAAGTTTTAGGAAACATTCTTGGATGGTAACTTTTTTTTAGTTCCCCCAGATCTCCATGCTGTGCTCTTCACTGCCTTCCTCTGCACCTGGGGGCTGACCGTTGGCAGAACCCTCTGCTCGCTGGAGAGCAGGAGGACAGAGAGGTCAGGGTGCTTCTTTTGAAGCCTGCTCCCTGCTACAGGGCCACAGCTCAGGTGGCAGCTGCCTCTCTCTCTAGAACATTCTCAGAGGAGGCAATAGTGTCCCCAAGAGGGTAAAAACTGGTTCTTGAGGTGTGGGTAGGGGTTAAAAGAAAAAAAAACCCTAACAACTCAACCCTACCTGATAAAGTTTTATTTCTTCATTGTTAATTTATTTCATTAGGTAGAATTTGAATTAGATTTAATTTTTCCAGGGAGGTCAGAGCTTGAGGTAGAGCTAATAACTAAAAAGAAAACGGGGGGGACACTGGAACCACATCTCCTCCCAGACTGTTCTCTGAGGCTCCAGCTGTCACTGGCTCCCTCCTATGATGGCAACTCTAGAAGTGACAAAACTTCACACCTTACTGGTCCCTGGGAGTCTCCAACCCCCCCTTATCCCTTGGCTGTGCCCACACCTCTTTACCAGGACCTTCGCCAACACCTTTCAGGGGAAATCATTGAATTCTGTTTCCTGGTGAGCTCTGACGATACAGATTCCAACAGTATCTAACAATGACATGAATAGTTCACATAAGCTATGGGCTAAGTTGTAAATTATAGCCAAATAGATTTAGGGCACATGAATTCTTTTCCAAACTTAGCAAATAATATGACTCAGTGCTTTCTCCCTGTATTTCCCATGTCTTCACCTTTTTTTTTTTTGGTCTCTCTCTCTCTCTGGTAAATATGTGCCCCTCAACTACTCTATCTTTCCCAGAGCAGAATGCTCTCATGATTGGAACAAATGATCTAATGATTATACAATTATAAAGAAAAGAAAACAGGATTTTATTTTTAAGTATACATGTCGTAACTTCTTGACTCCCTTGGAAATAATTTGATTTATCTGCCAAGTAATCTGTTTATACAAAGAAGTTGAAATCAAAAGCCCTACCACATCAGAAACAGAAATTTATCTTTAAAAGTCCCTCATGAATCTACAAATGTCATATATGTAAAAGCTCAAGAGTTTTACACATTTTTCATGTGTGGAAAGATGAGTTTTGCTTTTGAATTCATTTTAGGTACTGAAATAATTTAGCTGAGAGCTTGTAAAGTCAAGGAAAGCTTATGCGGATTGCTCTACTTCTGTGAGCAAAAACCTCCAAAGTCTTATCAATATTTAGTGTACATATGGGGCACCTGGCTGGCTCAGTCTGTTAAGCATCTGCCTTCAGCTCAGGTCATGATCCCAGGGTCAGGGATCGAGCCCCACACCAGGCTCTTTGCTCCGCAGAAGCCTGCTTCTCCCTCTCCCACTCCCTTTGCCTGCGGCTGCCCCTGCTTGTACTCTCTTTCTCTGTGTCAAATAAATAA
The DNA here is from genome assembly GCF_024610735.1 of Ursus americanus. NCBI lineage: Eukaryota > Metazoa > Chordata > Mammalia > Carnivora > Ursidae > Ursus > Ursus americanus. The sequence continues at coordinate 86,710,035 of NC_142127.1, forward strand.
ATAAAATCTTTAAAAAGTATTTAGTGTACATAAATTCCTTATGCGGAAACAAAACTTTCTTGGGCAGACCTGATGGATCAGTAATCATTTATGCCTTTCATCAGAAATAAGCAATAGTCTGTCATATCTTTAACTGTAGAATACAACATGATATTTAGGAACACAATTTTTCATAAAATGTTTTGAAAATCCCATAATGTTCTGTTGATCTTTCAATTTACTCATCATTAAAAAACTAGAGAATCCATTAATTTTTAGGTTAACTTGGAAATTAAAGTCATTATAATGTCTTTGTCAGCTCTGTGTGATCAGTTACAGCTCATCTTAAAGATACCTGATAGTTTATCCTCTGTTTTTTACAGCATATTGGTCACATTTTTGTCGATTGCACACAATTCTAGAAAGATTCCTGATAGCTTATCCACTTACACATTCAATTAATCTTCCCATTTTCTTTGTCCAATTAAATTTCAAAGCAAAATAATACAAATGTTTATAGACCCAAATTATACATTCATTTCAGTTTAGAAGGGAGCAATACTAAGTATGAATTATAATTAGAACATCAAGTTTGTTCTGATACTTTCTAACCTCTCTGAGGAAGTGAGTTTTTCAATTTAGGCACACTATCTGATCAAATTAGAAGGTATTCTCCTTTACTTATGAAAGTCTTTGTCCTTTCATTGTGTGTTTCTTCTTTTTTAAAAGATCTATTTATTTGAGAGGGAGAGAAAGTGTGAGTGCACAAGCAGGGGGAGGGGCAGAGGGAGAGGGACCCTCTGTTTTGGGTCTCTTAAAGGTCACTGTCCCTTGTTGCCTGATGCCCAGTGTCTTGAAGACCATGGTTTCATATACTTTCTCTCTCTCTCTTTCTCTCAATCTCTCTCTCCCCCCACTTTTTGTTTGTTTGTTTATTTCAAGTGAGATTGTAAATTTGTTTCCTATGATCCTATGTTAGCTGGAAGTGGGAGTCCTCTTCAGTTTTCAGATATTTTAAATATATTAATCAATAAGTTGAAAAAAAATACTATGCCTTCCTTCAAATATAACTTGGAGTTCTACTGTGCATTTTTACATAGTTTTGTGTCTCTTTTATTTCGTGCCCAATATAAGTATTACTTTTGACAGTTTTCTATTATACAGATTCTTTTACTATTGTCTTAATATTTCCTTTTAGCTTATAAGATATTATTTCCTTTTCTACCAGTTTGCTCTTTGAAAAAAATTTTATTTCTCTTGGAACATGATGTCAAAGAGTGAAATTGGAAGAAAGTCTAAGCGCAAATCCATGGAAAAGACACCACAGGAAGCAAACGCTATAACCATGGCTTCCCTAGGTGTTGAATTAAATGATTATTAAGCTAACTGGTAGATAATCTCGGCATCTATTATCATTTAATATAATTAGTGTGTAAAGAAGGTGATATAAATTGTGTTCTGTGTGGAGTTGTTACTGATGACTGTTACCTCTATGCGCAAGTGAGAAAACCAGTAAGAAAATAATGATTATTAGTGGCAATGATAATAATTATAGGCCTCCTTTGATTATTCTAGCCTAATCTGATATTTTTCTTCTCATGTTGATTATGCTTATATTCTTTTCCATGTAGACTCGCATACTGTCATGGCTCCTTAAAAAATAAGTTTACATGGATTCTTTTCTCCCCAATAGCACTGTAAACTCTTTGATGGTAGGCATTGAATTCACTCTTACTAAAAAGACTTTTTAAATTTTGGGGTGCCTGGGTGGCTCCAATGGTTGAGCATCTGCCTTCGGCTCAGGTCATGATCTTGGGGTCCTGGGATGGAGCCCTGCGTGGGGCTCCCTGCTCAGCGGGAGTCTGCTTCTCCCTCTCCCTCTGCCTCTCCCCCAGTTGGTGCTTGCTTGCTCTCTCTATCTTGCATGCTCTCTCTCTCTCAAGTGAATAAATAAAATCTTTAAAAACAAATAAGTGTATTTCTATTATTTGAGGTTCTATAAGGAATATGGTGGAGACTGTCCACCCAGATCCATTCTCTTCTTCTACAGTCAGTCCCTTTGTGCACAACTAGACTACATTTTACAGCCTCCTTTGCAGTTAGGAATTGCAATGGAAATAGTTCTCGCCAGTGGAATGTGAGAAGTGACGTGTTCCTACTGTGGGGTCTGGGACTTAATTCAATGGGCATACCTCCTCCAGATTCTTTTATTCCTTCCCCCCAGCTGAAAATGCAGGCATGGAAGACATCCAGCTTTTACCATGCAGATGAAGAAAATTTCTTGGGAGTAGGTTGGGACCTGAATCATCAGGAAGAGCAGAGCTTTGCCATTGACCTGGACCATTCATACCGAGACTGTTGCATGAGAAAGAAATGCATTCCTTTATTCTTTAAGCCTCTGTGTGGTTGATCATCTTTTCCTAGTAGCCCAATTCCACATTAGCCAATATGGGGAGGTCTGTGTCAGTCTTCCTTACATGGCCAGGAGTTGAGTTGCCCCGTTGCTGGTGACCGCGTGGGCTTGGTTTACTTTGCATTGCTGTTTGCACATCAGCTTCAGTTTTTTCCCTTTTTCTGGCTATCCATATGTACACGGAGAATTTTAGCTCCTATGATAAACTCATCTGATATTTTCCCATTTATTTGTAAGTACTAGATTTGGGTCATCCATCAGATATTTTTGAGCATTTGCCTAGAGCACTATTATGGGTTGAATAGTTTCCTTCCAAATTCAAATGTTGAAGTCTTAACACCTAGTACCTCAGAATGTGACTTTGTTTGGAAATAGGGTCTTTACAGAGGTAATCAAGTTAAAAACGAGGTCATTAGGGTAGGCCCTAGTCCAATACGATTGGTGTCCTTGTGAAAAGGGAAAATTTAAGATGGACGTACACAGGGAGAATGCCATGTGAAAAAGAAGGCAGAGATGGGGGGGAATGCACCTATAAGCCAAGAAATGCCAAAGATGGCCGTCAACCCACGAGAAGCTAGAGGAGAGGCCTGGAACAGATTCTTCTCTCTCAGCCCTCAGAAGGAACCAACCCTGTGACACCTTTATCTTGGACTTCTAGAACTGGGAGACCATAACTATCTGTTGTTTGAGCCACTCAGGTTGTGTGTGTGTGTGTGTGTGTGTGTGTGTGTGTGTGTGTGTGTGTGCTTTGTGAGTGCAGCCCTAGCAAACTAAGGCATACACCTAGAGTATTAATGCTAAGAAGAATGCAGCATTGAATTCAGATTAATAGCCAGAGCTCTAGAGGAATGACATAACGTGGCCAAAGGCAGATTCGTAGTCACTGAAGGACTGGGATTGTTGACTTTTTGGTCCATGCTCTTTCCCGTAGATGTTTCTGTGCCAAACATTGTGTGTAGGAGACAAAAACAGGTAAGATACAGGTCTGACTCTTAAGGAACATAAAATTTAATAACAAATGGGCAGGGATGAGAAAGTTTGATTCATATACTATTGGCAAGTGTGTTATTTGAAAAAAGGTATGCCTGTGCACAGATTTGGGAAGTGTAAATTGGTGCATTCTTTTCAAAGGGCATTTTGGTAACACTCAAAATGCACATTAGTAAAACATGGTAGGCAGAGCACATGCACTTCCTGTACACGCTCCTAAAACTGGGCTCGTAGGATATTTCAGAGAGAAAAACAGTAAAAAACCACAAGAATAAAGAGACTAAAATGAAGACAGCAGATAAAAGAAATCAGCAACATTTTGGAAGAAAGAAAGCAGATGGAGAAGTGATAATTAAAGTCAGAGAATAAATGGCTGTAAGCCAATAAGAAGGAAGCTGATTTATATTCAAGACACATTCAAGAACCCTTGTCAGTGAGTAGCTGAGCCGGATACCTCTGAAGGTGGGGAAGAAAAGAAGGACTGAGAAGGATCTGAACGTCTCTCTGTAAGCAGGAGCTGGACACCCTCTTCAATCTCTCGCCTATTCCACCAGCCAAGGACCCATCCACCCCTCCCTCACCTCATCAAGGCAGGAGCCAGGAATCTGACGGACTGTGTAGATGGGGCCAGAAATACCGAGCACAGAGGCAGGAAGATTGGTAGAGGCGAAACCCAGGGCTGAAACAGGAGGACTGACTGCAAGTCTACATGTTTACTCTCCATGTGGCAGATGGGAGAATTTCTGTCTGGACTGAGTCTCTTTGGAAAGGGTGATCTGTAGTCACCTACAGTGATGCCAGTTGGTCAGTAAGCTCCATCACAGGCACGGTTTCCAATTAGATCTTTGGTGCCTCAATTCTAAATCCAAATAGACAGCCGAAGGTCACCAAACATTTAAGGAAAACCTCTGGCATGAAGAAAGATCAGAATGGACTTACAGAAGACAAAACAAAAAGATTTGGATGAGTGACAGTGCAAGAAATAGAAGAAAATGAAAAACAAAATAAAGGAAAACCTGAAAATCAGTGATTGTAGAGAGAGAAGAGATTTATTGTATGAATAAAAAAAGTATTTATATATGCATGGGCGTTCAGAGAGCAAGAAGTAACACTCAAATTAAAGAACTAGGGTGGCAGAAACTCTGACTATTGATTTTACTAGAAATTATGGTGGACTTGGGAAGATGAGAGAAAAGAAAGTGTGTTTAAGGGAGTGGGTAAGTGATGGAGGAAGGAAAGATGGGGAGTGATGGGGTAATAGCAGCTGTTTTTCATTATTAACTTTGTACTAATTATCTTGATAAAAATAGAATAATTATAAAAATGCAAAATAATAAGGAAAAAGAACTGTCAAGACACTTGATTTAAACTGAATGTTCTTAATTATTCTCGTACTGGAGATAGATGTTGTACTTTCTCTGATTCACTAGCTTTCCAAGTTGGAAGGACAATGAGAGGGCAGGACAAGCAAGAGAATTCCACAACCCAAGCTGCAAACTGTCTTTGGCAAATAAGATTTATTTCAGCTCCTTGGGAAGGAAACAAAAGGCTTGTTCCTAGAGCTCAGATACCTCAACATGTCCTGACCAAGAGGACGTTTGAACAACGAAGGGATGGTAGACACTAGATCAGAAATCCGAAGGGAGGACTGTAATTCTTTCTAGAATGTGCTGATGATCTAATGTATACCTATTAAAAGTATTCAAAATTTACCATAGCTATACTGCATTAAATGAAATTAAATAAGCACTAAAAACAAAATGCATATGCCTTTTCATGCAACAATCCCAAATTCCTGTCTTTTTTTTTTTTTTTAAGATACCTAACCTAACCCAGAAATCAGCAAACTTAGGGGCCAAATCTAGCCCATCTTTTGTTTTTGTGCAGCCTGTAAGCTAAAAACAGGTTTTAGATTTTAAATGGTTGAAAAACCAAAAGAATACTGTTTTATGGTATGAGACAATTATACGAAATTCAAATTTCAGTGTTCCTAAGTGAAATTTTACTGGAATACTGCCATGCCCATTTTTTTATAATATTGTCTATGGCTGCTTTCTTGCTACAGTGACAGAGTTACGCAGCAAGAGAGACCATATGAACCGCAAAACTGAAAACATTTATTATTTGTCACTTTAGGGAAAAGTTTGCTGACCCTTGATGTAGACCATCTGAGTGAAGTATCTTTCCAGATTACTATACTATTTCTTCTAATTTTTTAAGTTGTCTTGCCCACACCCAATTCAAAAACAGTATTTGAAATTATCCACTTTATTATGTCTTTCCCAAGGAATTCAAATTAGTTTTCAAGGAAAATGCTCTTTTCACACTTCGATTGCAAATGTTCAAAAGTATTTTGAAATTGTGTGATTATAAAGACAAGTGGAATAAACAGTTTGGTACCTGACAACTGACCCCTGGTAAATACACAACCCAGCTGATGGGAGCAGAAGAGCATCGGCATGCTGGACAGGACCATGGGCTTTGAGCATGCGCGGCATCACCGTTAAGTTCTACGGAGAGAAAGCAGAGCGCAGGTTAACCGTGGTGCATGGATTGAGTGGAAGTTATTTAAGAGATTTTACGCTGAAATTGTGGTCTGGTTATTTTAGCTGGTTAGTTTTCGGGCCCCAACCAAAGTATAAACCCCAAAAGGGCAGGGGGTCCTCACATTCCTTTGTATCCTTTCCCCACTCCTCCTGGAGTGCTGAACGGAGCCCAGAGCCTCCCAACCGGAGGTTAGACAGTGAAGCGCCCACAAGCCAGAGGTGACAATTCCTGGGTAAGTCAGTTCTCACAGCCACAGAGAAAGGTTTGCTCACCCACTGATTTTAGGCCCTCGATCTGTTTTGATTTGCGATGCTGTATTTCTTTTTTGCCATTCTCCCAAATGACACTTCAGTTTTCTTGATTCATTTTTATGCTTTCGCGTTACCGCTTCAATATTGGACTCTTGCCTAAGCAGCGAAAATCAAAGAAAAGTCTGCTGTCAGAATTGCTGATGTGAAAGAAGACCGTAAGGTTCAAATGACTTCATAGCGCATAAAACAATGTGAGTGAAAACGGGCACATTATTTATTGTTCACGACCAAGCTGGGGATGTGGCGGAAAGCTTGCTCAGTTTTGGTGAGATGGGAGAGCTTGCTGCTCCCTAAAGCTTGAGTTACAAGATGTCATTAATAGTGACAACAGCAAAAAACCAAACCAAAACAAAACAAAAAACCAAACGTGTTGAAGGCCCATTGTTATATATAATTTGCGTAATGCTTGCCTTAACTGTTTTCATTTTTATTTGCTGGGGAATGTGATTAAGAATCTATGGTCCTGGCAGCCTAGTCTAAAGGTCCTTGTTACCCTAAGAGGAAAATGCTTTTGTGTTGAAAATTAATGCAACATTTTGTATATATACAAGGTATATATCTCAATGTGTAATTACTCAATATGTGATGAACTGTCAAATGTTAAGTATGCGTAATCTGGTATAGGAAGCACTGATAAAAATTAGGTTATTAATTTTATTCTTCATTTGCCTTATGATTTCAAGAGAAGTACTGATTTTTATTACTGAATCACCCTTTTTTGTAAAAACTGGATAAAATTGGGTCTGTCTACGTCATTAGTATATTGCAAAGATCCATTAAGAGTGGTCTGCAGAATGGCATTTAAGGTTGCTTTTGGTTTCATATTTATCAATTGGCAGTTTTATATAATTGGCACTCTGGTCCTTGATTTATCAGTACATATAGCTGTGTCACCTTGATTACACTTAAGGAAAAAAAAAACCTCTCTGGTCCTCAGTTTCCTTATATGTAAAAGTAATGTGTTGAATTAGATCATTTCTTACTCCTGGGTTAAAAAATTACATTGTTACAAAGCAGTTCTTATAAATTACAATTTTTTAACTTCACTTTCAACAATGGCTGAATATAAAATAAGGACACATTTATACTTGCTAAGTATTCATGAACATATTTTACGTATGCCCAGAATATTGAAATATATATTTTAGCAAGGAATATGGGCTTGCATCCCGACTTGCTTTATTTCTAAGTAAGAGAAAAGGTGAAGAAATAAAGCTTTATCTCTAGCAAGAATAAAAACTTCGTTTCTCCACTCTGTTTGAGTCATCAGAAAGTCTTTGTTACTCTACTTCATGATTTCCTCTTCTTGGGGTCCCTGGAGGTGGGCAGTGCAGCTCATAAAACAGTCATCTCTTCCCTGCCTGCATCCTGAAGAGATGGCCAATGAGGGCTAAGTTGGAGGAAGTGATTCACGATGGGACTGACATGGGCCTGCTAACGGTGCCTGGAATTAGGGAGGCTCATCTGCCCCTTGAAGGCCCCACGGGACAGGAGTGACCCACAGAGGGCGTGTGACTGTCCCAGCAAGACCAGATGCATGGAGGAACAGAGAAGCAATAAAGATCTCAATGACCAGGCTCCACACCTAGGGGTAAAAGGAGTGTAGAGTTCAGCTGGCTTGCCTGGCTATTCTTTCCAATTTACCGATTCAGTAAGTCACTTCACTTCTCCAGAGGAGAGATAAAATGAGAAAAAGTCAACCAGAGTCACAATGACCGTGCCTATGGAAAATCATCAGGAATAGGGTAAAGAAGCTTCTTTTCTAAATCTACAGCCACGGTCATTACTAGCTACATTCTCTAGAAATAAAACTTTGTGATTTTTAAAAAAAATCTTAGAGAATGCCAAGATATGGCATGTAAAGCAATTTAATGTAACTTTCCAGGTAGATTTGTCCATAATGAACCACTCTTGGTTCTACATTTGCCGATGCTCTTTGCAAAGAAATGTGTGCACATGTTTAACATTTATCTTCAATATTAAATGTGTTAGCATTACTATGGCTTACTCTGACATTTTAGTTTTAACATTTCTATTTGGAGGAATTACAACACCCTTGACTTCAAAGGCACTATAACTCATTTTCACAATCTGAGTTCATGTGAGTGTTTCAGAAGAAACTTGAGAAATGGTTTTGCATGAATTTCAAGAATGAAATGGCTTCAGAGACAATGTTGAAGACTATACCACTTGGAAATTAAAATCCTACTTGTGGGAATTGCTTCTGTGGAAATATATGTCAGTGTACAATGTAGAATGTAGTTTGATCGAATGAATGTGTTGGCCAGAATTTTCAGTGACTAGATAAAGACCTATAATGAAATAATAACTAGCAAGTTAAGAACAAAATAGCTACAATCTTAAGTACAGTTTGACTTTCATGACAATGGAGAGAAATTATAGGGAGGTAAAGATTTTATTTCAACATAAGGATGAACTTCTCAATGGTAAGAACTATCCAAGACTGAAATGGGCTGCCGTGGTCGCAAAAAGGCTGTACAATCACTCGGTGATGGTACTTGAAGGAGAATCATTCATGCTTATATCATGTTGGGTGACTTCCAAATTCTCTTCCAATTCCAATATTCTGTAACAGCTACTGAAATACGTAATGATGTCAACTCTTTCAGAGTTTTTTTTTCCCTGTTATATTAGTTAACAGAATATACAAAAACTAACCACATGCCTCTGCCTACAGTAATAGTAAAGAATCAGGAACATTTAAAATAGCTAGGGGAAGAAGAGAATCATTGGAAATGAATTTTCACAAATTAAAGTATTGAGAATCATATCTATTTTCTAACAAGATTAAAAAAGATTCTTCTAAGTGTAAAGTATCTTATTCTATTTAGTATTCCTTTATTACTTCTGAAAATAGTTTCTATGTATAACCCTTAAATAATACGGTAAATGATCAAAATTTTGTTGGTGCAATTACCTGGCAGATTCTAAAAATTTTAAGAGGAAACTCATGAATGAAATCTGCCCAAAGAATGGACACTATTAATTTGGAAGTATGGTCCTGAGGATTTGCTAAGGAGATGGATTCTACTGTATTGGCCATAAGTTTTATAAATTAACCACAGCTTCTTTTTATCTAGATGGATGGAGCAACATTGATTTAGAGACATCGAGGCAACAATGGTCAGAACACATGACTACTTTCTTTATTGCATCTCAGAGTTAAGCTTCAACAAAACATTTCCTGATTTGATAACAAATGCCACACCCTCAGTGACAACTAGGAGGAGCTGTTTGGTCTTTACTCTTCTCAAAATCCTTACTGTGGCAACAAACCATTGTATCTAATGGCCCGGAGTTCACCTTTTGAGTCTTTTGGTTCACATATGTAAAGAGTAAAGAAAAATACATGTTTTGTAAAGAAAGCACAATTGCTGGGATTCTTTCTGCCAATGAAGATATTTCTGCCCCTTTTTGTTCTTAAATGCTTTCATGAGCTATTTTGAATGGATGGTTTGTTGAATTTTCAGCTCAATCATCAGTTCTTAGAGTCCTGTTTCTGTGCACAGGAACTTAACTACATTCCTCAACTGCTCTTTTACTTTGTAGAAAAAAAAATTAAGTTTCAACCTATGTTCTAAACTATAAAACACCCCCCCCACACCAAGGTCATGCCAAAACAAAATCCCCCATATCACTCTACATAACTGAGTCATATACCCTTTGAATTTCAGAGGGTCATCATTGGAAACCTGAACATTGCAATGTTCATTTATTAAGAGAGCATTATGTAAAATAAAAATTATATCAGAAATAAACATACAGTTTCTGACCTCAAATACTTGAAGATTACATTTGAGAACAGACAAAAGCTTTACTATGACTCAACATTGGTAATAGCAGTAGTTAGAAACAACATAATTAGAGGTAGGAGACATTTTCTCTGGTATAAGACTGATGAAATGATCAACATACATACATGTTTTGATGTGTGCATTTTGGAGAGTAAAGGATAGGGAATGAGTAAAGTTTGTGTATATATATATATTTTTAATTTTTTTTGTCTGTCTTCCTAAGATGTCAAGGCTCTAAGAACCCAACAGCCAAATAATATCAGATTAAACACATCCAAAAAATATTAGTTTGAATCAAATGAGATCATTATGTATGTAGATAAAAACTGGTGAATATTGGCAATTTTATATGGGTCAACCAATAATAATAAAAAAAAAGCCCGCCTTAGTTTTCTATTGCTGTATACAAATTGCCACAAATTTAGCAGCTTAAAATAATACTCATTGTCTCACCATTCAGTAGATCGGAAGTCTGGGTGTACTTGATAGGATTCTCTGTTTATGGTCTTATAAGCCCTAAATCAAGGTAGGGCAGGGATTTTTCTTGGAGGCTCTAGAGAAGATCCTGCTTCTAAGCTCAGTCAGATTATTGGTAGAATCCAGTTCCTCGCGGTTGTTGCCAGGTGCTGATCTCAGAAACTAGAAGCTGCTCTTTGGTCCTTGGATGTGTCTGCCTCCGTCCTCAAGCCAGCAGTGATGTGTTGAATCCTTGTGCTTCAAATCTCTGACTTCTTCTGCCACCAGCCTGAGAAAGCACTCTCTTTTAAAGGACTCACATGATTGATTAGGCCTGCCCAGATAATCATTTTAATTAACCCAAAGTCAATTGATTAGTGACCTTGGGGCGCCTGGGTGGCGCAGTCGTTAGGCGTCTGCCTTCGGCTCAGGGCGTGATCCCGGCATTCTGGGATCAGGCCCCACATCAGGATCCTCTGCTGGGAGCCTGCTTCTTCCTCTCCCACTCCCCCTGCTTGTGTTCCCTCTCTCGCTGCCTGTCTCTGTCAAATAAATAAATAAAAATCTTTAAAAAAAAATTGATTAGTGACCTTAATGATACCTGCAAAATCCCTTTTGACATGTAATGTAACTAATCGGGGCTCATCTTGTTAGAGTGGGGAATCTTAAGGAATAATTTTAGACTTTTGCCTACCACATATATTAAACATGACCCCAAATGTCTTGGATGTAAAGTCCTCAGTTTCCATAACTGTGTTATCTGTGACCTGGGATCTTTCTCCGTGTACAAGATGTCCATGAGAGGATGGGGTGTATTTTCAAAAATGACAAATCTTGAAGGATTTTTCTAGTGCATTAAATGTAGTCAGTGTTCTCCTAACACAGTTCAATTTTAATCTTAGTTCTACTCTAAATTATAAAATAATACTCATTGTTTCATGAGTCAGCATTAAAAATAGTTGGAAAATGTTATGATAAAAATAAAATTAATCTCAATAAAATAAAATAATTCTCATTTTGTAATATGTATGTGAATCAAATCATTACATTGTACCCCTTAAACTTACATAATATTGTATGCCAGTTAAATCTCGATGAAGCTGGAAATAAAATAAAATGAAATAACAATAAATCTGATGAGAATCTGAGAATGTGTTCTAGAGAATCCATCCTATATTTTTTACCTGGCACCACTTAAAAAAAAATAGCCAAGAATGTTACCCATATAAAGAGGAATGAAATCTTGACTTTTGCAAAGACACAGACAGAGCTAGAAAGCATTATGCTAAGCAAAATAAATCAGTCCGAGAAAGACAAATACCATATAATTTCACTCATATGTGGAATTTAAGAAAGAAAACAAACAAGCAAAGGGAAAAAAAGAAAGAGAGAGACACAAACCAAGAAACAGACTCTTAACTATAAAGAACAAACTGATGGTTACCAGAGGGGTAGTGAGTGGGGGGATGGGTAAAATGGGTGATGGGGGGATGGGTAAAATGGGTGATGGGGAGTAAAGAGTGCACTTGCTGTGATGAGCACCAGGTGTTGTATGGAAGTGTTGAGTCACTATGGTGTACAGGTGAAACTAATATTACACTATATGTTAACTAACTGTAATTTAAATAAAAACGTAAAAAAAAAAGAACTGGAAGAGTTGAGCAATGGAGGTAACATGTATGCAATAATTAATAACAGCAATTCTAACAGTAAAAAAAAAAAAAAAGCCAAGAGTTGAAATAATTAGTACATTTGCGAAACTGAAGAAATTACAAAAGATCTCTGCTTCTAAATTTGCAAAAAGTGTGCATCACTCCTACTAGTCGACATAATGATACTAGGCAGATTTCTACTTCTGGTCTATTTGATAGATTAAATTCAATAACACGTATGCATGCCTCACAAGTTGTAGGGGGCTGTGCTATGGGGAGAAGAAAATACAGGACGTTTTTTTGAGAACCTAACATTGTAATGTAATAATAAAGAAAACAATGACAACCATTTATTGAGTGCCTTCTATGTGCCGGGCACTGGGCTGTAGGTTAAGGGCATAGACTAAAGTGCTGTGAGAGGTTGTACAGGGAAGTGGCTGAAGGTGTGGGCTCAGGAATCAAGCTGACTGGGTTCAAAGCTAGGCTTGATCACTAATTATGTCATAGTGGACAACTTTTTTTTGCCTCTCTGTTTCTGGGAAATATGCATCATCTTCAATAACCTACTTGTTGAGTGGGTTAAATTAGATCATCTGTCAATGAAAAATATTTAGCACAGTGCCTGGCACATAACAATTGCTCAATGAGTAACACGTTTAATAATATTATTGGAGGAAAAGAAGATGGAAGGAAATTCATACAGGTAGAGTGATCAAGAAAGGATTTATAAAGGAGATGAAGCTTGACTTGAATGGAATTAAATTGAGTTTTAATACAGTTGACCCTTGAACATGAACAACATGAGTTTGAACTGTGTGTGTCCACTTATATGTGGATTTTCCCCCCATAAATACAGTACAGTACTGTTAATATATTTTCTCTTTCTTATGACTTTCTTAAAAACATTTTCTTCTCTCTAGCTTACTTTATTGTAAAAATACAGTATATAATATATGTAACATACAAGATATGTTGTAATTGACTGTTTATGTTATCAGTAAGGCTTCTGGTCAACAGTAGGATATTAGTAAAGGTTTTGGGGAGTCAAAATTATATGTGGATTTTTGACTACGTGGGAAGTGTTACCCCTAGCCCCCATGTTGTTCAAGGGTCTGCATTCATTCTAAATTATTTCAAATTTACCAAAAAGAGTTTTTATTTTGTAGAAATAAGAAACTGATGATATCTGCTTCTTTGGACAGTGACTGGTACTAGAGGCAATCCACACATTCTGCTTTTTGGCAAATACTAGGTCTGTATAATTTCATTTTCTTCAAAGGTAAGTAAACAGGTGTCTAGTCCATTCAGGCTGCCATAACAAAACACCACAGACTGGGTGACTCATAAACAAAAGAATTTATTTCTCACAGTTCTGGAGGCTGAAAGTCTAAGATCAGGGTGCCAGTGTGGTTGGATTCTGGTGAAAACACTCTTCTACATTGCAGACTGCCAATTTCTTATTGTGTTCTCACATAGTGGAAGGGACTAGAAATCTCTCTCTGGTCTCTTATAAGGAATTAATCTCATTTATGAGGGTGGGTCCTAATCACCTCCAAATACCATTACACGGGGCATTAGGATTTAAGCATATGAATTTTGGGAGGACATAAACATTCAGACCAGAGCAACAAGCAAACAAACCAATAAGGCCACTGGATCAATAAGCTACCATGTTATATTGGATAAACAGACTTGTTCCCCATGCATGAGACTTAACCCAGGAAATTGGTAAATCAAGTTTTGATATGCTATATCAAAGGAAAGATTTATATGCTATATATGTTTTTCAGCATAATTTGATTAGCCCAAATTCCTTAGTCATTCCCTTCCAACAAAACCCATGTCAAGATGAACAATGGCCAATCAGCAAGGTTCGACCTCCAGTCAGAAGATTGGGAAAGCATCACAGCCATTTAGATCACAAAAAGCCTAGGTTTATAGCCATCCAGTCCACCCATTCTGCTAAGAACCTTTTGCTTATATATTTCCTATTCAAGAACTGACCAATCCAAGACTGGCCCTAAATGGCGAGTCCATAGACCAATTAACCAATATCCAATTAACCAATTAACAATCACCTCTTTTTCCAATACATAATGCTATGAGGAGATAAAACACCTTGACTTTCCTCTGAAGAACCATTCCTTCTCCACTTTCCATCCATGATTTTCAGACATAGCTGACCTCAAGTGTGGGATTTCGACTTGGCTCTGGGTAATCAGAGCATTGAAATACCTTAGCCTTTGCTCTTGGTTCATGGACTCACAATCCAAACTAAGCCACTGAAATGTTTCCTGAGAATTTTTATAGAATTGGTTAGCAATTGTACTTTCTTATAGGGTTGCTAAAATGGTAGCATATAGGTATGAAGCTCCTGGTGGGTAACTTCCTCTCTAGTGAAAAAGGTTGCCTGGGAATGAAGACAACCCAAAGAAAACAAACTCAGAATTGGAGAAACTCAGTCCTGAAGATGTCATTTGAACACCTATATCCAGCCATGCAGTAAAGATCATCCCTCTAGACTTCTAAGGTTATGAGCTAGTAAGTTATTTATATGTTGTTTAAACACATCTGAATTTTCATTTCTGTTACTATCAACCAAACATGTTCTAATTCACATTTAATATTGCTACATCACCCATCCAGACTGACTAATTAATTTCAGTCCCAATTATAGAATCCTGGTGGACACAACCTTATCTCCTGGTCCAATTGATTGTGTTTGGTATCAGACAAGCTCACAGAGCACAAACATGCCTGTTGTTAGTGCTTACCCCAGTGTGTGGGTAAGGAGAGGTACTTTTCATCAAAAAGGGACAGAGATATATACCAGAAGTCATTTGGTTCATTCTCTAAGAACATTTTGGAAAAGAGTAATCGTTAAAGGGTATGTTCTCTAATTATCATAGAACTATAACAAGTAAAATGTGTGTGACTTTTATAATCAGAGAATAAGAACATCTATTTTAAAAAAGGAAAAAAATCTTGCTCTTTTGTTAAATTCAGTGGCTGTTTGGAGTTTTTATTCTTCAAATAATTTTAGTTAACATTTAATAATGGAAATCCATGCAACAAAAATGTCTCCTCTAAGTCATTAGAAACAGGGGGAATAGTCCTGAAGTAATATGTGAAAAGCTAAAGTCAAGTTAGGCCTTCTTCCTTTCTGTGCTTCATAGAGTTGCACGCTCTTGAGCCAAATTCCTGTCGCCAGTCCCTAGGATCTGATCGTCTCTAACTACTTCTCTCCCCAAGACACACTCATTCCATGAAATCATCTGATGTACTGCTAAGTAGACTTCAGAGGCTATTTAAAACAGCTTTCATTTGGGAGATGTTTCTAAGAAGTTAATAATTATGAAATATAAGAAAGGAGGGAAACCTCATTTGATCCAAGCATCCCCAAGCAACGTGATATTGCAGGTGTTTATCAGTCCTAACGCAGGCTGTGGCTAGTTGGGTCCTCAGTCCCTTATTCCTAAGTCAATCTTTCTTCTGTAGGAGTGAGTCGTCCACGAAGCTCCCTCAACACAGAGAAGAGTTGTTGGAAGTTTATCTGGTCTAACACCATCATTTTACAGAAGAGGGGACCCGGGCTCAGCAAATGAAGTCAAATTTAAGTGAAGTTAAGAGAGAAGAGCATTCCAGGAAAGAAAACCTACTTGAACAAAGGCACCAAGTTGAGGAAAGTTTATGCTCAGGGACAACAATTTGATAACGAATTTGGATGTGGCTTCCGATGCTTGAGAAGTGGACTGTGAACTTACAAAAGGTAAATTATTAGGTTCAAGTTAGAGGAAAATTTCCAAGTCAATGTAAAGAGTTTTTCTTTCTTCTTTAAAAAAAACTTCATAAAACATACAAAAGTGGGTAATGAAGCCCATGTAGTTATCACCCATCCTCCATAACGATCAACTCTTGGCCAATTTTATTCCATCTGTTTCTTCACCTCCTCCCTCCTTTCCATGCCCCCAGATTATTTGGAAGCAAATCTCAGCCATAACATCAATTTATCTACAAATATTTCAGTATATATCTCCAACGGAAAAATAAAGTTTTTAACTATCCTATAGATAGGAGGAAGCCTTTGAATATTTGTAACCTGCGAAGCAACACGGTCAGAACCGTGGTTTTTAGAAAGGCTATTCTCACAATTTCTGTGTGGGCTGGGCTAGGAAGGAACAGGGCATGGTAAGCACTTCATATTTCCCATTCTATCATCACATACGCTACTTTAAAATTAGTTCCTATTTTCCAAATTTAAAATATGCTGTATGGTTTTCTATGCTGGTATTGAAAGTAGAAATAATTTATACATTCTTGGCCAATGGAGCTATTTCCCTTTTGGAGGTTTTGTCATCTTGACATTTCAGTTTCATGGTTTGTAATTCTTTTATTCATTGAGGTGTATGGCAATAACGTAAGTGTGAATTTTTCTCTTTCTACTTATATATTAAATATTCATCTTTTATTTTATTATATTGCTCATAAGGACATTCTGAGTACTAGCTTGATGTTTATGGGGGGGGAAGCTTTCTTAGCTCTAAAAAATTGCCTTTGAGTTCCTTGTCTCTATAAGTAGCAAAATATATCACATAAATTATTCAGGTGATATGAAAATAAAATAAATACATTTCAAATGGCCATATAAGAGATCATTTCTCTGTGTGCTGAGTTTCCTTCATATAGACACTGCAAAACCATGAAAGATTGAAATATTTTCTGAATGAGAAAACTTTCAGCATGATGCACCTCACAGGGCATTGTGAACAGAAATTAAAATAAACCCTGTCTGGCCCTAGGGTTCATGTTGAATATTTAGAAGTTGGAAATCCTCATTTCAGGGTACATTTTTCTTTAACCCCATCTTCTCAATATGCAACAACACCACTAGAAAATAGATACGAGTGTCTGTCTGACCAGCTGAGTATGCTGTCCTCTCACATTGCTGAACGAGTTCCAGAGCACAACAGAGGCTTTTAGACCCTAAATCCATACAGTACATCTTCTGCTTTTAATTGATCCTTTGAAGATAAATACAAATGTAAAGACCAAATCACTCACTTTTCAGTTAAAATGCTCACATTCTCCATCCGGCCTATTGTTATGCATTACATAACAGCACATTTTTCATACCAGTGCTCGTCTGCCATATATTTATAATCAGAAATGTCACATGGTCCATTGAAAAGAAATCAGAATTACACATGATTGCTATATTTACCTCCTTATATTTCTTACTAGAAGCTTTTCCCAACTGGTTTCATTTCGTTTCTTTTTTCTTTTCTTTTCTTTTCTTTTCTTTTCTTTTCTTTTCTTTTCTTTTCTTTTTTAGAGATTTTATTTATTTATTTGACAGAGAGAGACAGAGAGGGAGCACATGAGCATAAGCAGGGGGAGACTGCCATGGGGCCAGATCCCAGGACCCTGGGATCATGACCTGAGCTAAAGGCAGACGCTTAACCAGTTGAGCCACCCAGGTGCCCCCCAACTGGTTATTTCTATAAATTGTGAAGAATCATTAGAGAGAAGCCCAAGGGGAGACCCAGCAGTTTCATAAAATTGTAAAAAAAACAAAAAACAAAAAACTTTGTCTAACCATCACAATAGCTTATTTTTGAAACTCTTACCTTTTTCAATGTATTTTTCCCGTTTTAATCAATCAATTAATTAATCAAATGTTTTAGAAGAATTTTGCCTATCACATTTATTTATTTTTAAATTTCAGCTTTATTGAAGTACAGTTGACAAATAAAATTGTAAGACGTTTAAGCGTCCATCATGGCAACTTGATATACATATTCATTATGAAAAGATCCCCCCATCTAGTTAATTAACACATTTTGTGGTGTATTTTTAAATTAAAACACAAGACTGATAGATGACAGATAATCAAGAATTTTTATAACCGAATCTCTCCTAAGTACTTGAAATTTCAGACAGACCAGCAGAAAGTGATATGAGCATGTGGTGACTGTTATAATTGGTCAGCCCAATAAATACATCATGGTACCAAAAAGTCTGTCTTTGTCTGTGGAAGTCATGCGTGTTTTCTGAAAAAAGAATTCTAGTCACTGTACAGGATTTCAGGCTTCAAAACTCAGAGAAGTGCCCAAAGCTTTCCCAAACTTCTAATTAACACCGAGGAAAGGCAGGAAACCCAATTTCTCACTACCGATCACCTCCTGGTGGGTTGCACTTGGCCATGTTGCTGGTTTTTCTGTTTTCAGTGCTTCACTTTTTAAATTTTCAAATAAGATAGGACTTTAATCATAAAACAGTTTTAAAGGAGCACACAGATAAAAGACAGTAATTGCTATTCTTTTTATTTACCTAAATCTGGGAAATCAAGATTGCCAACAATCATTCAGCCACAAAATTTATTGACTGTCCATTCGATAAATTGTCCTTGCTGCTGGGGTTTAGGAGTGAACCAGACTGCATCTCTGCTGCTCTGGGTAGAGAGGGGGAAGTCAGACACTGAGGGAAGTCATCTCATCTTCAGTGCCACAGGTATTTCTAGAGGCAGAGGAAAAGGCTCAGTGGGACTGAATGACAGGGTGTGCTACCCAAATATGGGCAGTCAGAGGAGGCCTCCTAGAAGAATGGAGGTGAAAGTTGAATGAAGAGCTGGGGAATAGTAGAAGAGGCTAGGTGGAGGAGAGGTTGGTGCATTTGGGGATTGAAAGGAGAGGAGCATAGCTGGAGTAGAGCAGGGTTGACAGATAATTTTACACCATTGCAAGTGTAAATGGGCCAAATTCATACCTCTGGCAAGTCCATCCTGGCATATCTGCAATCCATTTGCAGAAGTGCTTTGGGCTTTGGCAAATCAGTTGGGAAGTTTTAGCTTGGCATTCAACAGAGGACTCGGCATGAAAGGATGCTGATGGAGTAGACATGGGGCCGGACAGGAGAGGGCTGGGTGGCTAACGGGAGGTGAGAAGGGGAAGTTAGTGCAAACCACACATTCAAGGTCAACCAAGGCCACAGAGGCCTTGTTGGGGATGCCTGACTACACTAAGGACAATGGAGAACCATGGAAATGTTTTAAGCAGGAGAGAAGTTTGTCTGGAAAAGGAAGGAAGTGATCCAGAGATGCTTTTAAGAAATCCACTTGTAGGTGTTATACGTCTGGAGCTCAAAGAAGAGTCTGATCCCCAACCCAGTTCTTCAGTTTCATGCTGATTCTAGGAAACCCTGATAGTCTTTCAATACATTCCTTTCTGCCTGCAATAGCCCAAGTTGGTTTCTGCTGCTTGCAGTGGAAGAACCCGAACTAATGGGACGGTGTACAAGTAACAGCAAAGATGACGTCACTTCACACAAGATAGATATTCAGTTTAATTGACTGAATACGGAAACAGAGCATAATGGTCAGAGTTTAACGACACTGCATCTCTGTTGGGAGTGTGTTGAGCCACCTGGCCTGCGAGGCCTCTGTGCCCAGTTGAAAGATTATACATGCATGTTCTTCAGGGGAAAATGAAATGTAAAATATTCTCTCTAAAGTGGATCATATTCGTTGTCATTAAGAATAAAAGTTGCAAAAAAAACAGATTACATAGGAAAAAAATTACAGTGTTAACACTATGCATGAACTTTATTAAATATTTATTGTGACATATCAAGTCACATATATTGGACATACAGTTAAAAAACTATCAAAATTTTTGTCTCATTTTTATAGTCATTAAGGGCTTCCCCCCACCGCCCTCGAGTATCTGGGAATCTAATTTTTAAAGTTAATATTGGAAGTTTTCCATCAGTTAACATTTGGTAGGTGAGGATAGAACCCAAATTAGCTAGACTTTCTCCCCAGGGTAAATAATATCATTTCTCTTGGTTTCTTTTCTTTTCTTTTCTTTTTCTTTTTCTTTTTCTTTTTCTTTTTCTTTTTCTTTTTCTTTTTCTTTTTCTTTTATAGCTTACACTATTTTATTTTTAAAATTTTTTAATTAAAACCTTTTTATTATTGAAGTATAGTTGACATACAATGTTATATTAGTTTTAGGTGCATAACATTGTGCTTCTTTTTTGTTTTACCTGAGTTTTTTTCCAGTTCTTGTGATAAGGAATAAAAGAAATCAATTTCTTATCAACTTGTCTTACTTCAGTAGATTAATTTTCCATTTTATCCACTTCATGACTGAAATGGCAGCATCCCTATGAAAAATCTCTTACTACGCACATTCATGAAAAGGCTTGACTAAAATTAGTGAAGTGAAGTCATTCAATTTTGCCAGTGACTTTCAGAGGTAGCATCAACAATGTGTAAATAGCTTTAAGAATCCATTGCATTTAAACGAAAGAAAGAAAACCTACAAAAGCACATAAAAATTTATGAACTCTAGGGGTTACCTGATTTACACATGATTTCTTTTCATAAATTCGGGCATAAGGGTAGCCTATTTCTCATCCCCACCTTTTGTTTCTTCTTCCTGGTCCTACGCATGGTTACGTGTGGATTCAGTCTAGACATACCAACCATTAAGCAACCAATTTCACAGTTAAGTGAGTTGTCTGCGTTTAGATTTCCTGGTCTCTTAAGCCCTATTTTCTTCTTCCCTTGTGATCACCAAATTATGTACCGTGGTGGGTATGCCATTTCAGAGATATGACCCAGTGGCTCTGATGCTGATGCGGAACACGTCTAGTAGAATCCCCATCCTCCGCGGCGCCAGGTGATTTTCTTTTGCCCAGAGCAAAATTCTGTCTCAGTTTTACAATTGAGTCTTGATAAGGCAGTCATTAGGAACATTTTCTATGATGACAGGCATAGTGGTACTCCTAAAATGTTAACGAGGCAGGCACGGAATCAGTTTTACACTCTAATGCTGTTAATTTCTAATTAATGTGCCTTTTCTTCTGACACCTTCTTGAAGGAAGCATATTTAATTTTTCTATCACATTGTTTCCAGTTCCCATTAACCTCGTAAGCTTGTGCTAATGGTTTGCAACTTTTTAATTTACATTTTATCTCTTCGGAAACAAATTAAAAAGCAGATGTTTTCATGACTGTGATTCAAGAAAAACAGCCCATCCCTAAGCAATATTGGTCACATCTCTTTCAATGCAAGGGTCCAAAATCTAACGAGCCTGAGCAAAAGCAGGAATGTGTTGTACTGAAAAGTACACAGACACCAGATCCAGCTGGATAGAGATGCTTAATATGAGGCATCAGGATCCCTCTCTTTCCAACACTCCTCACTTTGCCTTCTTCGAATCGGTTTATTTTCAGAAAGGACTCCCCCCATCTCTAAATACAGTGATGAGATGCCTATCAGCAACTCCAGGCTTCTCATCTGCTAATTTAGTAACTCTGACAGGAAAAACACCTCTTTCCCCATTGATGGGATCTTTCAGGGGCTCATAAATAGCACTGTTCTTTTCATGCCTAGGTTCTGAGTCAATTGAGAAATAAGGCAAACACCAAGGGGTCCAAATATCACCTTTATTACTGGCAAAGTCTATTAGTTGGCATTAAAGCCCCATGGACTTCCTCATAGGACCCGTAGAACTGGGTACACTTTCCTACCCAGTCCTGGGTCCAGACAGTGCTGCACTGGGCTGGGCCTCCCAAAGGGGCCTTGGTGAGCCGGCTAGTCTGGTGAATGTACCCAATTTATTCTTCTCTTTCCCAATTAGGTATGTCACTCTTCCTCTGAAAACTTGGGTCGGGCTTGGGGAGGGGGAAGAAAGGCAAGGACGGCTCCGCCGCTAGCGGAACAACCTTAATATGGAAGGAAATGTCATGGACGTGGAGAAAGTTCCTTCCTAGTCTTTCCTGGGTCTTACTTCTCTCAACCCACTGAATTCATCATTGAACCCATTGGCAGCCAAAAGTGTGGCTATCCTCCTCCAGGGACAGTCCTGCTTCCTCCTTTATGGGACCACTCCAATACCAAGCACCTCTCCACTAAGGATCCTTCTGAAATCTCCAGCGCACTGGGTAGTTTTGATGCCAGAAAGCTCTGAAGTGGGTCAGAGAGATAGCTTAATTCAACTAACTCCAGAGCCAGTTTGTAGCCAAGGCTGAATGTTCACTTCCTATTCTATTTCCCAACCCACATGATGTCCCAGGTCATTTCAGAGATCAAATGCTATCATAAAGACATTCTAATAATGAAACGCATAGAAATTCCATTAGTACAATTTCAACAATTTAGAGATCTCACAAATGTAAATATAACATTCTTTCAACGATCCCAGTCTTAGGAAGAAATTACAAAGTCCATAAACAAAGTCTCCCCCCTTTTTTTTTAAAGATTTTTTAATTTTATTATTTATTTAACAGAGAGAGAAATAAAGAGAGAGAGCACAAGCAGGGGGAGCAGCAGGCAGAGGGAGAGGGAGAAGCAGGAAGCCCGATACGGGGCTTGATCCCAGGACCCTGGGATCATGACCTGAGCCAAAGGCAGAAGCTTAACTGACTGAGCCACCCAGGGAAACCCAAAGTCTCCCTTTTAAATCAAAATCCATAGGATACCTGGGTGGCTCAGCTAGTTAAGTGGCCAACTCTTGATTTCAGGTCAGGGCATGACCTCAGGGTCCTGGGATAAAGCCTTACAACATGCTCCTCACTCAGCTGGGAGTCTGCTTTAGATTCTCTGTCTCCCCCTCCCTCTGCCCCTCCCCCCATGATCTCTCTCTCTCTCTCAAAACTAAATAAATCTTTAAAAAATAAAATTCATAGATATTAAAATCTAACAAAATTCAATTCTATAAATAAATGTCTTTATCCTTGTGATGTAAAAGGAAGTTCAAAATTCTTAACATTAAAATTAAAACTCAAAAGTCATTCTCTCCAATTTACTATTCAGTTTATTGGTCTCGGTGGAGGGGGGGCGGCGGCAGCTCTTGGTATCGGGGGAGAGGTGAGGTTCTCTGAGCAGTGCATGTGCAGCCTGGGCTATGTTTTCAGGGAGGGGTCTGGTTCTTTTCAGAACCTCAGAAGTTGTATTAGTTCAACACTAAATCTCTCTCTTTCTAAAGAACCCAAAGAGTTAATAGGACACACAAGATTTCCATAGCACGGGCCTCACAGTTATCACTTGTAGGAAACAAGATAATACTTAACCCCCTAAAGCAGTCATCCCCAGCAGAATGATGTACCCAGAACGGAGTATTTAGTGTTGCCAAAGAGCATTACAGAGACTTAGAGATGTCTGAAGAAAACAGAGTAGATGAAAATCTTGGTTTTAGCCTTGCCAAATGCGGGGCAGTCAATACTGGGTACCTGGAGTCCACAGCCTGATAAGAATTTTATAATGGAGAGATGATCTTGGATTATCTGGGTGAGCCCAGTGTGGTCACGAAGGTTCTCTGACGAGGGAGGCAGGCAGGTGAGAATCAGAGAAGGGGAGATGATAGAAGCAGAGGAGGGAGCGATGCCATTGCCGGAAGGTGGCCAGGAGCTAGAGAATGTGGGCTGCCTCCAGATGCTGGAAAAAGCCAGGAAAAGACTCTCTCCTTAAGCCTTCAGAAGGAGCGCAGTCCTGCCAACAATTTGACTTTAGCCTGGTGAAACCCTTTTTGGACTTCTGACCTCCAGAACTGAAGATAAAAAATTTGTGTTCTTTTTAGCCACCTGGTAATTTGTTATGGCAGCAACAGGAAGCTAATACAACCTCCCACGTCCGTGCTCTTCCCCTCACCTGTGCTTATCACTGTATGGCACAGGAAATGTGTTAGTCACTTATTTACCTTCTGTCTCTATCTACCAGAATGTTATTCCATGAGGGTGGGGAATTTTTTTGTTATTAATCCTCAACATCTAGAACAGTCCCTGTTGTATACTAGATCCCCAATAATGATTTGCCAAAGGGAAGGATTCGTTGTCTTTAAAAAGCCTATCACATCATATCAGTCTTAGTTTGTTTGTTTTTTTCTAAACAGCTTTCTTTTTTTTTTCTTTTAACTTTTTGGTAAGAATGGTATTTTCTTCTTTATAATAAAGAATTCCTTTCTGCATTTTCAGCTTTCAAATGTAAGACAATTGGCAGCAATCTACTACTGATTTTTTTTTACCGTTACTTTAGATGAATATCAAGAGTTTCATTTACAAAGATTACCCCCACATTTTAAATATTTGGAAATAGAAAATTTTCCACACATTTCAGTTAAAAAAGGACTCATGTTCCAAAAACATTAGTAAATTCAGAAATTATGTTCTTACCTAATAAAGAAAGCAATCTTTAAATTCCTGGCCAAGTATCAATTTCCTGAACTCAGACAGCTTTAAATCTAAGGATCTTAGTCTTCTAGTGAGAATTCCGAAATATGTTTCTCGTGGATTTAGGGGAAGCAAATCACCTTAAATTAAGTACCTTCCGCCTACCCTCCCTCCTTACTATTACATGGTCTGTTCTATAGTCCAGGTAGAGGAAAATGACAAAGTGTGCTATGTTCTGATTTTTATGAAATCTGCCATCACGTATTTTATCATTATGACCCGAGTCCCAGGTTGAGTCTATGGTATCGCACTTCTTGCCTATGCAATTGAAGAATATTACTTTTTCCTCTATGTTTGGAAAGGACATAAGTAGTATTGCATGTGATCGCTCTGCTCCAAGACTTCTTGGAGTTGTCAGTGATGCCACCCACTGTTAAAGAAGCAATTGTCCGCATGGCTATTCCTTCCGTTAATTAAAGAATATTTATTAAGTGCCCATTCTTATGGGAGGTGCTAGAGGTACACCTTGAGCCCTCCGTCTAGTGAATATCTCCCATCCTGTTTCCAGGGAACCAAAGCATCAGAGCTTGATGGTGTGTAATGAATTCCAACAGGTAAGGAGAGAAATGTAGGAGAAAATTAAGAGAATTGCTTAATAGGGAATCTTTATTTTTCAGATAATGATTTTTGAGTATATTATTTAAGCTTGTTTCACAGAAAAAAAAATACAATGCTTCTGCTTCAAGATGGCAATCGGAACATACATGTTTGGATTCTCCCTTTCCCCAAATTCCCATGAAAATGCAGAGGAAACTCTGGAGCCTTGCTGAGTCCAGGAAAGGGCACCATTGCTTGTTCAAATTGAATGGAATTTATGAGAGACACTATGCAGCTAAATTGTGTGAAGTGATGGGCTCAACAACCAAGGGTTGGTTTACTACGGAAGAAGGCAGATGTACAAGTAGGTGGAAGTACCTCCCACCTCAGAAGGATAGGAACTGGAGGAAAGGTGGTGGTGGGGGGGTGTTTTGAGAGGTCTTTGAGGTACAAATATCTGTGACAGCGATCATAGCTCACACAGAGCATGATACCTGCCACGACTTCTTTTTTTTTAAGTTTTTATTTATTTATTTGACAGAGAGACAGCCAGTGAGAGGGGAACACAAACAGGGGGAGTGGGAGAGGAAGAAGCAGGCTCCCAGAGGATGAGCCTGACGTGGGGCTTGATCCCAGAACACCGGGATCACGCCCTGAGCCAAAGACAGACACTTAACGACTGAGCCACCCAGGCCTCCCCCCCGCCTTTTTTTTTTAAAGATTTTATTTATTTGAGAGAGAAAGAAGGAGAGCATGAGCTGGGGTGGGGGGGGCACAGGGAGAGGGAGAAGCAGGCTCCCCACTGAGCAGGGAGCCCAACACGGAGCTCCATCCCAGGACCCTAAGATCATGACCTGAGCCAAAGGCAGACGCTTAACCAACTGAGCCACCCAGGCACCCACCTGCCACGACTCTTAATTATTTGAACTCACACGTGCCGTAGATGGCCATTTCTAGGCAAAAAGCCAGGGCTCCCTTAGCAGGCTCCTAATGAGGGCAGTTGGGCCGGCCAGAGAATGGGAAGGCTGCTCAGCTAGCTGCTACCAGGCCAGGGAGAAGAGAGGTTCTCCAAACTAAAGGGAGCTCTTGGAGATAACAGCTTTTGCCTTGGAGTTCCTTTCTTGGTCCACAAGCTAATGGGTCGCCAGTCTGAGAAAGAACAGAGTTTTCTGGTTGTTTGTTTGTTTGTTTGTTTGTTGATCAAGGATTTGGACAGATACACTTGCAATTTCTGATGGAAGTGTTTAAACCCACAACAGTGGATAAACCTCTAAGTGCTTTGATAAGGATGGATAAACAGGTGAGAATGCCCAGCTCTCAAAAGGAGGGGGATCATTCTGAGAAAGATCTGTTCTTGTGAGATGGTGATCATAAAAGATAAGGTCAAAATGTCTAAAGCGGATCCTCCACAATTGATCAAATAAATTACAGTGTCCCATTCCCATAAAAAATGGCAGCCATTAAAAAGAATATTATTAGAAACTTTTATTGGCACGGAAGGAGTTTCATAATATACTGCTAAGTATAAAAAGAGAGAGAGAGAGAAAGAGAGAGACAAACCAGGTAACAAAACAGTAAAGTAAAAACATTGTGTTTAGGTGCATGGATGGGAGGCAGGAGTGGACATTATCGATGATAAAAAGATAAATACTGGAAAATTATAAACCAAAATAATTAATCGACAAAAAGTTAATACACATGCTGGAATGTGATATTAGGATGATTTCATAATCTTTTTGATGATTTGTAGTTTTAAGTTTTTTGATAAAATCATAAATGGTCACATTTCTCTTATGTAATTGTAAAGGGTAAATATTGCTTCTTGGAAAGCTTACTTCCAGAAAAGTGTTGGACTGAGACGATTTTATAGATGAGTTCTTAACACTTAAGAGAGATGAGTAATTTTCATTTTATTTAAAATACTCTATAATGTAGGAAAAGATAAAACTTGTACAGATTCATTATATGCAATTATCATATCCCTGTATATCAAAATGTAACAAAGAGCCAAAAAAAATGAACCAGGAGCCAATTTCACTTGTGAATATGAAGCAAATTTTTTAAAATGCTAAAAAATTCAAAATAATGATCGCAATTTGTTTTCAGTATTATGCTAAAAGAATAATATGCCCTTCCCAAGTGGGGTTTATTCTAAAAATGCAGACATGTTTCAATACTAGCAAGTTTGTTAATAAAATTTTTGAACAACAAATAAACTATTTGACATTAAGGGATCAGTAAAGTTTGAAATGCATCTGGTAACACTTAATGTCCAATTTGTTAAAAACAAATAAAAACAGAAACAAAAAACTAAACTCTTAACTTGGACTAGAAGGACAGTTATGAAACATGACAGAGAATGTTTATCTTAAGCGAACACCCAACGTTACATAAAACAATGAAATAGTAAAGACATTCCTGTTAAGAGAATATTATGCATTAATTGTAGAGATAATATATCAAAGCCAAAAAGTATCCACTGAAAAAGTCACGCTAGGAAGGTCTAGGCATTTGGCCAGTAACAAAGTAGGGTATACAGAACAGAACTATAAGATTGGGTAGAACAGTAGGTTGGATCTGAATTAAGAGAGTAACTCAACCCCACTCACACATTTTAAATACTTAAATCATTATGGTAGTTTGATTTGTTGCTCCTCTTAGGTAACTTTCTTCCTACTCTGTTTCTTTTATTAAATCACACGGAGGTCATTGGCCTTCCCAAGTCTGCAGGGGCAGGAGTTGGAGGCAAAGGTAAGCACTGATGTGCTTAAAGACAAGCATGTGGAAGTTTAAGCTAGGACCCCAGAGACGAAGGATCTTGTGACACATAGAACAATAGAAAATGCCTTTCGTTCCAATCTTGCACTCTTCTGGCAAGGTATGTCGTTAGGTTTCTCCTTCTGGCACCGACTAGCTCTGACACCAACTGGGGGTCCTACAGTTGGGTTCAATTCTGACACTAAATACACAGAGTTAGCATCAGACTCCATGGTTTAAAGGCTCAATCCCAAAAGACTGCCCTCACTTCAGATGTCGGTCAAAAGTACTTGGTCTCCAGGTTACTCACACTTGAGTCTGTGGCTACAAATTGGAGGTCCCCCTCCTGCCCCATTTAGGTTTGATAATTTGCTAGAATAGTTCACAAAATATGGGGAAATATTTAACTTAGGTTTACCAGCTTAATGGAGTGTGTGTGTGTGTGTGTGTGTGTGTGCGTGTGTGTGTATGGGGTATATATGGACAAGGGCTATAAAAGGACAAGGGATATAAATGCCAGATGAAGTGGTACACAAGTGAGATCTGGAAGGATCCCGAATGCAGAACTGGGGTGGGGTGCACCACCTTACGGGTACATGAGTGTGTTCGACAACTTGGAAGCTCCCTAAAACCCATTGTTTAGGGTTTTTTTAGGGAGGTTTCATTATAAACGTATGATTGATTATATCATTGGCCATTAGTGATTTAATGCCACCTACAGCCCCTTGCTCCTTCCTGGAAGTCAGAGGGTGGGGCTGAAAGTTCTGACCCTCTAATCACGCGTTGGCCTTTCTCATACTCTGAAGGCATCTAGGGTCCCCCAGCCACCAGTCATCTCATTAGCATATAAAAGACACTTTTATGCCTGGAGATTAAGCACTGGGGACAAAGACCAAATATTTATTTTGTATTATGCCACATCCATTCAAAGAAGAAAGAGGGCTCTGTCATAGCTAACCCCAAACAGATTGTGTCGCCAGTCGGCAATGGTGAGCTGCCACAGTCACCAATGAGAAGAGACTCCAGCTCAAGCGTGATGCTTTCTAATGCTGTGCGTGCTATTTCCCCAGGTCAGTCCTCTAAAACAACGGAATAAAGCAACAACAACAACAAAAGTCTAAGTTTTACCCCGCTGTCCTCTCCTGACTCTGAAAGACTCAGGCAGGGATTTCTATAGTCTCTGACAAAATCCCCTATAAAATACACAAAAGAGAAACAAAAGAAAATCTTAGAAAATAATTAATTAATTTCTTACTAGAAATTGTGAGGCCATTTGATTTATAGCAAGGGGTGAAGTCAGGAATCTTGTCCTAGAGGTGAGACGAGATGGTGAAGGAAGCAGTAAATGGCTGATTTAAATGGCAAACATAAAAACCAGTGAATTGGAAGACAACTCAGGAATTCTCCCATTACTGAAAGAAGATTAAAGAAATAAATAGGAAGAAAGAAGAGGTAATAGACTTGGAAGGGAGATTTGAGTGGTTCAGGATATGCACGAGGACTTTCAGGAGTTGATGATAGAAACCCACAAACCTCAGTCAATAAAGACTTGATTTCTGTAACAAAAGGGCTAAAAAAATACCTGGCACATTAATTAGCAAACTCCATATATAGTCATAAACATAGAATTTCTGAGTCTCAAAGACAAAGGAAATTCTTTAAGCAGATATTTAAAGGTATCTGATGTCAGGATGCAGAAGCAGACACTGTATCTCCATGGGAAGGACCCCAAGGCCCCAGGGGAGTCGGTGGTGGGGGAGAAACAAAGTTTGAAATGTATAAAGCTGAAGTAAGTCTGTGACTATTCCAACTTTGCCACTCTATATGAAAGAAACTAGACAGTGATTTTCTCAGATATGACAAGGATCCAAAGAATTATTATGTCACATTACCAATAACAAGTTGTGAAATTAAAAGTAATTTTCGAAGCCATCAGCAATAAGAAACAAATTTAGATCGGCTATGCTATAGGGATTCTCTTTTGCTTCTCCGTATAGAAAATGTTATTATAAAGTTGTCAGGAAGAGGTAAAGAAAGAAGATACAATAAAAAAATGAAGGAAAAAACGGGGTGCCTGGGTGGTTCAGTTGGTTAAGCGGCTGCCTTCGGCTCAGGTTATGAATCCCAGGGTCCTGGGATTGAGCCCTGCGTCGAGCTCCCTGCTCAGTGGGGAAGTCTGCCTCTCCCTCTCCATCTGCGTCTCCCCCTGCTCATGTTGTCTCTCGCTCTCTCTCTCAAATAAATAAATAAAATTTTCAAAAAAAATGGAGAAAAATGGGTAAATTATAGATATACCAGGCAATTAATTAATATAAATGCTATGTTATTTTCTGGATTTTGTGACATTAGCAGTATTTGTTCATATTTTAAGATTTTGTAATTGGTTATTTATCATCCTGAATAAAAATTTGTTTTCCTACCTAATTTTTTGTCATATTACATACAGAAAAATGAATAATCACAACTGTGTATTCTTTTTCTCGAATAGAATGAAAATTATATGTTTCAAGTCCCCTCCCCCAAAATCTAGATGCCTCCCCTGTATACTTCTCAGGTAACCTTCCTGTATTTCTCTATCCAATCAAGAAATTGAATCAATGTAAAGAAATAAAATAGTACTTTAAAAGAGGAGAAGATTAAGAATTAAAAACATTCTGGGTAATATCAAGACCAGAAAACATATTTACTGCCTAAATAATTGTTAATATGTGTATCAAGCCTAGTATAAATGTAAAAAAAAAAAGATTCTTGAAAGAAAAATAATATACAAAAAGCTTATCATAGTCATAAATATCAGATCATTTCCACAAAATGTGGTACAGAGTGGGAGGAGATATGAAAGGAGGGCTGGCTACATTTCTTATCTTCCATAAGCTTTGTATTTAGATGCTGTTTATGAAGGTATGTGGTTTTGTTTGCAATAAAATGGGCATAATATTCTAAGTATGTAATAACTGGTGTATTATGAGAATTTACCAATCAGATTAGACACAAGTTGTAACAAGTCATATGCTCACCGGGTGCATAAAGAAGTCATATTATCTTGGTTATAAAAATCATCAGTAGATGACAGGTAGAAAAGGTAGGAATTTGCAATTTCTAAATCATTCGATTTTTTTTTTTAAGTGAAATTCTTTGCCTTCAGTGAACATCTGGTCATTCTTCAGGGAGAACACTGCTTTGGGGAAATAGTAAGTATTCAGTGGATTAAAAAGTTCCTATCTTTGATTTGCTATCTTTAGGCCCAGGCAAACATACAGATAGTCATTATCAACTCTGCTAGATAGTTAGAATACCAGTGCTCAAGACACAGTGAATACAAAGCCTCTGGCGCCTTCACCACTGGCTTCAAAGAGAGGGGTTGCGGCAAATTTCTGTGAACTGTTGAAGGACTGATTTCACTGTACACTCACTTTCTTTTCTTCCAGGAATGAAAGCAAAGCTTTTTTGAAAAAAAAAATCATACATCTATCAAAGCCTTGACTTTGTTCTTTTTATTACCAGTTCATTGGTTAAGAAAAAAAGTATTTGCTAAAATCAGCAAAACCCAAAAAACAAAATTCCCAAACCTCAAACAGCACTATTTTCTGGTTACTGTTAACTAATTTACGTATTTGTTTTATAGAAAATGTTGGAATTGTAATTGGAAAAGTAGCGAACCTCAGACTTGGAACTTGGAAAACAGTGATTCTTTCCTATGCAAGGTATAAATTTTAATATTTAGGACCTCGAAGTTCTATATTGTATTTCTTTATTTGTCAGTGGTTATAGAAAACAGAACTCTAGAAATATGTCCTGCCTTCCACTTAACTTGGAATCTCATTTCAGTGCTTTATCACTTATAGGTTGTTGGCATAGAGCTGACATCCCAATTATTCATTTTCTGAGCAAGGCAATGGTATATTTTCCCTTCTTTTTCACTTAATTATGAACTGGGTAGCTACGGGGTACCAATTAGCTTGCTGGCTATCAGGGTGTATATGTGTATTTGTGTATCCTATGTCTGTCTCTGTGCACAAAATTTTCAAGTAATTTAAGAGTGTGATAACCAAGACAAAAGTTTCCAGCTTCCAAAATAATTTTTTCATGGGCCTGTCATTTTTTTGGCTTTTGCTTAGAATAGTTTAGTTCAGTTGCTTGGGTACAGTTGATTGAATACAGTTGCAACAACTAATAAAAATCTGTTATAAGTTAGGGGCACTTTATACTTGTACTCCATTGTCTCCAATATGATGCAGAATTTTCAACCCAGAATTTAGCGCCTGTACGAATCTTCTCTCCGTCTGAAGCCTTGACTTCAGAGATGGAGAAGATGAGGAAAGCATTAACTCACTTTGAACTGAAGAATAATTTATTAAAAATATAACAGTCTATAAAGAGTTGACAGAAACGGATTCTTTCTCTTGCTATGTTGAAAGAGGTCAGGTTCCCTTGTTCTAAACAGGACTTCCTGTTAATGGTGGGGTCTGGTCAGTGGAGGCCCTGGCAGGAAGTTGGGGGTGAGGAAGAATGTGAGGTCAGGACATTTATGTCTCCTGTCTGCCACGTTGCTGAGGAGTAGCTTTGTTCTCTTTGTACCAAAGGCCACAGCTCCTGTGAGGAACCCTCTCCACCTAGTTCTGTGTCTGGGCTCTAATACCCTCCCCTCTCTTTGTGTTTTCAGACACAGGGCTGGTGACAATTCCCTTCTTTTGCTGTTCTCCAGGTTCTATACCCATGTCTGCTTGTTTCTCCAAAACCCTGTACACGTCTTTGTGAAAAGTGGTTTTAATTAAACTCTCCTCAAATTTTCCA
Organism: Ursus americanus; assembly: GCF_024610735.1. Classification (NCBI taxonomy): domain Eukaryota; kingdom Metazoa; phylum Chordata; class Mammalia; order Carnivora; family Ursidae; genus Ursus; species Ursus americanus. Next base: position 86,742,518 of record NC_142127.1, read on the forward strand.
AAGTAAGTGTACCTTCTGGGTTTTGCCAGGTCCTTGGGTAAGGTGGTAATTTTTTAAAATAAAAAGAGACACTCTGACCAATATTAACGGTGAGTGAGAGAGAACAGAGGAGCCATGGAGTACTAACTGAAGTTTCCACACACACAGCTTCTTCCTGCCTCCCATCTCCATTTGCTCATCCTTATCCTCTCTCTCTTCTCTCGGCTCCCGGTTTCCTCCTGACTGACCAAAGCCTTTTGTTTCTTCTGTAAGAAATCCTCTCTACTCTGGATTAAGTCCAATACTCTAAATATAGTACTCTCCCATTTCCTGAGTTTCTTGTCAATTTTCATGTCCTATGCCTCATTTTCTCAGAGCACCAATGTCGATGGATTTTTATTAAATAGGTAAATAATTTGATACACTAATTTATGCTAAGGTACAATCAATGTCCAATGATGCCTTAGTCATGTATAGCACTCCATGGAGTTCTGACTCCCAACAGAGACTTCTAAAGATAAAAGTCTTATCTCAGATTATATAACATAAACAAATGAGTGACTCTCTCATGGTGAGTACATCACCCACAAAGGCAGAGAGTTCCTTTGGGGAACCATTATGAGGCAACCAAGGCAACACTTGGGTCACATAATAGGAGTTGTCAGCTCTACTTTGATGTAAGGTTTGCACTGAGAAGCTGAGCAGTAAGTTTAATGTAAGGACTATGCCAAAATGAGACCATTTCTCTTCCATGTGAAATAGAAAAAAAGGGAAGTGAAATGGATATTAGCAACTTTGATATAAGAAATGAGTGGATACTACAATAATTCTGTACATAAGGAATCTCCATTTAGATATGGTTTGGGCATGATTTAATGTATTAAAACTTAAGCAGAAGTCTCAGGAGTATGGAATTTGATGTGCTTTGGATGAAATCAAAAACTTCTGGACAAATGGGATCATTTTCACAGCCGTATTTCTTTTTATTCCCCTGATATGAAAAGTTTGGGGTGTCATTAATACCTATAGCCCAATTTCTGTGGTGCACACTATTATAGATTTGATATCATTAATTCAGCACCAAGAAGTGTTTTGCATACAATTTCTTTCTTTCTTTTTTTTCTTGAAGTACAGCTGACCCACAATGTTACATTAGTTTCAGGTGTCCAGCATAGTGAGTCCACAAGTCTACATGTTATGTGCAGCTCCCATCCATCACCAGACAACACTATTACAGTTCCATTGACTGTATCCCCTATGCTCTACATTTCATCCCTCTGACTTACTCAGTCCATAACTGGAAGTCCCACTCCCCTTCACCCACTTTTCCCATCTCTCCACCCCCCCCTTCCCTCGGGCAATCGTCAGTTTGGTCTCTGTATTTATAGGTCTCTTTCTGCTTTTTGTTTGTCTTACATACCATTTCCTAAGAGCTTCTGCTGCTGATGGCTTTCAATTCATATCCAGAGATTAATGGATAGATCTCACTTGGTCTTACTTTAATACAGCTAGATGAAGGCACTTGTGCAAACTGTATCTTAGAAAGATTTTGTTAAGATACTGCATATCAATTCATTTGCATGGAGGAGGTTCAGTAAGCCCCTTCCAGTGTCAATATCTGATCTCTAGTACCCCAAATCCTAAATCTCTCAGCTGGTCTAGAAGCAGGATGTAGAGAACAAATGGCCAGGTCCCAACATGGGGGTGTGGAGGCCTGGGGGCGTAGATCTGGGTATGAGTCGGAGGAAGGCTTGCCAGGAGAGAAGTTTAAAGAAAGCACCATTCTTTGACCACCTTCCCTAAAGGCTTCAAAGACTGGCCACTGATGTTTCGGTAGAGTATTTTGCAGTGTTTCTTTTAACATTTCCCATTCATTTATTCAGCAGACGTATATATCTTTTTAATTTCCCACCAAGTACCAGACATTATTCTCTGTGCTAGAAATGCCTCAGTGAGGGAAAACAGAAACAAGAGTTCGACCTCATGGAGGGTGGGGACAGGGAGAAAGACCATGAAAAATAAATATGATCATTAAGTAAGCTGTATAGTAAGCTAGATGGCAATGAACGTTAACTGAAAAGAAAGAGAACTGAGGAAGGATGTCGAGAATTCGGGGAGTTATAATTTACATTGAGAGACTGTTGGGTAGGTGACATTTGGGCCAGGATTTAGAGGAGGTAAGGGAAGGGGCCGTGGGGCTACCCCTTTAACACAGACCTAACAACTGTTAAATCAACATTTTGTATTCCTTTTTTATTTTTTTTGTAGTAAGTGTTAAACACGGGGTGTATATTTTATAATTATAGCACATCTCAATTGGGACTGCACACATTCAAGTGCTCAATAGCCCCACTTAGGTTACTGGTCATCCCATCAGATGGTAGAGCCTTAAAGAGTGTGAAAAATTGCCACTTTTGAAGAAAACACTTGAGTGAGTTTTCCCTCTGCTTTCCCGTCTCTTCAAGTCAGGCCCCTGGGCAATGGGGAAGAGGCAACCTTAATTTGGGGTAGGGGAGAAATTTATTATGAACACAGCACTGGGCAGTTTTATTTCTATTTTAGCCCAACAAGGATAACCCATTCCATCCCCTTTGGGTCGGCAACTTGACATAAAGGGTCCCATTTATCCTCAGACATTTGTAAACATCTTCTGCCAAAACCTTTCTTTCTCTTAGGAATTGTCTCACCGAGAGACTGGTTTTGCTGGGTTATGCATTCAAGGTCAAGCCTTCGTGGTGTTTTGTGTTTGTTGGAAAAGGAGATGATCACCTTACGCTAGAGGTTAAGGATACACAGGAATTTGAAGAATGCAATTGTATTCTGAGTTCTGCCTATAAGGTATCCAGTTCAGCAAGAGCAAGGAAGAAATAAACCATACATTAATACCATTTTTGTCGTTACTAGTAAGATGAAGAACAGCTGTTACTAGTTTTCCCCTCTGCAACCAGACTGTAAGTCCCAGAGGATAGGAGCCAGGTCTTCATGATTTTCTCTTTTCTTTTGTGTTCTCCATGGAGGGTGGTGCTGAGCACACAGATGATATTTCATAAATATTTATAGATTACTCTAGGGGTTGGCAAACTTGTGCTGTAAGGGCCAGATCATAAATATTTTCATCTTCGAGGGCCATACAATCTCTCTCACAGCTCCTCTACTCCTCCACTGTAGCACAAACGTAACCCTAAACAACATGTAACAAGTGGACATAGGTGTGTTTCAATAAAACTTTGTTTATGGACACAAGTTTTTATTTAACTAATAAAACTTTATTTACGGACGTACAACTCTACGTGTCACAGAATATTGTTCTTTGGATTTTTTCCAACCAATTAAAAATGTAAAAACCATTCTTCGCCGGGGCTGTGCACCAGACAATGGGCTGGGTTTAGTTGATGAGCCATACTGGGCCAGCACCTGGCTTATAGGGTCCTCATTTTTGCTTCTGCCTTTCTCCTTGCTTTTATTTCCTTTCTTCCTTATTTCCTAATTCATTCTCTTTTCTCTTGCTTTGGCTTTCCTTCATCTCCCTGCTGGTTCCCCTCTGTCCGCCCTTCTTCCTGATCTTTCTTTTCTCCCTGACTTCCAACAACACTTTCTTCTCTTAGTTTGCCTGAGCACTGTCTCCTTGAGGGAAGGATTTCCCGAAACACTGATTCAGTAACAGGAAAAAAAGAGAGATGGAACTGAAATACTATTTAAACCATGGAGCTCTAAAATTATTATATTATGACCTCCCCTTCTCCTTCCTCTTCTCCTCATTCGTATGCTTCTCCATACACTGAGTACAAGTGTGAAGGAATAGAAGTGACTTACATGTCAGTATTGACAGACGTGTCATTACTAATCTGGGCAAGTCTGGGGGTGGGTAATGGTAATTCCAGTTGTGCTATGCATTTTGCATTAACCTGTAATAATTGGGCCTCTCGGCTCTTTATTCTTTCACCCCTTCCTGCAAATTCAGACACCTATTTGAGAAAATGATCTTGACTCACGAACAATTTTGCCGTTGCTGAAAGTAAGTTTGTTTTTTTTTAATTTCCAGCCACTCCAATTTATAGCTTCTAATTTTAAAGATGGTCTTATTCAAGCTTTTTTATTTTTACAACACTTTCATAAACAATTTGCCTCAAATCTACCAGGTTTGAGCAATAGCCTTAAAATTCAGTTACCAGGGCAATTTTAGAAAGTACAGACACTACAAAGACAAAAACAAACAAAATAACCTCCACAAAAAACCCTCCTTTGGTTCTTGTCCACGAATGTTCAGAGCATTTGTAAACAACGCTGTGGAAAACAACACTGATCAGCACTTTTTTCCTAAAACCAAAGCAGCAGACTTTTCGTTCTTGCCTTTTCTCTCTTTCTTTACAAAATTACCAACTTAACAAGTATGATCGAAAGTTACTCTTCTCAGAAGTTATGCAGAATTTTGCGCATAAATCTAAGATGCTTTTGCCTTTCTTCATTTTTTTTTTTCAGCTGCCCTGATTTGGTATTAGAATCAATAACCCTCTTTCTTTGATAAAATTATTTTCTTCCACTAATATCTTCTGAATTAAGGGTAGGGCAATCAGTTTCTTCAGCTGTATTTATCATTATGTTATTCACAGAAATTCATCTTTTTAAGATATTCCATGATTTTCTCCCTTAATTCAGAATATTTGATAGAATGTGATATACCACAATCAACAAAATCTAGATCAAAGCAAAATATTTACAAAAGGTATGAAGGCTTCATAATCATCTCATCCTCAAATGTACACACAGTATGATTTGAAATATTATTACAGCTCTCATCCTCTTTAGGAAGATACCGTCAATTCACTGAATCACACCAAACGATCTCAAGCACATGGCTCACCAAAAAATGTTGACTATGATCAAATCTGATTTGTTACCTACAAATTCAAAGCTAAAAATGATTATCCTTTGGTTGCATACTTTTTTTTTTTGCATTGCAAACAAATCACATTCATTAACTTGATAATATTCGTAATACCCCAAAGGTGTGAGGAAAATACTAATATCAATATTTTCAAATAAGAAAACACAGGCATCCAGCAATAGTGTTATGTAATATAATTTACACAGTATTATAAAGCTAATAATAATTGTTAAAATTTAATCCATGTACTCTTTATATTTCCCCCTTAGTTCATTACAAAAATATTTCTAAAGACAACAGACATACAAAAAGATACACATAACTTTGCCAGTCATGTGTCCTGCAATCTTCCATGGCGTTGCCAATGTTAGAGTAAGAGAAAAAGACTTAATCTTCTCTTTGAATCCAGAAAGGAGAAAAGGTACTTTCATGGGCACCCTCCAAGAAACAGAGGCTGAAAGGCAAAAGCCTCCCTAAAAGTGACATTGCTCTGTTTGGGCAAATTTAAAAAAATCTTCAAAGAAACTAGTAGACCTTTGTGGCTGATTGTATTTTCCAAAGATTGCTGCACCAACATGTATCTCATTCTACAAGTTTTTTCCCACAGAGTCGCACTGACCTGCCTCCACTCAGAGGTGAGGTCTGTTGCCTACCTTGAACCTGAATCCATTTTTCTAAATGCTTCAACCAATAGAATGGAGTGGTTATGACATTGCATGATTTCCAAGGCTGGGCATAGAAGGAAATCCAACATCTGTCTTGTTCTCTCTTTGTTTCTCAGGGCACCTGCCCTTTGGAATCAGTCATCAGGCTGTAAGGAAGTCCAGGTCATATGAAGAGGCCACATGTAGGTGTTCTGGCTTAAAGTCCTAGCTAATAACTTGGCTGACAGTCAGCATTAACCACGATTTATATAAATAAATGAGTATTTAGGTAATTCCAGCCTCCAGTCTTTGAGCCACACTGGCTCATAGCAAGTGGAATAGAGATGAACTATCCTTCAAGCAATCCTAAATTTCAGGTTTATGAGCAAAGTAGGTGTTGTCATTGTTTTAAGCCTCTAAATTTTGGAGTAATTTGAAGATTTTATTTATTTATTTTAGAGAGATAGAAAGTGGGGCGGCAGGGGGGGGGAGGGACAGAAAAAAAGGGAGAGAGGAATCTCCAGCAGACAACCCGCTGAGAGCTGAGCTGATGCAGGGCTCGATCCCATGACCCTGAAATCATGACCTGAGCCAAAATGAAGAGTGGAACACTTAACTGACTGAGCCACCCAGGCTCCCCTGGAGTAATTTAATATGTAGCTATAGATAACTGTAACAGCCTTCAACAAGATAGTTCTTTGACGTTGTAAAAATAACATTTCTCGTGTAATTTGAGTTCCATTCCATCTCAGAACTAATGCTGAACCATAGCAACCCCTGGCCTACTTCATAGATCTCCCCTTTAGAGGAATATAGAATTCCCTTTTTGTGGGGCGCCTGGGTGGCACAGCGGTTAAGCGTCTGCCTTCGGCTCAGGGCGTGATCCTGGCATTATGGGATTGAGCCCCACATCAGGCTCCTCTGCTATGAGCCTGCTTCTTCCTCTCCCACTCCCCTTGCTTGTGTTCCCTCTCTCGCTGGCTGTCTCTCTCTCTCTGTCAAATAAATAAAATCTTTAAAAAAAAAAAAAAGAATTCCCTTTTTGTGATTTCTTTGGAAAGAGAAACAAATGAGACCACTTCAGAGCAGGAAATGGCCAGAGAATTATTGCTTATGGTTTTTGTGAGTCCTCAGAACTACAAAAAACATTTAACTGGTTTGCAGTAAAATGCTTCCATTAGTTCAGCTCTTGGAATAAAACCTTCACCACTAACAACATTATGATACCACCCTTGTGTACCTGTTAGGAAGCAAGAAAGATTCAATCATACTTAACCTAACTCTGTAATTCTTGCAAAAATAATTTTGGGGGTGCAGCTGGTAAACAGTGTGTACAGACAGAGCAGTAACTAAATTATGTTCTTATTTATTGGGCAAGTGCTCAGGTAGGCTGGAAGCATATGGCAGTAGCAAGTTTTCAGAGTTATTTCCCCATTTGTAACTCAGTAGGGTGGCTCCTGTGGTTGACCTTGGAGTCACAGAATGAGCTAGAGAAATCTGTCAAGATGCGTTGGCCGGCAACTCAGATAAACACTGCAGTTAACTTAGAGGTCGACAGCACCATTTCAGCCTAACTCTCCAATTTCGGCAGCTTGGATAAGTTTCGTCCACAAAACCCTTAAACTTAGTTGAGGTAAATTGTTTACAGCGATCTACAACAAGATGGTATAGCTGAAAACTTATTTCCAGGTGTTCTAATGATTCTATGTTAATCACATAGTTCTTCCTATGATGTGGTCCTGAAACTTCCATAGAACCACTGAGCAGATATAGTCTTCATAGACTAGAACGTAATCTACCATTGTACCATCTAACTCAATTTCAGTTCACCAGGCAAAGCTTCAAGCTGAAGCTTTCACACAAGATTCTCTCTGAAAGTGCCACAGAATGAAAGATGGCCAAGACAATGTCATAATCATCTAGAAGAAAAAGGCTGGGAACAGAGTATTTAATAGTATGGACTCTGGATCCAGTCTGTCTGGGTTCACATTCTGTCTCTGACCCTGATTGTGTGATTCTAGGGCAAGTTCTAATTTTCTAGCATCAGAAAATTAATCTTTCTTCGCCTCTGTTCCTTCATTTCCAAAATGAAAACAATAACGTTATAATGTTTAAAGCAATTAGTCGATGTGCCGAGCATACGACAGTGCTTGGTATGCAGTAAGTGTTCAGTAAATTATGTTGTGAGTGAACAATCGAATGTCTTGAATTACTCAGGAATTACTCTTTCACCATTATAAAGTATTTTAGGGGTCAGAAGGTAACATTTCCAATAAGTAGTGAAGTGATCCAGCAATGGCAGACTTTTGAGGAATAAACATAACAGAAAGTGCGCAGCCCCAGAAAACTTTAGTCTTGCTTAGCTTTAGACCACATCTGATACTGCACATCCTTGTCACAGTTGGCTGGATGTTGAGAGCAGGGGTAGAGTAATCCAAGGAGGTGTCAGTGGAAGTTCTCGTTCCAAAAGTTCCCTCATTATGTGGATGCCCACTGTGTCTTCCTTTTATGAGATTTTCAGCACTTTTTCCATCCTTGAAGAAACATTAGTATTTTACCATTATCAGCACGTATGGGAAACTTCTTGTGAAGCCAAGATTATTCTTCTCAATATATTTCTAGGTTTTTCTGTGGAATTTAGCTTTTTTATTGCACCCATGATTAATATATTAAGTATTAGCACCTTTTTCTAGCCAGGCGTCCATTTTGTCCTCAGATACATTCCATGACCTTCTCTGTGTGGAGGGAGGGCCATTTCCCAGGTTCCCTTGCACTCCTGCATTTGGATAGCTTTGGCCAATAGGAGGCACAGGTGAGAGACTGGAGATCAGGAGGAAGGGAGAAAATAAGATATTTCTCCTCTTTCTTTCCTCTGAGGAATATCTCTAACAGGGTATGTCTCCTCTGTGGCTTCCACTCCCATTCAGTTGTCTTTCATAGTTCCACCTGGCATTGAGCCTTTGCGTTGGAACTTTAGTAACATTGACTTCTCCCTTCCTCCTCCTTTTACTTTTGCTAATCTCTGGTTTTCTCACTACCATCTGGTTGCTTTTTCAGATCTGCCATTACAAATTTCCTGTGTTAAACTCCTCTTTTGGAAGCATCTAGAGTAATTTCTGTTTTCTGACTGGACCCTTACTGATACACACATGTAAAACATTGTGAGAAGTCTGAACAACACTCTAGAATGCTAGAAAATTCAAGGATTTGAAGGATAACAGAAAGTCTAAATGACATAACTGAAGCTATTTCTGAATCATTGATTGCTTGGGCATCTACAGTCATGCCATCAATGATCAACTATTGATAGCCATAGAGAAAGCCAATTTTTGCAAACACTGTAATGTAGGTTTGCAAAGTAATGTAGGCCAATGTACACACTACATTTGGGGTCTTCTTAAGGTCTTTCTTCAAAGTCCTTGTATAGTCTCTATAGAGTTTAACATAAAGCATTAGTAACAGTATAATTGGATCAGTCCATAGTATACACAATGTATTCAATGGTACATTAGTTGACTAGAACCTCAAATATCTCCTCTATATTTTTCTTTAAAGCAGAAGGTTCATTTCTGATTTGGAGTAAATTATTGCAGAGTCTGAATATAGAAAGAATGGCATACTTTTTAGTGTAATTTTTCAGAGATGCCATAAGAAATCTGTTGCCATCTTGTTGAAGCTGGGATTTCCCTAGGGTGTTAAGTATCTTGGAAATTAATTCCTAATATTATGAGAGAGTTTCTTCCTTCCAGCATATTTTGTTGACAAAGTTGTCTATAACTATAACACAGTTTCTGGCAATATCAATGGTTGGATTATTATAACCTTGAAGAATTATGATGAGTAATCATAGCAGTGGTGTGAAAGGGCTGGGAGAAAGTATTACAGAAATGTCTCAACCATACCTTTAAACCACTCCTATAACATCATCTCTTGCTTACTCTGCAAGCCAACACAACCTAGCTCCGAACCCTTAACCCCCACCCTATCTTCCACCTCCCTAATGGAAATGTCTTGAGAAGGCTATCAATGACCTGCCAAGTTAAATCTAGTCCCCTTTTCTTAAAAATGTCTTTTAACATTTGGTCTAGGATTTTTAACCCCCACTCTATTCTAGAGATACTAATTAACGGTCTCATTTTCTCTTGCCTGAATAATACAATGGTCTTCTAATGTGTCTCCTTGCTTCTACTGTATTTTCTCTCCAATTTATCCTTCACATTGTCACAGCATAGATGACAACATAACACAATGAGAAGATCACAGGCTTGAAGCCAGAAAGACCTATGTCTGAATCTCAGCTCTTCCATATAAGTGACTTGATGCTGACCTCGATTTCGGCATATCTTGTAAATATGATAGCAGAACTTACCTTGTGGGTTTGTTTCATAATCAAAAACAATAATGTCTATCAAGTGGCTTGTACATAATACAAAGTCATTTTGATTTCTTAAAAATCAACTCGGTTATTCACATATCTCTCTTCTCCTAGTCACAGAATAAATCTCAACCTCCTTAGCCTGGCGTGCATAGTCCTTCACAGGTTACAGCTTCTTTCCAGTCCTAGCTTCTGCACCATCATCCCATGTTCTGAAAATACAGATGGGCTTGCTCTTTTCCACACTCGGCCTCTCATTTATGGCTCCACATATTTGCATATTTAGTTCTCCATCTGTAATGCCCTTTGCCCTCCTGTCTGAATGTCAGGCTCCCAATTTATTCCTCAGAGCCGTATTCAAATATTATCTCTCAGTCCTTTGCCCTCATTCTAATAGATTTTGAACAGTTTATTCTGGTAAAGTGGTCTCCTATTTTGACGATTCTGCCTTCCTATGCCAGACTTTGCAAACAGAGTGAGTCTGCAGCTTCACTAATTTAAGAAGCAGATAATCTACCAAGCCCAGCAGATATCGTGGAACTTACTTTCCATATAATCTGTTAACCCTGTTGTCAAGGGTATGCTATTTCCATGCATTATAATAATTCTCGGTACTAGTGAAGCTATGACAGCTATTCCCATATCACCTATGATGGGAATGCAAATTTTAGGGAAAAGTTTGTTTATAGATCTGAGCTGATACTTAAAATATTCACCCAGTGATTCTATTTCTAAAACTTTACTTAAGGAAAATAAAAAGATACGTGTACACAAATTTATGCATAAACATGTTCATCATATAGTTATAGTGAAAAACTAGATAGACCTTAATCACTTGAAAATAGGTTTTAGTTATCTAAATTATAATACATATATACAACAGAATCCTATGTAGTCATTAAAAGTTACACTAACAAAGTATTTATAATAAAACAGAAAACCCTATGCCATAATGTTAAATTAAAACAAAGTCAGAATGCAAAGGCATACTTTCATATGACTACAATTGTATTGAATATACACATAGAAAAAGGACTTGGAAAAATGTGCTGAATGTTAGAGATTACCTACCTTAATCAGAGTGGGTTACCTGCTGTAATAAACAACCCCCGAAGTCTCTGTGGATTAATGATAAAAGTTTATTTCTTGTTATGTCATAGTACAATGAATAGTACAATGCAGAGTAACTCTTCACCATGCAATTATATGAAGATCCAAGCTCCTATTTTCTAGAGAAAATGCATTCACTAGGCAGGTAAAGGAAGGTGGTGTCAGAGGTATGACCTGAAATGGAGACACATCACTCTGTCCACACATCATTGGCCAGACGCAGTCATATGAACCCGCCTATGTACCTAAAGTTTTGGAAACTGTATTCCCAAGAGGAAGAAAAGGAACTTACATCTAGCACTGCCTTTCTCATCCCTGAGAGTAAATCTAACAAATAATTTCTACTTCTTTACATTTTTCTATATCTTCCAATTTTTCTCCAGTAACTATGTATTATAAGAGGAAAATATATAATTAGAAGGCCTCAGAGTTTTCAAAGAAGCTACTCTTTTTTTTTTTTTTAAGATTTTATTGATTTACTTGACAGAGAGAGACACAGCCAGCGAGAGAGGGAACACAGGCAGGGGGAGTGGGAGAGGAAGAAGCAGGATCCCAGAGGAGCAGGGAGCCCGATGCAGGGCTCAATCTCAGGACCCCGGGATCACACCCTGGGCTGAAGGCAGACGCTTAATGATTGAGCCACCCAGGCGCCCCAATAAGCTGCTCTTTTAATTTCTATAGGAATTAATAACGTCTAAAGGAATATAGGAATTAATAACGTCTAAAGTACATTCTTTGACACTCAAAAGGTTGAATTTGGTTAAGGCAAGACTAACGATTGCAAACACGGTATACCATGATAAGAAATCCAAGCAATATGAACCGTTCTTTGAACTGATGAAATTTAAATATCTAAATAGCATTGAGAACTACATTGATTATCTCAAAAATTAATCAAATATTGTTTAAGAAAATGGAGTGTTAAGAAATATAACTTTATTTATTTTATTTTATATTTTCTTTAATTTTTTTAGAGAGGGAGGAGGGTGGGGCAGAGGGAAAGAGAGGATCTTAAGCAGGTTCCATGCCCAGTGCAGAGCCCAGTGCACGGCTCAATCTCACAGCCCTGAGATCATGATCTGAGCTGAAATTAAGATGTTAATTACGCTGGCTCACACATGTTCTCTTTCTCTCTCTCTCTAAAAAAAGAAAAAAAAAAGAGAGAGAAATAGAGAGAGAGAGAAGAAGGACAATGGGGGAAAGAAAGTTATTAGCAAAAGAAAAATATTCTATGGGGAAAAGCCAGGGGTCTTACTATACAGATGACCTCATCTCAGATGTTTAACCTACTGAGCCACCCAGGCACCCCAAGAAATCTACTTCACATCACATTTTTGGTAGAAAGAGATGGAGAAGTAGAAATGTCTGAGACCCAAATCCTTGAAGCTCAAGCCCTCCGTTACCTGTACTCTTGCAATAGTTCTATCGTTCCCAAACTGTCCTTATCCTTCATCTATCCACATCAGTGCTCTTTTTATTTGGGAGCAGAAGAGAAGTAGAGAGAGAGGATGTTGGATAAGTACAAGAGTCCCTCCCGTTCATGTCCAGAGGCCAGCATATACTCTAGTTAGTACTGAAAATGTTGACTCCTTACCTGTTGAGGTGATGGCAATCTTTTGTTTCTTTCCTTCCTTCCTTCTTTCTTCTTCTTCTTCTCTCTCTCTCCCTCCCTCCTTCCCTTTCTCTCATCCATCCATCTAACTAAGAAATATTGATTGAGACTCTACAAGTAGCTAGGAACTATGCAGTGTAACTCCATTTCTGGTCTTTTATTTTTATTTGCTACATGACGAATGAAAGTCCTTCTTTTTCGCATATAGCAGAACAGGTACCTTGACAGAAATTCTTTCTATTCCCTCTAGAATAGCCATTTTAGACGCAGGGTCTGCTCGGCTCCCAGAGTGGAAATAACAATTGCTTATTATTTCGTAGCACTTGAGGCTGGATTTACATTGCCTGTTGGCCACCTTTCTTTTTCTTTTCTTTTTTATTTGCACACATTGGCTTCAAACTTCTGTTGAAAACACCCCAAAAAACCACACAGACCCAAAATGGTGTCACTTAGCCTGAGTCCCCAAACAGGTGCTTAATACATAATCTAAATGCAGTTTTAAATTCCTCCAGAAATGTACTCTTCACTGGTCAGTCTGGAATTTTTCAGTCAGCACCAGTGAGTCGGCTGGCTACATGGTTCCTTTCCATCGCCCCAAGGAAGATGAGGTCGTCTGCATGGTAAGACCCCTGGCTTTTCCCCATAGAAAGCCCTGGGACAATATTTTTCTTTTTCTAATAACTTTCTTTCCCCCATTGTCCTCCTCCTCCTCCTCCTCCTCCTCCTCCTCCTCCTTCTTCTTCTTCGAGAAAGAAAGAGCATGTGTGGGCCGGTGAGTGGTGGGGGGTTGGGGGAGAGGGGGAGAGAGAATCTTAAGCAAGTTTCATGCCTGGTGTAGAACCCAGTGTGGGGCTCCATCTCACAACTCTGAGATCATGACCTGAGCCACAATCAAGAACGAAACACTTAACCAACTGAGCCACCCAGGTGCTCCGCCCTCACTATCTTTCTATAACAACCTTCCATTTTGTACAACTCCTTAGAGTGCCCCTCTACTTGCTAGATGCGGTGCTGCCCAATTCACGAATTGTTTAATAACGTCCATTAGATCTTCAAATGTCTTTGGTTGCATTTTGTTATTTAATTCCTGTCTTCAAGTTCTGAAAAATGTGGCATAGTGAATGAGTGTGTGAGCCACTGATTTTGCCCCCATATGCCTGTCAGCCTGGTGCGGTATCGGCACAGGGCAGCTGCCACGGTGACGTTGCTACCCTATGTGCGGGTCTCCTCTCAGTGTGGGGGGGGGCAAGCATGGTCTCTCCTGTGTTCGTGTAGTTCATGGATACCCTTTGTTTCCATGTTATTTAAGGAAAACAGGTCTTGAATAAAAGTCCTAAAGAAGAAATGGGACCCACACTCGTTTTATTCTATAATACTCTACTTAAAATTAGAAAAGTCACATTCATTGCCCTTCTCAGTTTATCAGATTGAACGACACAGATTTTATTACATATGACCTCTTAGGTCATTAGCATTTCACAATCATTAACTTTTCATTACCCTTCTTTTTCAGAGCAGAAAATGCCACTAGAAGCCTATGTGACATGTTTAAGAATCTTGTATCAAATGTACAAAAGAACACGAAAAACATTAGTTTTTATATTGAAAAGAAAAAAACCTCTTAAAACGTCTTGTGAGTTTCCAGTTAAAATGTAAAACTCTTGATTAAATGCTTTAGTCAGTCATGCCTGACTGAATGACAACTGCCATCTCGCCATCCCTGTTCAGTCTTCTTTTCCTCCAATTTAAATCATTGTATTTATATGGTTGGTTATGCCTGCAGAGCCAGGGGAATCGGGACATAGGATTTTATTATATGTGTCTGGGGTTATTTGATCAACCACTCCACATTATAATAAAGCAGGGAACATTGGATTTTCTAAACTGCCTGGTCAAATGGGCCAAATTCTCTAGGTGTTTTTTTTACCACACCCTCCTATTTCCAGGAGTCTAACTCAGGATTTATTCACTCTGTAGGTGTGCTGATGGCTTTATTGAGTATACACAGTAAGTTATGCACTGTACGAAAAATGCACTTTAGAGTCAGTCTACGACCAGCAGGTTCATAGCCTTTATTTAGCACTGGAACTTATAAGGAAACAGAAATAACTGCATTTTTCTTGAAATTTCATTGCTATTATATCATGGAAAAAAATTAAGTTTTTTTTTTCAGTTAGCATTTCCTGATGGTGATAATTCTTTTTTTTTTGATTGATTGATTGATTGAAGAGAGAGAGCGAGCACACATGTGCACTCGAGGGGAGGGGAGGTGGTGACCAGAGGGAGAGGGAGAGGGAGAGAGAATCTCAAGCAGATTCCCCACTGAACGTGGAGCCTGACACGGGGTTCAATTCCACCACCCCGAGATCATGACCTGAGCTGAAATCAAAAGTCAGATGCTCAACTGACTCAGCCCCCCAGGTGCCTCCCAGGTGGTGCTCCAAGCACACGGTGAGGGAAATAAAAACTTCCTTATGTCACAAAAGCATTTTTAGTAATACAGATAGGTTCTTTTTAAGTGAGTAGGCTTTGAGGCTAGAATTCACCCGGTGATATTTGAGGCAAGCATCCATGCCCACGGTTTGAGGTCAGTGTTTTCCTGAGGTTCAGTTCTCTGAGAGACCAACGTCTCATTTATCCCCAAAGAAACAGCCCGATTTGCCTCCCAAGATTATTTTCTAATAACAACGAGTGAAGTGTATTTATAAACTGTTCAGGAAACCTAACACAGGTTCCTGTTGAAGCCGAGAGACTAGAATATACATAATTGGGGTTTTCTGGCAATGGTTTGGATTATGAAAGGCAGCGTGAATTCTGTTTATAAACGCATACGTTTTCTGATGAGCCCCCTGCGCCCCTGAGATGAGCAGAGAGGTCTCCTCCCGAGGAGACATCGATTCCTCCGCCTCGTTTACCTTTGCCTGGCTTGAAAACAACAACAAAAGTATCCGCAGTTCTCAGAACCAAGCTGGCTTTACTTTGGCTTCTGTTTCTGTTTGCTCTTTTCGCCTGGGCTTTGCCTTCTTTGCGCCTGTTTTTCCCCTTTCCGCCTCTTCTGAGTCAGCTGTTGACATAAGTCGGTGCGGAGCCCGGGGTTTGGGGAGACTCGGACACCGTGTCCAGGTACACAGATTTTCGTCTGATAACGCCCCAAACCCTCGGCCCGGAGGCGCCCTGCGCTCGAGACACGATGTTCTCAGCGGGCAGCCGAGCAGGTTGGCGGTGGGGACGCCCGCGCCCCGCGCTGCGCGCCGACTCCCCGCCTTGGTTCTCGCTGTCGCTGTCGCCGCAGGAAGGACCAGAGCTCCTTTTTGAAGTGCAGAGTCTGGGAGGTTTTTCTCCCCCGGGGCTGCGGGGAGAATGATGAAAAAGGACTGCTTTATTCCGAACTCGATTTTTGATGAACTACAACTCACAACTGATCTCAGCAATAAAAGCTTCTCCAGTTTGGAACGGTGGCGTCTGAGGTGTCGTGACATCTTGATCACATGAGAGCTTTATTTTCTGGCTTCTCTATGGCTGCACGTTTGGGAAGTTGTGTGTACCTAATGCTATCCTTCTTATTTGATGTTCTCAAATGTGAACAGCGGAGACTCTTCTGTCCTTGATTAAATCACCCCCCCTCCATTTTTACTAATTTTTTTCCTGCTCCATTCCAAAGATGTAGGTAGATGTCAGATACCATGAGTGAAGGAAGGAAGCAGAACAGGGAAAATACAGGGATACAAAGGGAGAACAAAGTAAATGAGTAGAAAAGACAAAAGGGAAATGGGATAAGATTTCTACTTCAAAATATGGGAAATTTCACTAGGTGTCATTAGGCAATTTGGCTTCTTTCATGAAACAAAACAATTAAAACTGCTAAGTTTTCATAGAGCAATTATCTGCATTTTAAGACAGGCAAAAAGATATGTGATAAGAAAGAACTGAGTCTTTCCCTCTCTGTCTCAGTCTCTCTCTCTGTCACACACACACATACACACACACACATTCACACCCTCCTGTTTGGTGATCAACACTTAAGGATGTAACAAGTGGTTTCAAAGGTAATGATACTGAGTCAGCAGGATTCTTCTGCCTTTGATTTAGACCAAATGTTGTCTGTCGTTTGACTTCAGATGCATCTTAAGGTCCCCTTAAGGTCCCTTCTTGCTGAAGCCAAGAGGTTAAGGCAAAAACAAAACATGCTTTTGATGTTCGTGCTATTTTAGCACCAAAATACACCCAACATCTATGATCTATGGTGGAAGTCCCTCCCGATCATTTAACTTGAAATAGATGGATAAATAGATGGAACGTTCTCTTACTCAGAGCGGATCAGACTTTCATAAGAAAGTGCTCTCCAGTTTGGGCTCCACATCTTAAGAGAACTCTGAGATTTGGAGAGGATTCAGAAGAGACCATGCGTGTTGATGAGAGGGTTGGAAGATGGTACTTATAAGAAAGAGTTAAAGACGTTAGAATTGCTTATCTTGGAGGAGAGAAAAAGGTAACCTAATAACAGTCTTGCAGTGTTAGAAGATATATAATAATCATAAAGGTTACCAGCTGTTTTCCTTCTCCAGCAAAGAGAACCAGAGGCCAAGTTCTCATGCTGCATAGATCAAATGTAGGGAAATCCTTCTGGGTGGTGCTGGTAGTGGTGGTGTTAAAAAGGTAAATGAGTAACTATTGAATTTGTAAAAAAGAAAAAAACAAAAAACCCACTTTCCTGGAGTATTAAAATACCGAATGAATTTTAGGTCTCGTATTTTCTGGAAATTGGAAGATAAAACTTATGTCATGGTTCTTAATGTTGCATAGTAATTTATAAGTCTGTAAGAACAAAAGCTTATTTTAAGGGAATGTGTGTAGATAATGGCCAAGAATCATAGAATCTATGAATTACTTTCCACAGAATACATCAATTCAAGACAAGGAGACATGATTTCCATAAGGATGTTAGATGCCAACTGTTTAGACTGATGCCCCATTTTCTCAGAAAAACACTGCCTGCTAATTGACATAAGAAAAGAAAAATCAAGAGAGAGCAGAGATGGAAAAGTATACAATAGATACTAAAATCATGGAGACGCTAAGAACCTCAGTTACTGTTATACTGGCGCAAAAAATAATCCTAGACTTTTTTCTTTCCTTTTTTCTTTTTTATTACAACGGACTAAGCTAATTCTTCTAGTTGATCCACAAATAGGTCTGCCTCTATGCAAAAATCTCTGTGTGAAACAATATGATTTACTTATTATTTTTGAAAACTGGACAGCCACATGCAAAAGAATGAAACTGGACCACTTACACCATACACAAGAATAAATTCAAAATTGATTAAAGACCTAAATGTGAGACCGACGAAATCCTAGAGAAGAACATGGGCAGATGATCTCACTTTTATGTGGAATCTTAAAATAAATAAATAAATAAATAAAATAAAATAAATAAAAAACCCATAGAAAAAGAGATTAGACTCTGGCATCAGCCGTAGCAACTTCTTACTAGATATGTCTCCTGAGGCAAGGAAAACGAAAGAAAAAATAATCTATTGGGATTTCATCCAAATAAAAAGCTTCTGCACAGCAATGGAAACAATCAATAAAACTAAAAGGTAACCTATGGACTGGGAAAAGATATTTGAAAAATGACATATTCGATAAAGGGTTAGTATCCAAAATATATAAAGAACTTATACAACTCAACACCCACAAAATAACTAATCCAGTTGAAAAAACGGGCAGAAGACTTTTATTCTGGTTTCACCAGTTTATCACTGGGAAAATTTTCTTTCTTTTCCAACTTTATTGAGAAGTAATTGACATATATCCCTGTGTATGGTAAAGGTGTGCAGTATGATGCTTTGACTTACATACATTGTGAAATGATCACAACAGGTTCAGCTCATATTCACTGTCTTGTATAGATAAAATAAAAAGAGAAGAAAAAGAAAAAAACATCGATAACTCATAGGATTTACTCACTTAACAACTTCCCTATATATCATACAACACTGTTAACTACAGTCAGCACGTTGTACATTATGCCCCTGGTTCTTGTTTACCTTATAACTGGAAGTTTGTAGCTTTTGATTACTTTCTCCAATTCCCCCTCCCCCCACACTTTCCCTCTGGTTACAAGTCTGATCTCTTTTTCTATGAGTTTTTTTTTTTAAAGATTCCACATATAAGTGAGATCACATAGTATTTGTCTTTGACTTATTTCACTTAACGTAATGTCCTCAAAGTCCATCCATGTCGTTGCAAATGGTGGGATTCCCTTTCCCTCTTTTTTTATGGCCAAATAACACTCTGTAAAATAGACATATATGCCACAACTTTATCCATTCATCCACTGATGGATAGTTAGGTCGTGTCTGTGTCTTGGCTATTGTAATAATACTGTCATGAGCATGGGGGTTCAGGTATCTTCTTGAGTTAGTGTTTTTATTCCTTTTGGATGTATTTCCAGAAATGGAATTACTAGATCATATGATAGTTCTATTTTTAACTTTTTGAGGATCTTCCATACTGTGTTCCATAATCCCACCAACAGTACACAAAGGTTTCCTTTTCTTCACATCCATGCCAACATTTGTTATCTCTTGTCTTTTTGATGATGGCCGTTCTGACAGGCGTGAGGTGGTATTTCGCTGTGGTTTTAATTTGTAGTTCCCTACTGACAGTGATGTTGAGTATCTTTCTGTGTACTTGTTGGCCTTTTGCATGTCTATTCAGATCCTTTACCCATTTTTTTTTTATTAGGTTATTGTTTCTTTGCCATTGAGTTGTATGAATTCTTTATACATTTTGGGTAATAACCCCTTATCATATACATGATTTTATAATATTTATTCCCGTTCCACAAATTGTTTTTTCACTTTATTGATGGTTTCCTTTGCTGTGCAGAAGTTTTTAGTTTGACGTCAACCCACTTGTTTATTTTTGTTGCTTGTGCTTTAAGAGTCCTATCCAAAAATCCTTGCCAAGACCATGTCAAGAAGGTTTATTTCTATGTTTTCTTCTAGGAGTTTCATGGTTTCTAGTCTTAAATTTAAGTGTTTAATCCATCTCAAATTAATTTTTCTGAGTGGTGTAAGATAGGGGTACCGTTTCATTCTTTTACATGTGAATATCCAGTTTTCCCAGCACTGTTAACTGAAGAGACTATCTTTTCTCCATTGAGTGTTCTTGACTCCCTTGTCAAATATTGGTTGACTGTATATGGTTGGGTTTATTGGTTTATTAAATATGGATTTATTTCTGGGCTCTTTCTTCTGTTCCATTGGTCTATTTGTCTGTTTTTATGCTAATACCATATTATCTTCATTACTATAAACTTCTAGGATAGCTTGAAATCAGGGAGTGTGATGCTTCCTGATTTGTTCTTCTTTCTCAGGACTTTTGGCTATCTGGGGCCTTTTGTTGGTATATATATATATATATATATATATATATATATATATATATATATATATATTAGGAGTGTTTATTACTTCTGTGAAAATGCCATTGCAATCTTGACAGGGATTGCCTTGAATCTACAGATGGCTTTAGTAACATTCACATTTTAACAACATTAATTCTTCCAATCTGTGAATACAAGATGTCCTTCCATTTATTTGTGTCTTTTTTTGATTTCTTCCTTCAATGTCTTGTAGTTTTCAGAAAAGAGATCTTTCACCTCCTTGATTAAATTTATTCCTAAGTATTTTATTGTTTTTGATGCCATTGTAAATTGCATTGATTTCTTTATTTCTTTTTCAGAAAATTCATTTAGTGGGAGCATTTCTTTATGCTGAGTAGAACCAAAAATGTTCACATAATTCTCTGTGAGTAGGCACAGAGAGCTTTGTATTTCAGGCTTAGGCAGAAAGCAAATCATCTGCTATGAAAATATGGTATTAATAATCTCCAGTGGAAATATACCAATGCCAAAGGCTTCAGATTAAATCATAAGAGGAAAGGTTTAGATTTTTGCCTGTAGATTTCATTTGAGGAGAAAAAAATGCAGAGAATTTGTTTATATAGTAGTGGCTTTGCTTAAAGTGTTCCTTCTGAAAAAGAATTAATTAAGGAGCTTAAAATGTTTTTAAACTTTGTTATGGACATTTTCTAACATTCGGAAAAGCAGATAAGATGGTATAATGAGTCCCATGTACTCATCACCAGCCATTCAACAATTTTCAATGGTTTGTATTCCTGTTTCATCTACTCCCAGTCACCCCCCTCCATTTTTGTTTTTTGTTTTAGTCTTTACTAGCATTTAAAGGCACTTAAACTTCCTTTGGGAATCTGTGATATTTTTGTCAGTATCTAAAATAAAAATATCTTTATTAGTCAATACACCCAGACTTTCGTACTGATTAACGTTTTGTTTCAGAATACAAGCTGTGTTAGTTTCCTACTGCTGTAACAAATGGTCACAAACTTAGTGGCTAAAACAACACAAATGTATTATCTTACAGCTCTGGAGGAGGGATGTCTGAAATGGGTCTTACTGGGCTAAAGACAAGATGTCAGCAGAGCTGTATTAATTTCTCGACATTCTAGGGAAAAATCTGTTTTTGTTTTTGTTTTTGTCCCCCTGCCCTCTAAACCGCCCAGCTTTTAGTGGCTGCCCACATTCCTTGGCTCAGGGCTCCCTTCCATCTCCAAAACCAGCAATTGTCAATCGAGTCTTTCTGATATTGAATCACTCTGATAGTCTCTTCTGTCTCTCTTTCTCCCATGTAATCCCATGATTACTTTAGGCCCATCTGGATAATCTCCCCAGTTCAAGGTCGACTAATTAGCAACCTTAATTCTATCTGCAACCTTAACTCCTCTTTGCCATGTAACCTAACATGTTCACTAGTTCTGGGGGCATTAGGACTTGGACATTTTCTGCCTTCCACAATGGACATGTTTACATTGACTCACAAATGCACATTTAAGCCTTTCATGTTAAATATATAATGTAGATTTAACAGTTATAGAAAAATAGTCAAAGAGCAGCAATTTGCCAAATCCCGTGTGTTGAGTCTCTCTCTAATTCTGCAGACTGATTATTTAACTCACTGTTAAGTCTGAATAAACACAGTGGTAATTATTTCACAGTTTGGAGAGTAAAGTAAAAAAAAAAAGAACAGCAGCAACAACAAAGACAACCAGTTGGTAGGAAACAGATCATTTATAGATAGAACAATTTGGATTGGGCCTTCTTAGAATCTTAACATCACTAACATTATGATCTATAAATTTATTTATCCCAGAGTATTTCTACAGCTCTGCTGCCAAGGATACCTCAACCATCTGAAATGTTAGGTACTTTCTATCTGGATTCTCAATTTTTTCATCTATAGACTGCCCCAGGCCCCCAAGCCATGTCCAAACACTTCTTTTCCTTCCATTTTTGTGCCCTTCTATGCTCATGTAAGAATTAAAGAGGTGCCTTATAGTAGACAGAGATGCTGTGATTTCACTGCTGCCACCAACAGAAAGATTACAGATGTGGAACAGATGTGTATACTAATCATTTAAAAAATTCTGTGTGGAGATTTTGTAAGAAAGTGACGGTGATAAATATTTGTATGTGCTCATAGTATTTAAACAAAACCATTAACTTATTGTGTCTTACAATCTTTCTTGTAGATTTCACTAAAAGCAATTTATTACTATATATATATATTTTCTCTTGAGCTTGGGAGAATGAGAGCTTTGCCTTCCCTCCAGATTCAGGATGAACTGGTTTACCTCTTTCCTTTTCTGTTCTAGATGGAGATGTTCGGAAAGGGAAGGAAAACACCTCCTTGAAGAGTGTGGGCTCCATCGAGGGCAGCATGAGCATTAGAACACTATGAAATCCCAGCTTGGCCACTTAAGCTACTTAATCTCTCTGAGCCTTTGTTTCTCAAATGCAAAACGAGGCCAGCAATATAATTCATTAGATCGCTGTGGGGAAATCTGGGATGACGTATAGAAAGCAGCTAATGCAGTATCTGGTGCACCAAAGATCCGCTCTCTCTACCCCTTCCTGTGGAGGAGGAGACTGTGCAGCGAGAAGAAGACTTTTAGTGCCACACAAATTTGTTTTCAAATAAAATTAATTTTTCTATTCGTAGGACCATATGAAAATGCCTGGATAGACTTTCACAAAATTTGTAAGGTATCGTTTAGAAAGGTCTGATTGAAAACTTAGATTATGTGGTATATCTTAAAAAGCACTTTAGAGGGTCCTGGGCTACCTCAGAAAAATAGGCAGTCATCACCAGGAGCTGAAAGTAGGGTTCAATGAAGGGTCTGAATAAACATCATTTAAGAGAAACCCTTTCATATTTAGTAATATACCACCGATGAAATATAATAAAACATTGGTTTCAAATAGTTCCCCCAAATGGCAAGTCACAGGGGCAGGTGCTGTGCAAGGCAGGTATGATTTGTGACCAGACTACCTTTCATATGGGAAGCTCTTTTGTGGATTTCTCTGGATAGAAATACAGCAAAAATCTGTTTTTTAATGATGGTTAATGAGTCTTTCAAACACCTGAAGATAGCCAACATGCGATGATCTTCAACATGATCTCTCTTCAATTTCTTCACCGTCTGTAAGTCACAAATTCTGTGATTCTTCCGCACAGACCCAAGGCCGTTCCTTTGCTTGTGGGAAGACATGTTGTCTTCTGGGGAAAGAGGAGACCCAGAAATAGAAACTATCCAAGAAAAAAATCTGCTGAGTAAACCAGAAGACAGAGCAGAAAGCATTTTCTGTGAAAGTAAAGGATAACAACGAGGTAACAATTGCATAAGCAGCTAAACAGTCATTTCCAAGGAAAAGACAGGCATTCTATGTGTTGGAGGGAATGGGAGGTTCAGATTTATCAACACAGATTTGTGTGTTTAGGGTTATTTGCGTTTGTGGTAAAGAGCTCAGACTAGAAGTCTTTGTTTATTGCCTGAAGATTTAAGAAGCCAATTTGTTTCCTGTCTTCTATCTCAACCACAGACAATATCTTCCTTAATAGGATACTAGATTGCATGCATGCAGTTAAGCAAATATGGAGTAGGAGAATCACCTCATTGAAATAGATCTTGGGATGTCCTTAATTTACGAGAACATTAGGAAATCCTCAGAGTAGCCTCACCAATGGAGGAGATAAATGTTGAAAGCAATATTCCATGCTAAACAAACCTCTGTGGCTAACTAAATGTTTTGTACTTACAGCAAGTTCAGTAGAAGACCACCTCCCAACTCAGATCTGTACTGAGTGATAGAAAAAGAAAATGGGTTGAATGAACCACATAAATAAGGCTTGTTACACTTGATCTTAGCTAAAAGGCCGAGAAGCGATGGGCTTGTTACAAAGATATCCTCATGTATAATCAAAATTTAGAAAGAGGGTGGTTCTGAATTTGACTTGGCTTTTCAGAAAATACAACACAAGGCAGAACGGGTGGACTGTTTTATAGGAAGCTAGATTAGCTACAGTTTCACAGATAAGATCATTTCACAAGCAAAGGTTTTGAAAACATACATGAGAAGAAATCGCAATCATCAAAGAGGAAGCAGTTAAGGCATTTCACAAGAATTTCAGAAGAACAGGGTCAAGATACTATCAATCTGACAGCCTTCAGGAGGAGGAAAGCAGACATTAAGGATAAAGTGCTGGGAAGAGAGACGTCCAAGTGCAAGGTTCCTCTAGGACTTCTGCTGAGTCAGCAAACCTTCCTGGATTGAAAGAATCCAGGATTCTTTGGATTGAATCCTCGACTGAGGAAGCGCTCCTGCTAGGGACCCTGAAAAGGGTGCATGTGTGTGAAAGGGCTTTGATGTCTGATACCCAAAGCTGGATTTTTGTTGTAACTCAAATCTGAGAGAATTCAGATAGAGAACAAAGAGTGGCAATGACTAGCTGACCTTAGTTTAACCCTGTTTCGAAAATAAAATCTTAGATATGTTAGTATTTTATACTTACCAAAGCTTCTTGTGACCTTTATATCTGTAATTCCTACGTGTCAGTGATACACTCAAACGGGTTGTGAATGTGACAGGAAGTGAGATGAGAGAAAGAGAAGGAATATTCCTAGGTTGTGGTTCTTTGCAGATTGAGGCTGGATGCTGTCCTCCTTACTATGGAGCAAGGGCAACCGGGGATGAGTCTGATGGGCAGTGTCAAAAGGGAGGTTGGACTGGGACAATTTTTTTCTGGAAAGTTGTGACCATTTGTTGCCTACTCATAGACTACCTGCTCGTAATCTCTTTAATGCCAGAATGAGGTAGTGTAATTCCTATTATGGGTGAGGAGACTAAAGCTTGCTGACATGAAAGAACTTGCCAGACCACCACTAGGGGCGAAGCTAGACTTCGTCTTAGTTCTGTCTGATCTAAAACCCGTGTTCTCAGGGGCGCCTGGGTGGCACAGCGGTTAAGCGTCTGCCTTCGGCTCAGGGCGTGATCCCGGCGTTATGGGATCGAGCCCCACATCAGGCTCCTCCACTATGAGCCTGCTTCTTCCTCTCCCACTCCCCCTGCTTGTGTTCTCTCTCTTGCTGGCTGTCTCTATCTCTGTCAAATAAATAAATAAAATCTTTAAAAAAAAATAAAATAAAACCCGTGTTCTCTGACTGTGTACCCTGCCCACACTGCATTTTCAACATTTTTGAAGTGGTGTGCATTATCGAATGTTTACTTCACCCAAATGAAGTGTGGGATGAAAACATATTTCAGTGTTATTTTTAACACTGCTCCCTCCTATGCGCAAAAAGTATAATAAATATATTTATATATAGTTTATATAATTAGATATAATTATAGAATTTATTTAATATATAATAATATAATAAGTATATAATACTTCTATAACAATAAAATAATAAAATTAAGTATAAATCATAGCTTTAATATGTTTTGCTATCTTGGATCAGTTCGACAATCCTACTAGTGTACCTGTGTAGTGCCTTTCACTGAGTGTGAAGGTGAGTAGTATAGGGGAAATCCGAAATTGCAGGGAATCTCTGCTTCTACTAACCTCTCAAAAACCATTTGCCCATGTCTTATAGTAAATGGTGAAGTACTCCCTTTCTGCCGATTCCCAGATATAACACTATATTGGAAGAATTACACGATGGAGCAAACTTTGAAAAATCAGAGTTTTAAAAATCAAAGAAGAAAACCTCCAGCGGCAGTGATGGACCAGTTCATTGGATGTGGTTCAGCCGCATGTGTTTCCGGCTGGCACGGACTTTTAGCCCTTTGAATGGAGACGGGTTTCTACATTCTTGACTTTAATCACTTTGCTGTCAGGGTCCCTATAATTTAAACTCAGTGGTCATCTCGCAGCTTTTCATATGATAAGTCAGTTCCTCGAAATCGTTGGGTGAATGGCAGCAGTTTTGGTTTGAGGCATTTGCACACCTTACTGAAAGACCGTGGGGACTAGTAGAAGAGGGAAAATCTCTGTTACGTATTGTTATCCTGTTTGATTAATTTTCCGTTCAGTGCTTAAAAAACATTTTGATATGTCATGAGAGATTTAGACAGAAAGAGGGGAGAGGCCTCGGGTAATATTTTTACTCTACTGAAATATGCATGACCAGCACTAGGATGAAGAGAAAGGTTTGTCCTCTGCACTGTCTTGCCATCTTTCCCTCACAACTTTCCCTCACCTTGCTGTTCAGAGCCTCCTGAAAAATGCATTATCGTGGCAATTTAAACAGCATGTTCTAATTATAAGAAAATAATTTTTTTCTTTTGTATTAAAATTCATGAGAGATAAATTTTAAAAAAATTTCTGACTTTGAACAGTCTCCAGTTTATAGAAAAATTACAAGTACAGTACAAAGAATTCTTCTTTTTTTCATTTTTTTCCTACCCTGTACCATTTGGGAATAAGTTGGTGTTAGGATACTCTACCACGCCCAAAAACCTTATCGTGTATTTCCTATGAAGAAGAACATTCCCTTACATAACTACAATGTCATCACCAAAATTAGGAAACTAACATTGTTTTATTATGATGCTCTAATACTCAAACTCCATTCAAGTGTTGCCAAATGTCCCAATAACATCCTGTATAGAAAACCAAATCAGACTCCCACGTTGTATTTAGTTGTCATCTCTGGAGACTATGTCAAATCAGCACAGTTCTTTGGTCTTTCCTTAACTCTTGTGACATAGGCACTTCTGTACCCCAGATTTATTGATATATAAATGACATATAACATTGTGTGAGTTTAACGTGTTCAATGTGATGATTTCATACATACATATTGTGAAATGATTACCACAATCAAGGACACTACAAGAAAGGAAAACTATAGGCCAACATCCCCACCCCCCCACACACAGACACTCCCCATGAGGATGCCCTCCTCCTCCCCTGTTTGGATTCCTATACCCTGGTATGGGCTACCCCCGGGGAGACACAGACACAGTAGCAACGCAGGCCAGTGCCGTA
This sequence comes from Ursus americanus, assembly GCF_024610735.1. Taxonomy (NCBI): domain Eukaryota; kingdom Metazoa; phylum Chordata; class Mammalia; order Carnivora; family Ursidae; genus Ursus; species Ursus americanus. The sequence goes on from NC_142127.1 coordinate 86,769,542, forward strand.
GAACCCCTCCACTTTCCTCAACTGTGGTCACTGGTTCCAACTTGTCTAGTCTCCAAAACTGTGTGTCATTTGTTTCCACTCTCCAAATTCTGTAGACACTCTCCTCACTTGACATTCCATATTGGGCTCATGCCTGCATGGATGTCCTTCTGACTCAGCTCGGGGTTCAGTACCCGCCTCTGGGCCACCATTCTCCACAAGCACGATCTGTTCACGCTGCTCAGTCTCTAACCCCCCATGGAGTGTGCTGCATTTTCATGGGGGTCCTTCACCCAACTCAGCCTCCATCATCCCACTGTGGGTGTCGGTGTGTGTGGATGTCCTCCTCACCATCTCTGGCCTTAGCACCTTGCTCTGGGCCATTATTGGCTGCCACCTGTGTTTAAAACACAGGACTGACTTTTTCAGCCTCACCAAACAACATTCAAATAAAAATGAAAGAGGAGAGAGGAGGGAGGGGAAGAGGAAGAGAGAGAGAGTTTTAAAAAATAAAATTGTTCTGGGGGCGCCTGGGTGGCACAGCGGTTGGGCGTCTGCCTTTGGCTCAGGGCGTGATCCCGGCGTTGTGGGATCGAGCCCCACATCAGGCTCCTCTGCTGTGAGCCTGCTTCTTCCTCTCCCACTCCCCCTGCTTGTGTTCCCTCTCTCGCTGGCTGTCTCTATCTCTGTCAAATAAATAAATAAAATCTTTAAAAAAAAATTAAAAAAATAAAATTGTTCTGAAGCTGAGTAACATCACACAGAGAAAGGCAATTAAAAAAATCACATCATATAACAACCAAATTGAGATTACAATACTTTCAAAACTGACACAGCTGAAGAAGCCCAGGACTTCACTGAGAAAAACCTCTACAATTAAAGCAAAATCTGGAGAAAGGATACTTAATGCTTTCAATTAAACTTTAAAAAGGTTTTGTATAATTTTTAAAAAGAATTTGCAAACTTTGTCATAACTGACTATTAAGCACTGAACATCTTTATTTTCCAAATAATATGTTACGATTTTAAGAAAAAGTAGGAACACCTTTGGAATGCTTGCCTTTTTTCCAGAGGAAATATTAGAGGAAAATAAATGTCATTCTGATATTAAAACTAAGTAGTTCGGGTAACCGTTATGAAAAACACCAACACCTATTACTTTTATTATCAATAAAATTAAAATTCATTTTTAGAATTAGAATTTTTCTCCCTGTCATTGTAAATACCACCGTTTTCTCTGCTGTGTGCTTTGTGTTTGTACAAAGCCATTTGTAAAGGCAGAAAGTGTTACTACAAATTGTTCCAACAGTTTGAGGCATAAGAAGATATATTTAAGAAAAGGATTTCTCTCTGTATTCCGGAGTTTTCTCTCACTCAGTGAAATAGTTAAGATTGGGGGATTCACTGGGCCATCTGTCGATACTCTTCGGTTGTCTTACCGCGGCCACCGTGAGGGGAAAGTGACTTGAGTGGGACAGTGAGGGAGAGAAAGAATACCACAGGCTGGAAGTTATTTGCAAGTTGGAATAAAAAAAGAGTTATACTAACAGTTGTTACTTGGAAAATTCTTGTGTAGTAATTAAACTCATATTTTTCAGGTGTGTCAGGCTCTGAAATTTAAAAAAAAAAAGCTTAGGGGCTTCTTGGTGGCTCAGTTGGTTAAGCATCTGACTCTGGATTTCGGCTCAGGTCATGATCTCAGGGTTGTGAGATCGAACCCTGCATTCAGCTCCATGCTGGGTGTGAAGCCTACTTAAGATTCTCTCTCTTCTGGGGCGCCTGGGTGGCTCAGTCGTTAAGTATCTGCCTTCACCCCAGGGCCTGATCCCAGGGTCCTGGGATCAAGCCCCACATTGACCTCCACATCGGGCTCCCTGCTCTGCTGGGAGCCTGCTTCTTCCTCTCCCACTCCCCCTGCTTGTGTTCCCTCTCTCGCTGGCTGTCTCTGTCTGTCAAATAAATGAATAAACTCTTAAAAAAAAAAAAAAGATTCTCTCTCTTCTTCTCCCTCTGCCCCTTCCCCCTTAAAAAAAAAAAAAGCTTAAAATATAAAGTGTTACTGCCAATTTCAAAAGGTTATTCAGATCTACGTAAGTTATATGAAGTAGAGAACTTAAGAAGGGATTTAAGTCATTTGATTTGAAAACACAGCTACCTCATTCTTTGGTTTTTACTTAGAATGCATTCAGGCTCCTGGATAATTAGCTTAAACACATTCTTCATTTTGCTTGCAACTGGTTCCCATAGCTTTACAGGCCTCCAGGGCCTTCACAACATGCAGATGCCTCAGGGCTCATAGGCAAATGCTCAGTAACATAAAGTGGGTCACTCTTTCCTCTAGATGCCCCTGAGATCATAGTCAGCAAACTGGCATAATCCCCTTAAGGTGTTAGCTGAAAGATGGGAAGTTTTAATATAGTATTAGGGAGAGGGACAATAATTTAGGGTAGAAGGTAGTTTCAGGATAACCTAGAAAAAAAGCCTGAGATGAGGATCCTCGTGCAGAAAAATCTATAGAAGACCCAGACCCTCCTTCCTGAGGGTCCTGAGCCTCTGAGTACCATGCTGTGTGAGGTCATGGTCACGGTGGCTGTCCGCAGTAAGACAACCTAAGAGTATCGAGAGATGGCCCAGTGAATCCCCTAAGTGCTCTATATAGTCCCCCTTTCCCTCCTTAAGTAGAAAGAGTCCTACCTCCTTGCAGCAATCGGGGTCAAATTCCCTCATCAGTGTAGCAACTCCTTTCTTCACCCATTGATCTGGCACAAAAAGTGCCCAGATAGCAGCCAAAGCTTTAGGGTTGGTGTGACTTTTACTGTCTTCCTGGTGGAAGTGTTACAGAAAAAAATCAGACGGGTGAGAAACCAAACGACGCTCAGAGAAGTAGGAGAACTTGGATTTATTTTACCCCAGCGGACCCAGGCAAGCGCACACTCAAAATTCTGGGCTCCAGGTAGCAGGGTTACACAGCTTTTATAGGGCAGTACAGGGGGTCAGGTTCCAAAGGCTGTGCTGACTGCTGGTAGGTGGGTGTGAATTGGAGGGGGTTGCTTTAGGCAGGAACAGGGGTTAGGGCAGAGGTTAGGGCAATGGAGGAAGCTCCCGGCAGGAAGCCTGTCTACAGAAGCAGAAATAGCTGGTTATCTCTTGCTCAAGCGGGGCTTTGGTTGTCTCTTAGTATTGCTAGTAACTTTCCATCTTCTGGGGCCTGCCAGCCTAGGCCTTCTCTGGGTAATTTTTCTCTTCAGAAGCATTTCCCCTCCAAGAACCAGAGATTAAAATTCCTCAAGTCGGTCATGGGTGGAGGGGGCGATGGTGTGTGGGGTCATTTCTATACCTCCAGCCCTTGGGTACCAGACCCATACTTTCTAGTTACAGGGCACGCAAGATCAATACAACCACCATCAGTTAAAATTCTATGCTGCACGCTGAAGAGTAGCCCCTCGGCTGTGTGTCTTTAAGAGGTCACTCCACTGCTTTGCCATACCAGCAACTTCTGGATGGTGTAGTATGTGGCATGACCTGTTGAGCCCATGGTCATGTGCTCACCATTGCACTTGTTTGGTTATAAAGCGGGTCTTTGTTCCAAAGGAATGCTATGCAGGCTACTAAGCCAATGAACCAGAACTGTGTGTCGTAAAGGCCAGCCCGTGTCTGGAAGATGTATCAGTCCAGATCAGCATAAATGATTACTCCTTCCAAGATAGAGGTATCCAGCTTAGAATGTCTTGCTGGTCTTGCCTTGGAAAGAGGTGAACTCCTAGGCATTCCCAAGCAAAGCAGTTTTGATCGCCCAAGGACGATGTTCCAGGAAGGCTGCAAGTGTGAGCTGTGACCAGCAACACCTAAGGCAGCCAGTAATAGAGATTTCCAAGCATCTGGACTTTTCAGCCCTTCCCATCATCTCATGAGGAATAGGGATCATGTTCTCAGATGGCCACGGAAGCCAGCCTGGTAAAGTAATCGAGGGGAGTATGCCAAGTGGGAGCTGTGGCCAAATTGAGAGCTAACGCCCAGTCTAAAAGGGAGGGGCCAGGTCATCGTTGCCAGCATTGTTGCCAAATCTTCTAATTTCTCATGACTACCTGACAATCCAGATATATTTTCATGCAAAATCTCTCAATTTTTAAAATGTTGACAATCATATTATTTTTCTAACAGAAAGCAGACGAAATACTCCAATTAGGGTAAATGGAGGAGAGAGAATGGTGGAGAGTGGATCTGTAGGAGGAAATGGAAAACACCCAGCACAACAACCAATTCAGAGTTTTTAAAAACAATCTGGATCAATAGCATGTCAACACTGTAGTAGTCTGCTTGGGCTGCCGTAACCAAATACCATAGACTGGGTGGTTGAAACAACAGAAATTTATTTTCTCATGGCTCTGGAGGCTGGAAGTATGAGATCAGGATGCCGGCGTGGTTGAGTTCTGATCAGATCCCTCTTCCTGGTTTGCAGTTGGCCACCTTCTCACTGTGTCCTTACAGGGCCTTTCCTTGGTGTGTTCATGAGGAGAGGCACATGCCCATCACACCCCTCTGATCCCCCCCTCCAAGAGAGAAAGAGAGAGAGAGAGGAGATATATTTATCATGCTTTATATCTCTTTTTATAAGGACATGAATCCTATAAAATCAGGGCTCACCCTTATGACCTCATTTAACCTTCCTCGGAAGGTTACTTCCTCGGATGCCCCATCACCAAATACAGCCACACTGGGGAATCGGGCTTTGAATTGGGGATTTGGGGGGAAGGGGGGCACAAACAGTCTATAATTGACATCAAATAAAATGCTCGGGTACAAAACAAACGAAGCATGTCCTCCAGCTAGCACTGGAGCACCAGGGGTGGACCCCGATACAAACACAACTGACTGCCTGCACATAGAAGCCTGGCCCTGAGTCTGCGGCATTTGTGTGTCCCAAGCCGTGATGAGTTAGACAGTATTTGGATCACAATATCTGATTTACTGTTTAATTGATTACCCCAAGTTTTCACCTGTAAAAAGAAATAATGAGAAATCTGGGAAAATTATAGAACTGGAAAATATGTTGCATGCTTTTCACTTGAGATGAATTATTTGGTTCAACAAGTATTGACCTAGTAATCTTCTTGTTCTTTTTGACTTCAAACTGAGCTCTGCATTCAAAAGCAGTGTGCAGAGGAACAGAGAACTAAAAACAATGTAGAACTGAGAATAGAAATCCGGTGTGTTGTCATTATCAGTATCAGAGTAAGTTACGATGTTTCAGCTGGTGTATTTTAGTAGCACTTTCGATGGAAAATCGTAAAGAGGCCCAAAGTGCTGAAGACTTTGCCCTCCAGCACCCCAAAGTAATTGCTCTAGATCTACATTGACATCAAGAGTCCCACTATAGACCCATTGAACCAGAAACTTTGGGGACGATGCTCAGTAATCTGTTTTACCAGGTCCTCCAGATACATACAGCAGCTTGGGAGCCATTGCTATATATTAACAAATTAATGGAAAGGGGATTCTGGTGCACACAACCGTTTGAAAACCATTGCTCTATATTAACAAGTTGATGGAAAACGGTAGAGCCAGGAGGAAAAGGGCTAGAAACTGACATTTCATGAAGCTTCTACAATGTCCCAGGCACTTTAGTAGGAGACCCAGTGGTGGCATCAGATATGAGCCAAGGATATCCAACTTCAAAGACCGTGTGTTCATCCCCTTTAATCAAACTCCCTCCTTAAATATATTGAGTGTATTTATTGGTCCAAATCTTTCATATATGTTATCTTATTTAATCTTTATAAGAGCTCTTGAGAAGTAGGCTCTGTTATTCCCATTTCACAGATCAAGAAAATTGGGCTTATAGAAGTTAAGTCATTTTCTCACTGTGGCATGGATGGGACTTACACTCAATTCAGATTGTCACAAAGCCAGTGAGCTCACCTTGTCTCCCTACACTAAGCTGCTTCCTTGGTTTGTTAAATCTTCTACCTCTGGTTGCTATTCCCTACCTACTGCTCATCTGTTTTCTGTGTTAGAGGATTCAATCTTTCTCAACTGGCATGCCTCAGCTGAACCACAGAACACAGGAAATGATTTGAGTGACTATTTTCTCAGTTCTCCCGAGGATGGTCTTTAGCGCCAGGCTACCTGCATGGGTGGAGCTGGGGGGAACCAATTCATTACCCACAATGGAAGCCTTAGGCATTAAGATTCAATTCTTTCACAGAACCCCCTGAAGAAAGCCTAGAAGACATATGGAAAACCATTCTTATGGTTTTACCCATCTGGCAATTCAATTTACTCTTTTCAAGTTCCCCTTTGAATATCTTCCTTCAGTCAGAAAATGTGCCAAGAGAAAGCACAATATAATTGAGAAAACACTGAGCTGGGGGTCAGGAATTTAAAACCCATCCCCTCTGCCGGGTAGATGAGCCTCACTTGATAATTCATTTCTATTCCCTGGTCTCTCTTTCTTCACAGGAAAATGTTTTCTGGATTAATGAACATCAAGGACCATTCCATCCAGCTTTAGCATTCTATTGTTTATGAAAAGAAATCAAGTACTACTGTCAAATCATCCAATCATTCCAATGAAGAAAAAAGAAACTGAAGAAGTGAATATACATGTCTTGTTACTGTGTGTGTATATCTTTATGTGTAATCACCTGGGACCCTTTGGATATTATTGTATGTGGTTTTCTTCTTGATAATAATGGGTTTCAGGACACGCTACCCTCCAAATATGGTGCCCTTGACATATTGAATATTTTATTTATTTTTTATATATTTTCTGTTTTTTTTTAAATTATGTTATGTTAGTCACCCTACAGTACATCATTAGTATTGAATATTTTAAGCTGAAGAAGTTTGAGAAGATGACAGAAGCAAGATCACTCTGACCACCTCCCTTCCCACTATGACCTTTCTTCCCCGACACAGGTCATAAAACCCTCATGTGAGAGGTAACCTCCCTCTACTCAGGAAAAATGAACATCTTTATCTCTGAAGACAAAGGGATGCCAAGGAGGAGTCTAGGAAACAGGCCTTGCTAAGTTTCCCCCAGTTTACTAGGCTTCCTACATACTCCTTAACCTATCTTATTCTAACACTCTGTTCACTCTTCATCAACCCAAAATAAAAAAACACAGCTTTAACTGTTGCTTTGGGTTTCTTTGGTTCCTGTATCATAGGACACATTCTTATTGTTAATAATATCTCTGTGAGCTTAACTTTCAGACCCAGCCAGCAACACTAAGAGGGATAAGAAAAACTTTTCTCTCTTCTGTAATACACCCCATAGTTTTCTTGGGTATGTTTTTGTAAAAATCTTTGTTCATAAAGTATTTTCCTTTAGCATTCAAGCTAGGATTAAGGATGAGGGCTATGGTAACCTTGACAGTTCTTAAGAAGTCTTTATGATGTTCTGAATCTGACCTTTTTATGACACATCGTTTGCTTCAGTTCAATTCAAGCAATTGTATTCTGCAGCATTTTCCCATGTGCATCCCCTGTAAACATTATACTAACTCATGGAAACCTGGCTAGAAATTCTCTTCCAGTGGAAAAGTTAATGCCATGAGTGAGTAGGCTGGCTAATTAATAATCTCAGAGGTTATGGTGAAATGTTCCTTAGTAGAAATTTCCATTTTGGAAGAGCAGAGTCCATTTTTATTGTTGTCCTGAGCAATATCCATGATGGAAAGCTTTTTGTATATCCAAAGGCTTAAACCGGAATCTATTGTTGGTTGGCTTTTTTTGTAAGTGTTTCCCCTAGAAGGAGAACAGTGAAAAGTATTGCCTTTTATAATCATTCACCAGCTAGCAATCCATACATTCATCAAACAAACAAAAATTCTTCCTAAAGAAAATCCAAAATATCCTAATCAAGCAAACCTAGGCAAGTTTGCATATTTTTGCAGAAAATTAGATTAGTCAAAGTAAGACTTAGAGAATGTTCCAAATCTCCATCAACTGGGTCGTTTGTAGGTTCATCAGAAGAGGATTTAACCAACCAAAAGGAGGAGGCAAGGAAGTAAAAGTCTCCTAATGCTTAACTGCTTGCAGCTGCTATCTTTGTGTCCAGCCAATAAAGATTTATAAACAGTACATTCTTTGTTTCATGCTGAGGTCCCTCTGTATACAAAAAGAGAGGATGAAATTCAGCATGGTTACTTTCAGCCTATGACAATTGGAACCAAGCTAATAATTGATAGATGACAAAAAACAAGAGAGAGGCACTCTGAGGAAGAAATGGTATCAAGAATGAAAAGGAATGAACTCCTATAACCAGCCCCAGGATAACCAACTGTAATATGTACAAGCTTATAAATACTTTTGTTAAGCATTTGATCTATACAGATATTAGGTCAATAAAAGCGTATTTTTATTTTTTTTTGCCAAAGTTGTAAATGCACACATTTGCTAAAATTATCTAAAGCCCTCCCAAATAAAATCAGTATTTCTTCTCTTTCTAAGAATTGGAAGCCAACAACCTTCAGGCATGATTAACTGTGACAGACTATACAGACGTGAATACTAATCATATGCATGTCATAGGTATATAGAGTGTTCCACTGGGGTCAAGTAGAATGAAGACGAAGGTTTTTCTAGCATGTTGAAAATTAAGCTTAATCATAGCAGGGTTAAATGAGAAGTAGACATAAATAACTGCTTTTTAATTTTAATTACCATTTTTAGTTTTTGCTATTGTCCTACATATAGTCTATTGTGTATTTTTGGCACTCATTCTTTTATTCATTCACTCAATGGTGTTATTGAATACTTGCCATGTGCCATGCACCATGCTGGGCAATGTGAACACAAGTAATAAGGCAGTCTGGATCCCCACCTTTGCCTTTCAGAGGGGGAGACAAACAGTAAGCACACACAGCTGAGTAAAATTAATGACTTTAAACAGAGACTCAGGGTGAGAAAAAGTCACCATGTGATGAATTAAGGAAAAAGCCTTTCAGGCAACCGCAAGAGACAGAGGCTGGTGTGATGGGAGTTAGGTTAGGGGTGAGGTACTGTAAAATAGGGAGGAAGGACTGGGCCATGAGGAATTTTCTTAAGATATGGGAAAAAGTTTGGATTTTACCTGATACAATAGGAGGCCATTGAAAGTTTTTTAATTAAGAGAAGAACATGAGAAAAATCTTTATTTAGCACTGATCATCTCACAGCTGTGAGGAGAATAGATTTGAGAGGTGCTTCAATCGAAGAAATAATGATACAGATCAGGTCAATATTTCAGTAATTCAGGTCAGAAATGTTGAACGAAAATGTATTTTGTAGGTAGGACCATCAGTGTTTGCACAGGATGACCCCCAAAACTTTGATGTTATTAACTGGATAGAAAATGATTATTCCGGGGCGCTTGGGTGGCACAGCGGTTAAGCATCTGCCTTCAGCTCAGGGCGTGATCCCGGCGTTATGGGATCGAGCCCTACATCAGGCTCCTCCGCTGTGAGCCTGCTTCTTCCTCTCCCACTCCCCCTGCTTGTGTTCCCTCTCTCGCTGGCTGTCTCTCTCTCTGTCGAATAAATAAATAAAATCTTTAAAAAAAAAAAAAGAAAAGAAAATGATTGTTCTATTTCCCAAGGTCGGGACTTTTTACTGGGTGAGGGTCAGGTCGATGGGAGGGGGTGGGGATTAAGGAAGGTATCGAGGATTCCATTTTGGATGAGTTCTCCAACTGCAGGTGACAGCCTGCAATGGGCTGTCTGAGCTTGAGGCTCAGAATCAAAGTCTGGACTGGAGACATAAATTTGGGGATTTCCAGTATCTGGAAGGTATTGGAATTAATGTGAATAGAATTTATTTTCACTAAGTTAGAATGAAAATAACAAAGAAGAAAGAGGGACCAGAAAGGAATCTTAATCATGCCAGTATTTTTTGGTTGAGAGAAGGGGAGGAACCAGTGAATTCCACCAAGCAGGAGAAGCTGAAGAAAACTAGCAGAGTAGGAATTGTGAAGAATTGGATTTTTGGAAGGAAAGTACTCAGTTAATATTAAACATGCTAGAAATTCTAGTGTAGCAGACACTTTGTAACAACTAAGACAAATAAAAATTTTAAGCTTTTTCTTCCCACTTATCCATTATTTATAATCAGTATTAATGTTAACAGCTTTCCTTATTCAGATAGACCAATAAATTACCTGTGTAATCATCGTACTCACCCACATTCATACATATTCACACAGATTCTGGACCTTGCAATAATTTGAATTCCAAAATTCAAGTTCTCTGCTCTGTTCAAGTGTTATACCCAGCCAATCCGTTCCTTGTTTGAATCACGCCCCTGTTCCAGAATTCTGAGCCCTACGGCAGGGGTTTCTTGGGGAGGAAGATGGCATGACCATTTTCCCTGGCTGAAGAGGCCCAAGGAGATGGGGAGAAGGCCAAGATTTGTGGCACAAAAGGTGGGCCATGGACACACACTTCCAATGGCTTGATATTGCCGACATCTTAACACGGAGGGATGAGATGGGAAAGACAGGAGTGAAGGAAAGGAGCTGGCTGAATTCTCTCTAGTTATTTAAAATAGGTTTTATTTTTGTGGGTTAGCTAAATCTAAATCTTAGTGAGAGCATAATACACTGTGCGTAAGAATCGATGAAACAGCATCTCCTTAGAGAAACAACAAACACAACGGTTGCCAGAGAACAGCAGGAGAGACCATTTTAGAGAGTATTTCAGCCTGGAAGTTGTATTCTCCCTCCCATGGATTCAAGGAGCCTACAAAACTCCACCCGACACAGCAGAAAAGATAAAGAAGGCATTCTCCCAGATTAGAGTAATGTAAAACCTTCAGCTCTGGCAGGAATATGTGAAGTACAAAATGGGTGGGGAGGGGGTTGGGCATTTACAGAAACACAGCTGATGGAAACTCTGTATGTTTATGTCTACATTTTGAACAATTGGTTACAGACTGGGAATCCACGTCTGCAACGTGTCCGCTATTTGGCAGGAAAGTGATTCTTTTTCCATGGATTAGATTAGTGTGGGATATGGAAGACACCGACAGGTGACCCAGAACAGGAGTGACCTTGGAAGAAGTTGAGCTAAATAGGAACCAGCAGAGCCACATGGCCTTGACCACACCCTACTGAGGGTTCTGTCAGTACCTCAGTGAGGAGGGACGGGCATTGAACTCCAAAACCAGTGGGAAAGAGTTATAAAACAGCAAGTCACTCACTGTTACAACAATAAGTTAGAAAAGCCTAAGGGAAACTAAGGAATGTCAGAGAAGGAAGGAGAAGCAGAAAGGGGACCCTGAAGATGCAAATGACAAACTTCAGAACAAGCTTCACCATTTTATTACTTTGTTTAAATTGTATGTACATGCTATTGTTTTGTGCATTTTCTTCTAGTCCCCAAAAGATACAGAGGTATTTCTAAATTTTGGGTAATGCTCCCCACTTTTTTCCCTCCCCCATATAATCTATTCCTTAAATCTTCCAAGGTCAAGGAGACCTAAAGAAACTATGTGACTGAATATTTGACTCAAGGAAAAATTAAATTTAGCACTGCAGTTAGAAGTTTAGGGGCCCCTGGGTGGCTCAGTCAGTTAAGCATCCAACCCTTGATTTTGGCCGGAGGCAGGCTCTGTGCTCAGTGGGGAGTCTGCTTAAGATTTTCTCTCTCTCCGGGGCGCCTGGGTGGCACAGCGGTTAAGCGTCTGCCTTCGGCTCAGGGCGTGATCCTGGCGTTATGGGATCGAGCCCCACATCAGGCTCTTCCGCTATGAGCCTGCTTCTTCTTCTCCCACTCCCCCTGCTTGTGTTCCCTCTCTCTCTGGCTATCTCTATCTCTGTCGAATAAATAAATAAAATATTTAAAAAAAAAATTAAAAGTTTAAAAAAAAAAAGATTTTCTCTCTCTCCTTCTCCCTCTGCCCCCTCCCCCGCCCATTGCACACACACACTCTCTCTCTAAAATAAATAAATAAATCTTTTAAAAAAAAGTTTGTAACTCAGGCAGCCATGTTAATTACATAACTTGTTGAAACTGACGAGCTGGCTGAAGCTTCTTCCCTCCATTTTTGCAGCTGACGTTATGACTGGCAGTGGACAGAGAATCTGTGAACCAGCTGATTAGGGTATCTTGTCTGAGGGCTTTATGATTGGGCTTTCACTCCAGCTCATCACCTGTTAGAATGCTGGAGGTATTAGGCCGCCTCCAGGATTCTTTTTCAGTCTTGTTCCTTGAAACAAGAATTAAAAACACATACAGGAGAATGAGGGACCCTCAGATCCAAGGCTAAAATGTAATAACCTGAGTGAATGACCCAAAGCATGAATCCTCTCATTATGTTCCTAGCTCCACAGAAAGTAAGTGGCTGCAATCCTACATTGGAAACTAAATCATTGCAGGGCTGAAAACAATGTTATGTTGGCATAGGATCACGGACTTAACAAAAGAAAGCTTTTTTTTTTTTTTTTTTTTTTTTTTAGTAGCAAGTAGAGAGTGACATCAACTATTTGGACCATCTAGCTACATTGCTTCAAGTTGAGCTTTTTTTTCTGGAAATCTTATCCAAATCCTTTTGAATTAATTTGTACTATATTAACAAATATTCTAATGAGAAGTCAGTCTAGTGAAACAATTAAATTTACCATTAGGACAAATACAAACAGAAACATGCTGACCTTTTTGTTAGCTACATGATTTTGTTGACGTTCCTCCTGGTTTTAGAAGTCTGTTTAGTAATTGATATCTTAAATGAAGTCTACACTAAACAAGGGGAAAAAGAGTGGAAAAATGTCTTATGAAGTTAAGTAGTGTTGATGGCCTAGATTTCAAAGCAGTTTCCTTAGTTAGCTATGTGTCTATACAATCAATACATTGATCATTGACTAACAGTTTTACATGTTATTTTACATGTCTTATGTATATACATGAGTTTGTACATGTGCATGTGTATAGCTCTGTATCTCTTTCTTTCTTCCCTTCTCTCTCCTGAGTTGAATTCCTGTGTTTTTTCTATATTTGCCAGAAGTGTAAAGAAGAGAAATGTCCTGAAAATATATATGTATATATTTTTTTTCTTTTTTTTTCCTAATGGCTCAAAATTTGTGTAGATGGAGGATTTGGCTTTATCTTGAACGAATCATATCTTTAGAATCAACTGGTTCATGGTAAAAATGATTGTGGGGGATTATTCTCATTTTTTACATGTTGAATCTACTGTTCTAGAAGTTCTGGGCTGATTCCCAACTTAGTCGCTGACTCATTTATCTGTAGTTTCCCCCACAGGATGTGAGGAGGTGGTATGTCTGGAAGCCATGAACATCCCTAAAGTATCACCCCACCTAACCCCAGGGCATAGAGTGAGTTTTCTGCAACACGGGGCAAGGATTGGCCCTGTATTTCTGCTATTCCCTCTGGAAGCTGAAACAATAAACCATTGTAAGGATGGGTGTAATTGCTTCCTTTTCAACACAGTGAGCTAGCCTGCTGCTAAATATTCTATCCTCTAGCCTGTAGTTTAGCCCATCTATTCACTCTTTTCTAAAATAAGTGTATTTATAAACTTTTATATGTAGTGAAAGGCATGTTGGAATTATATACACACATAGATTAAGAAGCTTACAGTCCTTGGAACAGGTAGAAACCTGAACTGAAAACAGTCTGTAAAAGATCCGTATTATGACTTTGTAGGGTGATTGGTATGAGCAGAATTGTGCAAACCCTCCCCCCAAACACCACCAAATCCATATGTTCAAGTTCTAACTCCAGTGCCAGAGTGTGACTACATTTGGAGACAGGACTTTTAAAGAGGTAATTAAGGTCATATGGGTGGGCACGAATCTAATCTGACTGGTGTCCTTATAAGAAGAGGAAGTTTGGATATGAGGGTGTAGATATAGTTTTGGGTTACATGTTTTCATTTCCTTTGTATATATTCCCCAAAGTGGAATTGCTGGATAATATGATAGTTCTATTTCTGATTTTTTGGGAATGCTCCATAGTGTTTTCTGTAGTGGCTGTGCCAATTTACAATCCCACCAACAATGCACCGCACCCCTGTGTTTATAGCAGCATTAGCTACAATAGCCAAGACATGGAAACAACCTAGGTGTCCATTGATGGATGAATGGATAAAGAAGTTGTGCAACACACACACACACACACACACACACACACACACACACAGAGTAGAACATTATTCAACCATAAAGAAAATGAGGAAATCGTACCATTTGCAACAAAAATGGATGGACCATGAAGGCATCAAGGAGAAAGGAAGTAAGTCAGAGAAAGAAAGACAAATACTATATGATCTTACCTTATGTGGAATCCAAACCAAACTCATAAGAGAAAGAGATCAGACTTGTGATTATCAGAAGTGAAGAAAAGAAAGAGGGGGAATTGGCAGAAGGTGGTCAAAATTTATAAACTTCACTGGTTAGAAGTACTAGGGTGTCATTTACAATATGAAGACTAGATAACACCGCTCTGTATGTATATGTATATATGCAAGTGCTTAAGGGAGAAAATCCCATGAGTTCTCATCACAAGGATAATTTTTGTCTTTTCTTTTTATTGTGTACACACATATCAATATGAGAAGATGGATGTTAGCTGACCCTATTATAATCATTTCACAATATATTTAAATCAAACCATTTAAGGTGTTATACACCTTAAAATTATACAGTGATGTATGTCATTTTTTTCTCAATAAATTCGAAAAAATTATTTATTAGATTGTAAGTTTTTTGGAACAAGGAACCATGTGCTATTCATTTTTGAATCCCCACCCCCCCATCACTGATGCCTAGCACTGAACGTGGAACACAAAAAGATCAATAAATATGCATTGCACTTGGAAAGAAAAAAGAAGAGGAAATTTAAACACTCAGAGAGACCCTAGGGATGTGGTCACAGGGAAGACCATGAGGATACCACAAGAAAACAGCCATCTATGAGCCAATGAGACAGGCCTCAGGAGAAACCAAACCTGCAAACACCGTGATCTTGGTTTTCCAGCTTCCAGAACTGTGAGAAATTTAATTTCTGTTGTTCAAGCCACCTAGTCTACGGTAGTTTGTTACAACAACCCTAGCAAATACATTGGTGTAGTAGGATTAGCTTTGAAGTATTAAAATCTGAGTAGAGCTTAGAACCTTAGCACCGCCTGGGGGAAATCATTTAAACTCTCTGAACACCAGTTTCCTCATTTGTAAATTGAAGATAATAATAGCTATCTATCAAGCTTATCTTGAGGATCAGATGAATGTATATATAGTGTCTGACATGAAGTAGGTATGCAAGCAATATTTTGGGGGGAGTTTGGTACCTATTGGAGGAAAGGTATGGGGTCTTCAGTCAATTAGACTTGGCTTTGAATCCAAGCTCTGCACTTAGCTAAGTGACCTTGAGCACATTACTTAAAATTTTTAATCCATAGAACCTGCATATAAAACACATGGAATATATTACAATATACACATTAGTACACATATTAGTGAGTTAGTAAACATGTCAATACATGTTCTTTTTGGAGATTCTTGTAGTTCCAATTCTTTCTGATTATTGGTTATATCAACAATGTGTTTTGAAGAGTCCAATTGGAAGGATGAGAATATTTATTTTGACCTTATACCCTTTCTCACCCTATGATGACTAAATGCCTGTGGAATGGCCTTTCTGAAGGAAGAGCAATCAAATAGGAAGTCAAAGAGAAAGCTTTATTACCAGGTTGATACAATGGCTATTAATATTCTGTCAACTGGAGTTACCATGTGAAATCTTGCTACTCATACTTTCTACATGGAAAAATGAGTAAAAGTAAGGCTGAAATAAGTAAAAATCTACTTTCATAAGTATATGCACTCTCCCCGAAAAGGATAAAAATTACAATTCCACCAGCAAGAGATAATCACCATTAATTTGGTATAGTTTTTCAGATATCTGTTAACTCTGGATGTGCATAGATTTCTACCTACATAAGTATTTTCTTATGCATAGTGTTTGGTAGCTGCTTTTTCCATCTAACACTATATTATAAACCTATTTTCATGTCATTGATTAATGTGCTCAACATTATTTTGAAAGACTGGGTAGTATTCCATTGTTGAATGTACCAGAATTTTGAAAACAAATCCTTTTGTTAGTCATTTAGGTCCCATAAAATTTGTTTTTAAAAATCAAGATGTTACTTGGATGTCTGATTGATGACTCAGAGGTGTGTAGTGTGAGTTGAAATAGCCTGAGGATCACATGTGACCCTGTGGGAGTGGGGGAAGACATGATGTCTACTCTAGCTTTAGGTATTGGGGGAAAAAAGCAAGGAAAGTGAAGCATTGTGAGAAATACATTTCCATCTTAAATTTATTGCGACAAATCATTTCTCAGGGCCTAATGAAGCATCACTTACCTACAAAGGATCTGTATCTCACCTGGAATTAATATATTTTCAGCATTAACCAAAGGCAACAATCTTGGACTGTGGTTCAATGGAAATGAAGCAGAATTTCAAGAGAACACTTTTCAGCCTTAGCACCTGGAAACAGAGAAATGACTTACTGTGTATTGTGTGTACACAATACATTGTGTATTGATGACCTTTCATAGTGATTATAAGAAAAATGATTATGATTCCAAGTAAGCATTTTATTTGTTACTAAAATCAGAGATCTATTTTTTGGAAAAGATTTATTTATTTATTTGAGAGAGAGAGAGAGTTCAAGCAGGGGAGGGGCAGAGGGAGAGGAAGAGAGAGAATCTCAAGTAAGGAACCAGATCCTGGGGAGCTGGACACGGGACTCCATCCCAGGATCCGAAGATCATGACTTGAGCCAAAATCAAGAGCCGGCTGCTTAACCAACTGAGCCACCCAGGGGCCCCATAAAGACCTTTTTAAAAGATGATCTTTAGTTGTAGATATAGTAATTATCTTTATTAGGGATAAGATACCCATTTCATCTCTTCTTCCTCCCTCCTCCCTATTTCTCTTGCTCTCATTTCTTATGCTCATAAAACAAAAGTATCTTTCATGGAATCAGATACCCAGCTAGGAAAATGTATCATGCTTACCAGTTCGGCTCAGAAATATGTAAAAGGTGAAGTCTGTTTAGCTTCCCAGAACTTTTTCCTTTTCCTTACTCCCAGATCTGTGAGTCACCATTTTGTGTAAAAAGTATTTTGAGTGAAATTATTCCTTGGCAAGTCATGTTGTTAAACTAACTTCCCTATCACTCAAAGAGATGACCCTTATCTCCCTCTTTGCTGGAAGAATGTCTGCTAGAGGCACTTAATCTAGTCCAGAATAGTTCTTCATGCTTCTCAGGGACTGAGTATACTGAGCATACAGATCGTGCAAACACTACTATTCATTTTAAAGCAAAGGGCTGCTGTTTATTTTCTTGGTTAGTTGATATTGGTAAATCCCATCGGTTCAGTTGTATAAAGAGAGGCACTGACAAGCAGTTTTCTTAAGAGAACTGATTTAATATAATGATTCATGAAGCAAAGTGCCTAGGTTAATGTATAAAAAGTAATGAAGTATAGGGGCGCCTGGGTGGCACAGCGGTTAAGCATCTGCCTTCGGCTCAGGGTGTGATCCCGGCGTTGTGGGATCGAGCCCCACATCAGGCTCCTCTGCTGGGAGCCTGCTTCTTCCTCTCCCACTCCCCCTACTTGTGTTCCCTCTCTCGCTGGCTGTCTCTATCTCTGTCGAATAAATAAAAAATCTTTAAAAAAAAAAAAAGTAATGAAGTACTAGGTAATATGCCATTTCACCAGGGAGTATAAGTACAGAATACCTAACATCTTTTGAATCCACTGAGAACATTAAAACCATCAGTCTGAGAATTTAATAGATTTCCCAATGATATGAAATACGTTTTAAGCATATATACTTACTATAAATACGCCCTGGGCCTACTTACCCTTTCCCACCCACATCCTCCGTTTCCTACCCCTCCAAAAAGCAATCATATTTTAAAGCCTTTCCATGTTTGTGCTGACCATCTATTTGACTGTAAGGTAAGAAAAGAGATTTTTAGTAGCCGCCGAACTGGTGAAGTCACTCTCATGCTTGCTCCAAGATTTAATGTCTTTATTGTCATCATTAACTAGTATAAAATTGAGGGACTTTTATTCCTTTTTAAGTACCGTTTTTTATTCCATTTCTTTCCAGCTCTTCTAAATGTTGCCCATAGATTTTATTTTCATTTTGTCTGACTTATTTAGGAGATATGTTGCATAGCTGCATTAAAATGCACATGGAGCCTTTTAGCAACAAATCTCCAAAGAAACGATTTCATTTTCATGATGCTCCAGGTGATAGGAGGATAACAAAATTATCATAGGTGTCCGTAACATCTGTTAACAATGTATCTAATTGACATGTGTGGGCAAACTCGACCTGGATGCCTCTAATGAGCTATGACTAGTTGACAAGTAACGAGCAAATGAGACAGGGTACATAGTTTTACGTCCACCTGCTCGCATGAGGAAGTGGCTGAAGGGTGGAGTGTGTATTTTGGTCAAGAGAATGTTTTGGTGATGTTTTCTTTTCCGTGTTGATTATAATTCCGCCATCCCAGAAATCTAAATATATTTGAGTTTGCAAGTATTGTTGGCTTTGAAAAGACTGTTTTTCCTCATATATCTAATAAGCAGTACATGGGTCTTCTTTTCTATGAAAAAAAAATCAAGCTTTATAAGAAAAAGAGCCCTACTTGGAATGATTTATGTGTACTCAATATTAGGAATAAAGGATTCGTTTTTTTTTTTTAGGTAGTAAAATAATGTTGTATTTGGGGGAATTATTTTTCAAAAAGCATAATTTTCTAAACACCTTGCCAGAAAGTTCCAGGGATGGATTACTGAGATATCACTAATTATCATTGTATTTCCTGCTTCTGTTAATTGGAAACAAAATGAATACATAGAAACCTATCATGGTGCTTCAGAATTTAAAGGCAATTGCTATGGTGCCTCAAGATGCTTTGGATTTAGGTATTTGCCCTGGGAACACCTCCGCCTCTTCACTGAAAATGTGCACGTGAGTCCCATAGAATGTCCCTATAGGAGTTGACCCATGCCTCGTGGCTGGTGATCATTCCCTCCATGTCTGCACCGATTTTCAGATAGCAGTGAGATGCGCAGACCCCTTCATGTTCCATAGAACAATTTGCAGAATTGTCAGGTGTGTAGCTGAAGAAAATAATCATGCATTTTAGATGACACACATGAAAGCATAGCCAAGCCTGAGGTCATACACTTTGGACTAACAGACGGCTTTGTTCAAATATATTAGAAAGATACTACGTGTTCATAAATTCGACACATTTGAAATCACATTGAAAGTCAAAAGTGCAAGTCCCCATTTCTCCTTGATTCACCCCATCTTCCAAAGGTAATCACTTTCAGAGTGTGGCATATCTACTTTTCTAGCCACTTCGTTTGGCCTATGAAAAGAAGGGTATTTATTTGTATTTTTTTTTCCAGAATGGGATAAAAATGCATCCATTTCTGTAACTTTCTTTTTACCATGTTTAACGACACATTATTGAAGCTTCATGTCATTACACAGAGACCTGCCTCATTCTTCTTTGCGTCTTTATAGTCTTTCATTTTAACACATGTTCCCAAATACATAATTCATTCCATCTTGACAGATATTTAAATAACGAACTGGTTAGTTTCTGTTTGCCCTCCTCACAGATCACGCTCTGTTCTTACCTTCAGTTCTCTGTCCACGGGAGGCTGACCCTTAGCCACTGATGGGACTTAGCCAATGGGATTTGGGTGTGTGAAAAGAAGTCATGGTCTTTTTTTCCACTCCCTTCCACTCCTTTCTTCTCTCCCTTCCTCCAGAACTGAATGTTCTGGAAGTGACTGAGCTCTTCCATAAAGGTCATTGCCAGTGGACGGCCTCTGCTCCAGTTCTGCTAACATATTACCTGCCTTTGCCTAGACGTGATAATGGCTCCGTGCTCCTGCTCACCTGCTGCCTCGCATCTCTTGCTGTTCCCCCAAACCAGGGGTGGGTGACGAAATGTTTGGTGTTTGTCAATTTCTGTAGGTGTAAATACTTCCACAGTGACTGATTTCAAGATACCAACTTGAAATTACTGAATGCAATATTGGGAAGAATTGTGCACAGCCAGCTCTTGGGAGCTGGTGTGAGCCAGCTACAGAACACCACCTCCCTATCCATCCTGGCACTTTGCAAGTTAGTCCCTTTATGAATTTGAATGACCTGAGTTGATTCTGTTTTCTGCCATAATTTTGCCATAGATAATTTCTTTTTAGTTCTATTACAAATAGTAGGGTAGCAGCAAAGATCTATCTATCATCTATCCATATCCAAACATATATATTTGAGCTCATATGTAAGTAATGTTGGACATTAAATTCTGAGAATTGGGCCAAAGTTATGTCAGTTCAACATTTTCTTGGGTTTCGCCAACCAAAATGTTCTATCAATTTATAGTTCCTCTGAAAGCTCTAAGAATGCCTCTTTCAGGGTGCCTGGTGGCTCCATGGTTAAGTGTCTGACTTTAGCTCAGGTCATGATCTTTGGGTCCTGGGATCGAGCCCTGCATCGGGCTCAGTGGGGAGCCTGCTTATCCCTCTGCCCCTCCCGTCCGCTTGTGTGCTCTCAATCTCTCTCAAATAAATAAATAAAATCTTAAAACAAATATGCGTCTTTCTACGTAACCTCATCCACACTAGGCATTTTTAATTTTTTACAATCTTTGCTGATGTATTAGTACAAATGATACCATTTTGCAGTCATTTACATGTTATCAATTATTCGTGAGGCTGAAAATTACTTTATAATTTTGCATTTATCAAATTTATTTTGTGAATTGGAAGACACCATAAACATGTGTCTGAATCCCCTTGGAAATTTATTAGCAGTTTGGTGACTGCGCCCCTGAAAGGAGAAAAGGAGAGATGGCTATTAGTTTGTCTGGGAAATGGCTGTGTGTGTTTCCCATTCAGGAAACACCCTCAAATTCATGTTGAAGCCCCAACCCCCAATGTGACTGTATCTGAAATTACGTCTTTAGGAGGTAAAATTAAGTGATGTTAGTGGTGGGTTCCTAATCTGATAAGGGCTGTGGAGATCTCTCTCTCTCTCTGCCATGTGAGGATACAGCAAGAAGGTGGCCATCTGTAAGTCAGAGAGATCTCACCAGAACCCCACCATGCTGGCAACCTGATCTCAGACTTCCAATTTCCAGAACTGTGAGGAAATAAAATTCTGTTATTTAAGTCACCCAGTCTATGGTATTTGTGCCCTGATCTAAAATACACATGGATCAGAGATGGGTAACTCTCAAGAAAGAATAGCTTGGGCATGTTTTAGATATTGGCCAAAAAGGACAACATGGAGGTGGTCTGCTAGGTTACTCAGGGGCTGTAGAGGAGGGAACAGACAACCCAGGGGTGAGGGAAGTTCCCACTAATGGGAGCTCTTGAAGGAATCCACAGATGTGGCCAGGGAAGACTCAGGGTCAAACACCTTTTAAGCCTAGAGAAGCACAAAGACATCTTAAGACAGTACTGATCCATGTCTTCATCCACTGATGGGTAGAACTACCCTCATTACAAGTATTTTACAGGGACAATGGAAGATGGTGATAAATTAGCTTTCTAATCACACCCCACGAGTCCCAAGTTCTCAAAGGAGTGAGTCCCAAATATGATTCTCCAGCCCAGAACTTCTTGGGAATTTTACGCCCATAATTTTGAGTCCCATGCTCACTATCTGATCTATCTGCTCACTATTTCAGATGTGTTTGAAAATGCTAATGTACAACATTGAAATTAACCACTCCTGCAGTTACAGTTCTGGTCAAAGTTCAATAAAGAGACCTGTTCTTCCTGCTGTTGCTCATTTCAGAAACTTGGGGAGTTAGAGTCATCTTTGCTACTTTCTTCTCATTTACCTCCTCTCCATTCCCAACTAAGCTCTTGAATTGAAACACCTAAATGTATTTCACACTCATCCATTCCTCTTAATCATCCCTTAGTCCTGGCCACCCTTATCTTCTGCCTACAGATATTATATTAACATAGTCACTGTATCCTTTTGGCTCCTACTCGTTCATTCTCATACACAGCAGCCAGATCTTAAAATAATGATTTGGGTGGAACTCCTCCTTAAAACTTTTTCCCCACGGTCTTGGGATAAAGACCTACATTCTGAACATGATCCGTGAAGTCCTGAGTAACTAGCATCTGCTTACATCACCAACATCAATTTTTCCTATGCTCACCATCACCCATTACTCTTCACCCCTATGGCGTTTTTTTAGTCCCCAGAAAACTCAAGCTCATTACTGACCAGATCTTGGAATGTGCCCTGCCTGATACAATCTTCTCTTTTCTCTTTGGCTATCACCAAACTCCAGGTTAAATTCAATTTCTTTCCTGATTCCTCAGACCAGAGTATATCCCCCATTGCGTAATCTAATAGTACTTTATTTATGATGTTTATTGTAACTTAAATG
Organism: Ursus americanus; assembly: GCF_024610735.1. Lineage (NCBI taxonomy): Eukaryota > Metazoa > Chordata > Mammalia > Carnivora > Ursidae > Ursus > Ursus americanus. The sequence goes on from NC_142127.1 coordinate 86,791,983, forward strand.
GATATTTATGTGATTATTTGCTTAATGTTAGTTTCTGATACTAGATTATAAGCTCCAGGTGGGTAGAGATGATATTTATTTTGTTTCCCACTAACCTACCAGCACCCAGTTCAGTGCATGACATACCGAAGGGACTTAATAAATACTCACTGAATAAATTGCTGAGAAAATTCTTATAATGGAATCATATCAGAGAAGGTCCAAGGGAGTATCTCTAAGTCAAAGATATCTAATGACGCTCAGCTTCTGTTCTTCCTTCTGCCTCCTAGCATAACTAACTTTACTTTGAGCCTGTACATCTGCCCTGAGAATTGAGACTCAGATGTAAAAGGGGACCCAACATAGACCTAGAATTGTTTCCAGAATTAAGTTGACATAAGCAAGGGTTGCCCATCTTCATCTAAGGTCCAGTGGAGATCTTGGATCACTTTTATGAAGAACATCAATGAGAGGTTCAAGCGAGAGGAAGAAACATATATATCATTTTCAGAAAGCCTCCTAACTATAACATTTTATTACATTAAAATGAACTTGTTTATTTAATGTGTACCATCCATAACATGGTGATTTAACTTTGTATAGAGAAAAAAATTTGCTTCCACTTCACTTTTCAGTCCAGAAGCTTATAATAGAACCACTACAGTCCTTGCCCAAATATGGTGACATAGCACTTTAGGTTGAGGAAATTGGCTTGAATTTATAGTTTGAAATCCAGACTGGATGTAACTAGATCCCAGTGAGTCAACATGTGTGATTGTTCCAAAAGTTTGGATGAAGGCCAATTGTTCATAGCTTGCCATTTCCAAAGAGATTTCAAAACATGAACAATTTTAGACTCATCATTAAATAACAATAAAAAAATCCAAACAGCGTAACAAACTTCAATGGAAGATGTAAAACATACAAATTGCTTAAAATCATCATAATTTCATCTATGTTCACCTAGATTATTTTTAATGGCAAAGTCCCCATATCATAAAATCTTACAAGACAGGAATTAGAGACAAAGTGTTAACTGTTCGAAATAGGATATAGAGTCACAGAAACTTGTCAACACACTCAAAATTAGAATTTATAGAGTCACCATTTATTTTTGGACTTTTTCTCGAATGCCAGGTCAATATTTATAGAACCTGGGCTGAGCTTGGTGGTAGCCAGGACCGTGTGGCATGTGGCTGTCTTCGATGGTGTTTCCAGGATGATCTGCACTCCGACTCTTCCCTCGTGGCCAAAAGTCTCTTTCAGACTTGCACGGGGGTTGGAATTTTACCATTAGATATGGATATCTTTACATTCCGTAGGGTCAGAGTACGCTGCCTTCTGTGAAAATGCAGACGTTGCCAGCAAGGGCAGTAACACATCAGCTTATCGTCAATCACTGCCAAGTTATCTGGAAATAAAAGAAATAAAAGACCAGCGGGCCCATTATCAATAATTTATTCTTACTTCCGCAAATTAAATGTTCTATTATTTAAAAAAAATTAGCATCTGTTTGACTCTCCTTAATATTGAACGCTGTGGGTAATGCCAAAGGCCTTGTAATGTGTGCTACCGTTTCTAAAGCGTTGTGGCGCACGCTGTCTCTTGAGCCAGAACACAGAAGTTTTCTGAATGACAGGAGGGAGGCACGCCCAGAATCAGCTGGCAGACGGAATGAGGACCTCGTGTGGCAGGTGGGTGGGGGCAAGAAAGTTATGAAGAGAAAGGGACGGGAACATACAGGAGCCTCGAAAGGGTCTTTGCCCGCATTACAGTTTTTTTCCAAGAACGCTTCTGATGTTGGGTTTGCAGCTGCTTATCATTTGAGAGAAATAGAATTAAACTGATTTTGAAGAGCCGGAGCAATACATGTAGGTCTGTCCCTCTATACGATGCCACTATGTGAGGCCACTGTACCAATGGGAAAGTGGAAAGGTGAGTAACCAGTTAAAAAGTCTATACTCTCTGTATAAAATAAGATAAAATAAAGCCCTTTTCCTGTTTTTCATGCTTGTATTGAAAAAGGTGTGGCTTATTCTCACATCCAGTATATTCACCCTTAACCAGAAAGCCTTAGTACCTGACTAGTTTTCAGGAGTTTGATTGCTTAACAGAATATATGGAAGTTTCATCAAGGCATATATGAGAGACTGGCCAGTTGATCACCTTTCAGTAGGCTTAGGCTCTGTTTAGCAGCAACTGGTGGTGTTTTCACTTTGAATTATTCTTGTAGAAATAAAAAGTAATATATTTATATTTTGATCAAGCAATAAGTTCCTAAATTGAAACCAACCACCTAGAGAGACTATGGGCTCTGGGAAACAAACTGAGGGCTTCAGAGGGGAGGGGGGTAGGGGATGGGGATAGGCCGGTGATGGGTAGTAAGGAGGGCACGTACTGCATGGAGCACTGGGTGTTATACGCAAGTAATGAATCATGGAACACTACATCAAAAACTAAGGATATACTGTATGGTGACATAACATAATAAAAAATTTTTAAAAAATGAAACCTACCACCTACTCCTCTCAAGTTTCTGCTTATAAACTTTCATGTGATATATCTAAAGAAGCCTTGTGCAGTGATGTCATGGATGCATCTGCTTGAGTAACGCCTGGTGGGTTGTGTTACTGGGTTTTGATATGCCACACCATGTCTGGACAGCTCATTACGGTAGGAGATTTAAAGAAATCCACATCAGGAAGCAGGCCAACACCAAGCCTTTTTAGGAAACTCCAGAAACCTCTGTTTGTGGTAAAATAATTGAATGATTAATGTGGTGAACAAAAGTTTATGCTATATAACTGAAACATATCAAGACCTACATCGTTAAGATTTCCATTGTTACGTAACCTCAAGCATGTGAAATTTTTAAACATAACTATTGGCTAATACAATCATTCATTTTACCCATTTTAATAGCACATCTTATTTGCAGCCATGTATTATACTTCTTCTATTTAAAAAGATTTCTTCTAAGCGCAGAGTTGAGTTCATCATGATGGCATACTGTTGTCATTGTACTGGCAAACTTCTCTTATTTCACTGTTATTATTATTTTTTTCCCCAATCTTTACTCAGAAGGCTGCCACTTTAGTACATTTAGTTTATGAACCAGGATTGTTGTATATCTTTGGAAAATATACAGTATTATTTTTATTATTGAATGTTTTAAATTGTACAAATGTCATCAAATCACAGCAATATGTTCTACCTTCGGCAGGTTCAACGGCACTTTAAGCCCTGTGTTTTGAGACCTAGCCACGTTGCCGTATGTGGTTGTAGTTTATGGCTTTTGATGCATCAAAAGTAGCTCGTAGTACACATCTGCCACATTCCACCTCGCCGCTGCCATGTGGGCTTTCTCTAATTCTCAGGTGGTCAGCTTGGATAGCTGGGTGGATAGACGTACCATTCTTCATGCAGAAAGTCCAAATAAGGAGCAGGTTTTCTGCGGAAGACAGTGGTGTTAGAGTTGAGGTAGAGTTGCCAATGGAACATCTAAATGGTACAGAGGCGGCACGGGGCTCTAGGAGCGAGCCTTCAGGTTACAAGAGCCTAGATCTCATGGGACTGGTTGATGCTAGTGGTCATGATTTTAGACTCATCAGCATAAAACATGAAATGGATGAGATTACCTTGGACGAATGCACAAGTGTGAGAAGACTCAAGGGCTGTTGACAGATCCCAAGGCCACACCAACATGTCAGTGTGGGCAGAGGCAGGGGCTCTCAAGGCAAAGGAGTTGCGGTGGTCACACACAGACACGATGTACTAGACCAGGGGTCTGCAAATGACTCTCTCTAGACCACATCTGGCTAGCTTCCTGTTTTTGAAAACACGTTTTACTGGACCACAGCCATGCTCGTCTGTTTTCATATTGTCTGTGACTGCTTTTGTGATAACACGGCAAAGTTGTGTCGTATGAACAGAGACTGTATGATCTGCAAAACAGAAAATATTTGCTGTCTGCCTCTTTACTGAAAACACCTCTTGACCCCTGAAGTAGACAGTGAAATTAAGAGCTAAGGCAAGTGCCTCTGGGATTCTTTATATTTCTCCTTTGAACCCAAAGCAGGCTGAATAATTATGAGAGTATCCTGTATGCTCAGTAAGCATAAATTTCATATTTCTATGAAAATGCTTTGTGTTCCTTCATTTCTTTTGAACGTATTGGTTTCTTAATATAAATCCACTGGAGTCAGATTTGTTCTTCTGTGGAAAACATGACTCTTTTGCTGCTTGCTTGTTCTTCGCTGCATGGTATGATTAAGTTTGAAGTTTCTGCATTTTATGTATTTGAGTTCCTCTGGGCACGATTATCCATGATTTTATGTAGTGTAAATGCATTGGTAAGAATGAAAGCTCTTTTCCATTGTATTTTTTAAAAATACATCATAAAAGTGACTGAAGCCCTTGTAGAAGTGTCAGAGAGTAGATATCTGTCAACTCTCAGATAAGCAGCTGCTATTTTTTACTTTGAGTTTGAGATTCTATTCTCACATAGCTTATTGCTCTGGTTTTTTTTTTTTTACATTATTTGAGAGGAATGTATTCACACTGTAGCACTCAGCTTTCTGAGATAGTCCTTTGAAACTAATCTGCATCAGAAACAAGTTGTAAATATAAGAGAACCCCAAATTTTGTTTCTATGACTGGTTTTATTTCTCTTCTCTTAATACTGAATTTTACTTTAAAAAAAATCATATTTTCAGGAGGCTACCATCATTGAGATAAGGCATTGTCAACTTCTGTGGATATTGAATTCTAAGAAAAAAATGTTTAGTTATTTTCTTTGCCTGAACAAGTATATGGATTTTTAAAGTGTTTAGTGGATTAAAAAGTGCTTGATACACAGGTGTTTGTGCAACCAGATCCTGAATTGAATTTCTGAGAATAATAAAGATGTCAAAATAGGATACATATATAGGCTATAATACAGTGGTTCTGATCCCTAGCTGCACATCAAAATCAATTAGGAGCTCTAAATTAAAAAAAAACAGAAGCAGAAACACAAACAAAAAAAACTGATGCCCACTCCTGGATATTTTGATTTAATTAATCTGGAATACATTCCAGGAATTGAGATTTTTCTTTAAAGCTCCCCTATATGATTCTAATATGATGCCAAAAATCAAGAACTATTGCTGTAAATACGTATGTAATAAAATCAACGGCTGGGTGATGGGAGGAATATTTTGAGATCATAATAGAAATGTCATTCTAAGAATTTGTTATGTGGGAACTACTGGAAAGAAATAGACAAAATCTTACTGAATTGGATGAGTAGAAATTATCATTGCTAGTTATAAAATACAGAATGTAGGGAATCTATGAATTCAGGGAAGCATCTATTTGGCATCAAAATCATGTGGAGAAATTAATAAAATAAGGAGGGAGATGCAGCAAAATGTTTACATTTTGCAACCCTTAAGAGCCAAAGTGGGTAGATTGTGAGCCTCTCTCTTAGCCACCTAACTGGTGGACAAGCTCCCCCTTTCCTACTCCTACAATGAGAAATTCCTAAATGTAGAGGAAGCGAAGTGTAATTAAGGTGAGAGCAACACATGGCCTGGCACTGTAGTTCTTACATTTGAGCGAACATCAGAATCACCTGGTGGGCTTTTTTTTTTTTTTTCTTTGAGAGAGAGCGAGCCCACTCTACTAGCCAGGTCAGAGGAAGAAGTAGAGACAGAATCTCAAGCAGACTCCATGCTCAGCGCAGAGCCCGACACATGACTAGATCTCAAGACCCTGAGATCATGACCTGAGCCAAAACCAAGAGTTGGACGTTTAACTGACTGAGCCACACATGCACCCCGTCTGGTGGGCTCCTTTAAACACAGGTCACCATGCCTTACCCCAGAGCTGTGGGTTCTGTGGGGTTTGGGGAAGGACTTGAAATTTTCTATTTCTTGCAAGTTCCCAGGAGCTACTGCTGCCGCTCATATAGGGCTCATATTTTGAGAGCCTCTCATGTAGCAAGTTGCCACCAGGGATGAAGGCCCGGGCAGGAAACTGGGAAAGGTTATTTTGGAGGTAAAGGGATAGTCTGTGCTTATATTGGCCGCAGGTAACCAAGTGTTGGTTCACTTTGTGTTTGTGTGTGGCTGTGAAGTGCTAATTTGGGTCTGTTATTACCTCCACATTTAAGGTTGTGTCTTTACCTTTCCATCTAAAGTCATGAGAAAAAAGTTCTAAATTATTCAGGTATTTATGTGGATTTTTTCTTCTTTCATATCAGTGGCGCAAATTCCTTGTTCTATTAGAAAAGAGGTAGACACTTGCCCCAGTCATTTTATTCCCTCTAAACTGGACTAACTACCCACCTACAGACATCTCCCTGGTTTTCAACAGCAACTACATCTGGGACTTGGTAAGTTAGCTGTGACAGCTGGTTTCCTTTAGCCTAGTCATACCGGAGAATGTGTTCATTCTAGTAAAGTTTCCTTGCCAGGTTTGACACCTGATTGGGAGGCAGAGATGTTGTAATATAACTAAGGCTCTGTTCACACTTTCGGGAACATTTTATCTATGGCTGGCACCCATTCTATGCACAATGCTTCCAGAAAAAGGAGATTTCTCATCCCAAGTATTCATGGGGCTGGAAAACTAGGCCAGTCAGTGGAGGATGATCTCTCCTACAAGGAAAGCTCTTGCTAGAGTCCTCAGGATAGTTAATGCAAGGGAGACTTCCAGAAAATTCAAATAGGCTTGACAGACAATGAACTATAAATTCTACAAAAGGTTGCACTGTTTTTGGGTTTTTTTAGCACGAAGATGAATGGCAGCGTTTAAACCTACCTTAAGTACAGAGGACATTTGGATGCATTTGACTTTAAGGTTCATTTTTTGCCACCACTTTTGAAGCATAAAACACAACATGTTACTCTAAGATAAAGAATTCATTAAAGTGTAAAGAGTTCTCCATGCAATAGTAATCATTTGCTTCGTTTAAGATCTGAGAAGAAAAAACAAAAATTATTTTGGTCTTTAAATAAGGAAGAACATGATGGATGAAAACAACCTTTTCTTTCTTTCTTTTTTCTTTCTTTCTTTTTTTTTTTTTAAACAGCCTTTTCAAAAAACGAGACATGCTCTCAAAATACAGCCAAACAGGTAAAGGAGAATAGAAGACTGCATGAGATTTACTCTGTAAAGCCATCCTGCTGGAAATTCACTGCTAGCAAGTGGGAACAAGGTGTTATTTGACTTGGTCTGGCTATTAACCAGCATTTTCGGGAGCACAAATTATAAGCAGTATGGTTATTTTTCTGTTTTGAAACACCCCTACCTTTCATAATTCAAATTCAAGAAAGGAAACACTTTCCCCCTCTCTCGATGTCTAACAAAATGAGTCAACATTTTGCCCATTACAGCTACCTGATTGTGAAGTGTCTAGTTCACAATCTGACAAAAATAAACAAATGAACCAAATTAGGAAAAGAAGTTCAGGGACAAAATTAGTGGGCCATTTATACAAATCCTATGTGCCTGGAAAACAGGTGGGAATGGGCCTTCAGTCCTGCTTGCAGCAATTCCGGGGAGAGCATGCCAGCTGGGAACAAGATGATTAATTAGAGGTGTGCTTTTCACATCAAACATACACACTTGGCTCGGAACAATTTGTCCCAGGTGCTTCTTGAATGATGGAAAGCATTGCATGTCTGTCCCCAAAGACTGAGAATTCCAGAATCTCAAGCACAGCTTTTTGTTAGAATTCATGCTATCTTAAAGTGAAACAGACAGAAGGAACACGTGGTGGAAGCAGGTTTCCAGTGCCATCAGTGTTGAGTGAAGCCTTGTCTTTCTCTGGTGGCATTGGCCTTCAATTTATAGGCACTGAATAAGACTGGGGCTCTAAATCACAGATTTAAAATGAAAATCTTCCCTTTAAAGTGCACTGTGCCATCAAATAAAAAAACTCGGTAACAGTGAGTTTCCAAATTTTAGCACACCTAGGATTTCCCCTGGAGTATGTATTAAAAGGGTAAATCACCAGGCCACAGCCCCTAGAGATTCTGATTCAGAACCCAGGACTCTGCTTTCAATCGAGTATTTTCAATGATCCTGATTCTGTTGGTTTAGGACTAAGTTTGAAGCAATGTTAAGAACTGCTGCTTTCATGCTTCTTTTAGGAAACAGACCCTGTCCGTTTACAAGTGTAGAGGTTTTCATCTGATCCACCCAACAATGTTTATTGAGTCCTTAAGCTCTGTACTAGGCTTTGGGGATACAATGGTGAAGAAAACAACCAACCAATAATGACAGCTTAGAGTCAGGCCACTGATAGTCTTGTGCAGGGAGGTAGACATTCATCTCAGCATCATACAGATAATTATGAAATTACACCTCTGGCAAATTCTATTAGAAGTGGTACATGGCGTTATGGGAGCAGACAAATCAACACGATAGGATGCATCTCATTAACTCCTCAAGGGTAAGCAAAACTAGCTCTTAGGTTTAAACTCTGAAAGGTTTTATTTCAAGTCTTGCTCCTAGGGAAGCTTATCTGTCAGCAAGCTACCCATGCCCTGCTGTGCTACACGATGCTGGAAATGGCACTTATGTTCTACACGTCCATGCTGAGATAACATCTAGGGCTCTAAGCCATGGGCTGAAATGAGAAATCTTTTCTTTGAAATGAATCATGCAATCAAATGCAAGAGCCCCATGTTAGAATCTGTGAAGCATCCTGCAAAAACTCACACATCTTGATCTGGAAATGTAATGTTTGTGCAAAAAATGGGGCACTTTGAGATAACTGGATCATGAAGACTTCAGAATCTATTGCTAGATCCTTCTTGCTCAGAATGCTCAAAGTTGCTGGATATGCTGATGAGGGACTTTGGGTGTGATACTGAGCCATGTGTCTTCAGTAGGTCTGTCATGAGATGTGAATTGTGGAAATGGGTAGATTGCAGATGAAAATGTTGTCAATCTAAGCATAGCTGTAATGTCATTAAAAACCTGAATAGCTACCATTCTAGACTATCTCATTAGAAAGTCATCACCTTAATAATGGACTACAAAAAAAAAAAAAAAGATTCAGAATTGAAAGACATTGTGGGCTAGATATTACTGATTCAAGAACTCATTCATTAAGCATTTCCTTGGCAGCTCTTGGGTGCCAGGTCCTGGGCTAAGGGCTGAGAATACAGTGGAAAGCAAAGCAGCAGGACAACCCTCCTCAGTCTAGCATCGCCATGCGTTACAGGCACCTGCAATTAGTGCCAAATGTGGCATTGAACATTTACCATGTGCCAGGCACTCTTTGGCTTTGGGGAGTGGAAGACAAATTAATAAGTTCTCAGTGTGGGGGACCTTATCTCTCAGTGGGTAGGAAATAATCATCAGGAAGAACATAGACCTTGAAGCAGGAGAGACCTTGATTCAAATTCCAACTCTGCTCCTTAGGTGATATGAGAGCATAAGGCAGTCTTTCAGAGCCTCAGATTTTTCATCTATGATATCAGGTCAATGCTTAGCTTCAGAGGTGCTGTAGTGTAGCCCATGAGCACCAGTGCCCCTGCACACCATCTGTTCACGCCCAGGGTGTCAACTCAACACTTCTTCACATCCGTGGTGAAGTCTCCACTCAGACCAAACCACTTCAGTAGAGTGATTTTACTCAAAATTTGTATGGGAAATGAAAGGAGTGGTTTACATTACACTGTCCACTGCATTTTATTCTCACATTTAAAAAAAAAATCATCTTTCTCTTCTCTTGCTCCTCACCAGGTATGGGTTGTAAATCTTCCCAGCTCCTTACCATAGCTCTCAGTCTCTCTATTTGTAATGCAGATTTATTTAACTTGCTCTGAGCTTTTCCAGGCTTGCCTACCCACATCCCCCCAGTCCCTTATTCCAGCATCCTTAAAGGAAAAAAGAGGGGTATAAATATATAAGTATGTATTTACGTACAAATAACAATCTTTCCTGTTCCAGAATGTTTAGAAACAATGCACACAAAGTTTCAGAGCACACAGAAGATGTTGGATACATGGTCCGGAGACTCTCCTAGGACTTTGATCGTACCTCCTTGTTCTGATATCCTATAATAATGATCATATATTTAGGAAACATTGTTTCATTTGAACAGTTCAAAGCCATTTGTAACCTCTCTTATTTATTATATAGAATAGATTACGGAAATAATTGTTTTACGGATGAAAAGATTGTAGCACAGAAATATTCAAATGCTCAAAGTCTAGTGACTAGCTAGCTCCAAGAAGAAGAATGAAGCCCCGATCTGGCATCTGAAGGGGGTCATGCAGAGGAGAATGTATACTTCTAAATGGAAAGTAAAATTTGTGTTAATTTTTTTCAGGTGTTTATTCTACATAATGTTGAATAGGGAGATATTTGGCTTCCTGAATTCCCAGACCAGATCTTTGAACAGTTATTAAAATGATTTAGTATTTTGAAAAGGCCAATTACCTTCTTACTACCTAAAAAATAAGTTTTTAAATTGATTACTACACAGCACCTACTTAACATTCTGTTTGTAAAAATTTCAGCAAAATACTTTTTATACCCTCGGTACATTTAGCACCAAATCCACTTTGAAAAACTGATTTTAACTGTGTTTTCTGTAAAAGCCATCTATGATGAAGGAGAACAAATTTCTTCAATATCTTTTTTGATGTGATCTGTTTGAGTGGTTCAAAAATGCACGCGCTTGGAAAAGCAGATGAGAAAAAAAAGAAGTTCAAGTTGAACCTTCAATCCTGTGACTTTTTTAAAGGTCCCTGATCAGCAACAAATTCTAGAATCTTGTCTAATAAAAATACGTCCTCTTTGATTTGATTCCCCTCCAGAACAGACTTTAAAATAATAAGTAGGCAGACTGTGGTTCCTCTAATTTTATGAATCAGGGACTTTCCCAAATGTATTTCCAAATAAAAGGTTGGTGTTACTCAATAGCCTTAGCCCCAAACAGCCTTTCCATGGAAGTTCCTCTGCTGGTTTCATGAAATCTGGCTTTGAGAAACCAACCGTCCCCCAGAACGTGTGGCGGTGTAGTCTGAGGTTACATATTGTAAACAGACCCCCTGAGTTTGTTGGTAGCTACTGACAAACAGTGTCCTTAATTGCCTGAATTCCTCTTGACTCACTCTTTCTCTCCCCAACTCTCCAAGGTCTAGAACCCCAATAATCCATCTTGTATAATTTTTGCCACTTGTTTTAAATGTTTTGTTTTATTGGGAAGGCCAAATGTAGAATATTAGATCATTCCATACTACTTTAATTCCTTAAATTACTTTTAGTACACGTGAGGATAATTTGTAGTCTGTGCGAATAATTTCATATTCATGCAACGAGAGAATAATAAGACAGTAAGAGTCTTCATTAGAGCTCATATGTAAGACTGTCCATTAAATTACGTATGTCAATTAATTTTTGTATATATAGTGCTTACCAGTGCCAGAAATGATTCTAAGCTCTAGCCCCGTATTGACTCATTAATCCTCACACCAATGAAAAAGAGGGTGTTAGTATTATCTCCATTTTACAAATAAAAAAATGGAGACACAGAGAAGTTAAATCAACAAATGAGCGGCAAGACTTGCTCCCAGGTGGTCTGCGTACAGGAGACCACACACTCACCTCTGTGGTTATTTGGTAATTTGTAGGAAAATATAACTGGGATCATATGCTTAAGAAAATATCTCAAAGGAATGAACAGGTGAATCAGGGTCATTTCGCTTTTCATTTCGTAGTAGTAAGTATTTTCCACTGTATTAAACTTTTTCAATGTAGGCAAAGTCCTTAGACTTAACTTTAAGCCAGTAGAGTATAGTGCACAACTTCTTACAGGGGTCAAAGCACAGCAAAACCACGTTGCCTGGACGAAGGGCCTCCCAGCCAATGGTGCTTATTCTATGCTCTGCCCGCTAACTCTCAGCTTGAGCCTGAATACTGCCATGTCTCATGATTAGTGGAAAAGTATAAAAGCATTTCAAGAGAGTTTTGGGTGAGATGTGTTATTAATAGCTCCTTGAATTTCTTATTCTCAGAATGTCTTTTTTTTGTGCCAAAAACTCAGATCTTGAAAAATGACCAAAATAAATGTCTGCATGGTTTTTATGAGAAATTTAAATAGACTACCACTTTAGGGCTGATTGAAGTAAGCCGGGATCCATGCTCATGTTTAGATCTTCTGGAGGTCGGTGTCATGATTCTTATGTTTCAGTAAACATAGCTTGTGCTAAAACCAAGTGGGCTTTCAGCATGACTAAATGGAAATCATGTCACACAAGACTAGCTGAATTTTCAAACACCTAAACCATGAATTCATTAAGGCATTTATAGTTGGCAGGGACCATGTGCTACAGTGATCCGATGATTTTATGATCACAACTCTTGGTTATTGGATGAAACCAAAGGATAGAGGACCCAGAGGATAATTGTTGGGTTGGGTCCATTGGGTTAGGAGAAACTGGGATAGTGCTTCAAATGAAAAAGGAAGAAATAAAATTAGAAAGTATGAAAAACTACAACGGAAGTATATTGTTATCGGTTTTGTGCTTGGAAAAAGGGACTTAGGATTAAAGAACATGAAGAAGCGTCTTCAGCCAGACTTCCTTGACTTTCTCTTATGTGCTAAGGTGATTTATTATAAAATTGCCTCAAATAAGACTTCTGTACCACAGCAAGATTCTAGGGCAGTGCATACAGGAAGAGAGAGCCTCAGGGAAAGTGCAGGTCAGAAGCCCAGGGGAATATAGAAATACTAGGAGAGCATGCCTGAGTTCAGGGGAAGCTGCGGGGAGGAGGGGTGTTCAATACAGGCAATCAGTTAGGACTACCAGGTCATCGGTAGAATCTAGAGACACAGGGAAAGCAAAGAGGAGAACAGATGCAAAGCATTATGGACAAGCAAAGGCCTTGACAAAGGAGCCAGGCGTGGTTTTCCTAGGACTACAGGGAGAAAATTGTATGATCATCCAGCAATCTCTTTTGGTGGGGGTGGGCAGAGGGAAGTTAATGAGGAGCTGGAGAGGGCGCTGGGCTGAGAGGCAGCCCCTGACACAGGCAGAGTCTGACGAAACAGTGGCACCATATGTCTAATGCAATATATACATACAATATAATATAATTGTATTATTGTATGATATATATCATTATATATTAAACTGTCTGTATATAAAATAAATATAAAATATGAGGGCAGTGTAGATTACATATAGTATGTGTATAATTATGCTGTACTGTATTAAAATAAGCATACATATATACAATGCAATGGGGGCAGTATGCTGATAGTTTAACAACAAAACGCCCCAGAAACAGTCATCAGGACCAGAGCATTTCAGAGCAAGAGGCAATAAGATACGGTGGGAAGGGCGCTGGCCTGGAGCTGTGAATGCAAAGTGCAGCCTTGACTTGGCTCCACGTTTGTGATTTTGGGCGAGCTTCTGGAGTCTCAGCTTCTTCACCTATAGGATTAAACAGGTGGGACTGCATGGGCTCTAAGGTCCATTCTGGGTCTGAGGAGGGATGCGTCTCAGGGCAGATGGATAGATACAAGAAAGAAAGAGGCCCTGTCCCTGACGGGCATGCCATTTTTCTACCATGTGACAGGAAAGTCTACATTCTAATACAGGGTTTCCAAATTCTTTTAAATTGTTGAAAAACAAAAGTGTACATGGAGAGGTTTCACATTTTTCCTTTGGTCTCTAGTCTCTGTTCTGCAGAATGCAACTGCCTTTGATGTATATTATCAAAGTAAAGTTTGTTCTTCTTCCAGCTTCACCTGTTCCTTCTTTATAGAGACCCTTCAGGTGCCTTCTGAAACACCTACTTTGGCTAAGGCAGGAATACAGGGTAGTTGGGGGGCAGGGGGAGAACCACAGTCTGATTTGGTTCTGCCCATATCACCCAAATGCCCAGAATGTAGTCATCACCACACTGGCACCCCGTGTGGTCAATCTGAATGACTGTTGAACAAGGGATGAAGATGGCCCAGAATGTCAGATCAACAATGTCCTCACTGATGAGGCAAGTCCAAAGATCCACCCTGAGTGTTTGTTATGGACTAAACCGTGTCCCCGCAAAATTTATATGTTACAGTCTTAACCCCAAGTACCTCAGAATGTGACTATATATTGGGGGATAGGGCCTTTAAAGATGTAATTAAGATTAAACGCAGTCAAATGGGTGGACCCTAATCTCATATGACTGGTGTCCCTATGTGAAGAGGATGTTAGGACACACACACAGAGCTAGAGGTGACCACATGATGACATAGGGATAAAGCAGCTTCAAGCTAAGAAGAGTCTTCAGAAGAAACCCAGCCTGCTGACACTTTGATATGGGACTTCCGGCCTACAGAACAGTGAGAGAATATATTTCTGTTCTCTAAGCCGCCCAGCCTGTGGTGTTTTGTGATGGAAGCCCTAGCACGCTACTAATATGGTCTCCAAAGACATTCTCACCGATTCAAGTACAGCAATCCTTTCAGCTAGCTCTGTATCACCCATAGTACCTAGTTAATACCTTTAAGAGGCGTTTCTTATAAAAATATTTTATTTCTGGTCTAACGTCTTTGGGAGGAAATGTAAAATATTGACATTTAATAGGAATATATTCTAATTGTATTATGCTTTTGGGGTCACTTTGAATTTTGGAAAAGTTGGTGGAAAAAATATAAATGAACTTGATGTTCCTGTCATTTGTGTTGGTGGAACATCACCTTACTGATATGTTATTGTTTAAAATATCTGGATAGTCTAATTTATTTTCTTTTATGAAGAGTGTGTGGATTTAAAGCAGACCCCTTCATCTGAGCAGCACAGCATGGAGGGCTGAACATCCAAATTTTGTCCCATTAGCAGGGAGTCCGGCGCCAAGTGAGGAGACGAAGTTTAACAAGAGATTATCCGCACAACCTGGACAGGTTCCCAAGAGCAATGAAACTGAGGGGACTAAGCAGTCTTGTCAGTAGCAGTTACCTAGAGAAGAGGTGTGAGGGGCAAGCCACTGTTCTACCCCATTTAGTGTGCACTTCAGAATCTTGTGAGGTGTTGAGTTCAAATTCCATTTTTAATGGCGGTATCGTGGCCAGGACTTGAGAGCAAGGACTGGGTCCAGTTTAGTTGTTTGTCTCCTCTCTGCTCAGAAGTGTGAGAGAAACTTGCCTACAGCCAGTGCCCATGTGTCTGTGGAATTGAATCTAATATAAGAGTGGAAAATTTCCCATTGCAATAGGTACATCTCATTGGTAGGTAGATGCAAGTGTGTGTGTAAATGTACAATATGAGTATTCTAGGTATAATATTTGGAACGTCCCATAAGTAATTTCTTAAGCATAAATTTTCTTCTGAGTGAAACAAGAATTACCATTATTATTTTGATCAAGAGGAAAGGAAAGAAGAAAACAAGCCTTCCAGAACTCAGTCATGTGGTAAAGTGAACTCAGAATTTGAGAATGGTTGCTCTGAGGCCCTTATTCCAAGAGCTCGCCAGGGACCCCCCTCCCTTCCAGAGAGGCTAAATGATGATGCATTTCCAACTAACTACATTGAAGCGTCTGGAGAATTAGAGCTAAATCATTGCCCTAGAATACAAATGAATGTTCTTTCACCAAAGGACACCATAAACAGATGTTCTTCCTCCCCCTTGTTTAACTATAAAACACTTTTGTTGTTGTTTTTAAAAAGGATCTGTAGTCATATTTCAAAGGAACTTTCATTCCCTTAGGGGCAAAGGGATTAATATTTATTATGTGGTACTATTTGCCATGAACCTGGCGTAAGTTATCTCATTTAATTCTCAAAGTAACCCTTTGAGGTAGGAACTAGTAGCTCTAATTTAAAGATGAGGAAACAAAGACGCAGGAGGATTATCATCTTCCCCAAAGCCACTGAAGGAATAAGTACACAGTCCAATTTCAACCTGGATCAATAATCCTGCATGGGCCTCGCTCCTTTTACTTCATCCACTGCTTCTCAAATTCCCTAAAACTGATTTAAACTCTAAGCATAATCTGTAAACATTAAGTTACTCTTCTGTTTGCTTAACCCATGATGAAAAACTGGCTTAGAGAGGTTTTCATCAAATTTGGAGGAAATATATGGGATGGTCTGACTTTAAAAAGTAGACTCCATGGCACTTATGAATTTCACTATGGAGGAAACTGAGGAACACACGGGTAATGCCTTAGGGCAGGTGGAGGACCACTTCTTTAAGGACAGATGAGAGTAACATCCAACAGAATGGCATTTGATGGTTGTCTAGAGAAGGGCTGCTTAATCAAGGGTGATTGAGAAGGATGCTGTGCTATCTGCTCAGGTGGCCATAACAAATACCACACATTGGATGGCTTTAACAACAGAAATTCATTTTCTCACAGTTCTGGAAGCTGGAGGTCCAAGATCAAGGTCTTGGCAGGTTGGGTTTCTTCTGAGATCTCCCTCTCTACTTGGCTTGAAGATGGGATGGCCACCTTCTCACTGTGTCCTCTTATGGTCTCACCTCTGTGTGTGCATGTCTGTGTCCTAATCTCTTCTTATAATGACACCAGTCATTAGATTAGGATCCACTCATCTGACCCCATTTTTCCTTAATTTATGTCTTTAAAGACCCTATCTTCAAGTATAGTCACATTTGAGGTGCTAAGGGTTAGGATTTTAACAAATGGATCTTGGGGGGACACAAGTTAGCCCATAACAGATGTCCCAAGAACATCTGAGTGCCAAATAGGGAGGCAGTCAAGACGTCCTTCAGAGCACCTGAAATGGAGGTTGATGATATACTGATGGGAGGACATGTCAGAGGGAGCCTGCTCTTTTCCAGCAAGAGAAACCAAAGCCCAGTAAGAGAAACATTTGTCTGCCAATTAGGAGGGACATACTGTATGCGTAACATGCCATGGATAAAGAGATTATGAAAATGAAATCATGCCAAGAAACCTAGCATCAGTTCAATGTTGAAGTTACAGTTACCCAGACCGAAAAGGTAAGGTGGTGTTAAGGAGTACACTCCTCAAGGGAAACATCCTATTGGAGCCTCAGAGCCTCCACATCTTCATCAATAAAACAACGCCTGTGGTTCAAACACTAATTAAAAACATATCTTTAGGATTTATATCAGTGATTTCAAGATGGTATAATAACAGAGGAGCAACACAGATCCCCTGGATAAGGACAATTTCCTTCAACTACTTTTTTACTCTCAAATCCCTAAAATTTCCTAAAAGTGCCTGTTTCACCAGAAATACATCATAAAGCCAACATTCCAAATTGCAGGTGGTCATCTCTGATTGATAGGTTTCAGAAACTAACAAAGAAGGATCCAGAATGAGTAGCAGCAACAGTGTGCTCATATGTGCTCCAATGTAATTAAAAGTATAAGAGAGATATTTAGGTAAACTTTATTACAAATCTGAAAAAAAATTGAGGTTCTATATTAGCTCTCTCCAATAGAAATATAATGGGGATCGTTTTATGTAATTAAAAATTTTCTAGTAGCCACCTGCAAAAAAGTAAAAAGGAAGCAGGTGAGCTTAATTTTAGTAACATTTATTTAACCCAACATATCCAAAATATTATCATTTTGTCATGTAATCAATATAAAAGTAATTAATGAGGTATTTTATGCTCCCTTACTCTGTACTAAGTCTTTGAAATCCTGTGTGTATTTTATACTTGCAGGCCATACCAATTTTCACTGGAAATACGTGATCTCCATTTAGATTTCATAAAAGTACCGTTACAAAAGTAGATCATAAATCCACGTTGTTCCAAACTTAACTTTAAATTGTTTAACTTATTTAATTTATTATGAATTGTGCTCATTTAATTATAATAATTTAATCAAGGGTAAGTTTGTAAATTTAAATTTAAATTAATTAAAATTAAATTTTAACAATTTAGTTCCTCAGCCATGCTAGAGACATTTCAAGTGCACATTAGCCACATGTGGCTGGTGGCTACGATGTTGGACAGCACAGTTTTGAACACAATGAATACAATTACATAAATTAAATAACTAGAATTAAGGAAAATTATTAGGTTCAACAATATTTTTATCTTGTTACTCTTATGCTTTCATGAGGGTTAGTGATTTTTCTGACCCAAACAAGTCATCGTAAGAAGACAGGGTGACTGAGTAAAACCACACAGGAGGTTTGTATGACAGTCCTCTGTCCCAACTCATTGGGGTGACCTTGAGCAAATCACCTCACTCCTCATAAACCCTTGGCTTTCTCCTCTGTCAAAAGAGGGAGTTGGTCTAAAATCTCTTCCAGCTGTGACTTTTTGTAATCTTGAGTTCACTGAGAAATTGAAGCTGGCTTGTATGACAGTAATTATACTATGAGAAAAATATTTTGTTTGCATTAGAGAAAATCTATCTTCCTCTTCTTACTCATTACACTCACAACACACAGGATAATACTGACGTACTACACTAGATTTCGTCAAGGTATCAACAGTTAAGTAACGGGAAACCAAATCATCTGGAAACTTCACATCGCCTGGGTCAGTAGGAGACCATGTGAGAGATGTCTCCTTCCAGGGGAAACCAGTTGAGTCCTAGACTCCCGCATGTCCCTTCCTGTAAGACCTTCTGCAGTTCTGTCCCGTGTCAGGTGAGGCTTTCCAAGTTTTAAGATTCATTGTCCATAAGATGATGAACGATGCCTTTCAATCAAATACCTTATTTAGATAATAGCAGCTTTTATAGTAAAAGGTATTGATTAAATAAGTGACAATTTATTCTTTATTTGCTTTTATGTCCTTTAATATTTAATGTGTTAACATTTAAAAAATCCTATATTTTCTGACTCAAGTAGCCGTATGGTATATGTTTATTTAAAATTTTTGAGACAGGCAGGATGATACAAGAAACAATCAAATCTTCTATCAACGTAATACTATACAGAAATAAATATTTTCACCATTTTGGGATATTTCTCTTCAGCCTCGTTTTCTGTGTTTGTTTTAATTTTTACATTTATTTCCTACAAAACGGGGGTCAATTGTATGTATGTGTTGATGGCTTTTCATGTGTCAACTTGGCTAGGCTCTCATCTCCACTGAGGCAATCGAGCACTAAGATGTGCCCTGAGTGGAAATGAAGGTCTCTAATTAGTCTTGAGGACAGGAGATCACTCTGAATTATCTGGGTGGTCTGATTTAATCAGGTGAAAGGACTTCCAAGTAGGCTTTCAAAAGAGAGAGCCTGGAAGACCCCGCCTGCGACCAACAGCATCCGTCCATGGGCTCCCGCATGCCTGTGATTACCCCTTCCTGACAGCCTGCCCTGTGGATTTCAGACTTACAGTCACGTCAGCCAATCCTTGTAATAAATCTCTTCATATGTGTACTGGTTCTGCTTGTCTGGTCAAATCCTGGTTGATACAACATATTTTTATAGTCCACTTACTAAGTATTATATCCTGAGCATTTTTTCACATCACTAAATTTTCTTCAAGACTATTTTAATTTCTGCATGAAGTCCATTATAAGGACAAAGCCATATCGTTATCATTTGACACTTAAGTGACTTGTAAATTTTCCTCATTATAAGTAAAACTGAACTGCAAATACCTGTACACAAATCTTTGTGAGTGTAAGAGATTCTGAGATGAAAGAGCCTGGGACTTTTTTAGGCCAAACTGCTTTTCAGGAAGGCTGCATCAGTTCACATTCTTATTAACAGTCGAATAGGGTCTAACTCATCGTACTCTCAATGACACTGAGCATTATTATAAATTTTCAAACTTGCTTATTTGTTAGGCAAAACAGGTATCTCATATTGCTTTAATCTGTACTGTGTGTGCATGTATGTATGTATATACATATATATCTGTGAAATATACACACACACACATACATACATATAAAATCACCAACTGCCCTTTAAAATCTTGGGGTAAAATGTTTCATAATGGGTGATCAGTCAGGGTTCCGTCGCAGAAACAGAACCGGTAGGAAGGATTGACTGATTGATCACAAAAAATCGGATTATATAGGATTGTGGAAGCTGGCCAGGCAAGTCCCCTAACCACAGGGCAGTCATCAGGAAGGGCAGGCCTGAGCTGAAGCTGCACTCTTCTCCATGAGTGGAATTTCTTCTTCTTCAGGGGAGCCTCAGTCCTGCTCTTAAGACCTTGCAGCTGATTGAATCAGGCCCACCTAGACTATTGAAGGTAATCTCGTTGCTTAACATGGATTGATTACAGACAATCACATCTGTGACATACAGTCACAGCAGCACCCACATTAGTGTTTGATTGAGTAATTGATTGAATGATAGCCTAGCCAAGTTGATGCAAACCAGTAATAGTGGGTTATGTGAGAGAACTTCCCTGCTGCCCACACGACATACTACATTCTTCATGATAGTTTTCATCTTGATTTTCAGTTATCACAACATTTTATTCTTTCAAATCCCATTCTACCAAGATGTACTTACCTCAGCAGATAAACCTGAAGACGTGGACGCAGAGCACCAGGCTTGCTGCAATATTTTACTTGAGGACTTCACCAAAACGTGGGGGACACCCACCTTGTAAAAAGCACCATGCTGGTAGGCTTTGGGGGGACACCGAAATGGATCAGCCATAAAGGACATGTACTGTTACGATGCAGGAGGGATGGAGGTGAAAAGTACTTTCAGAGAAACAGCAAGTTCAGAGGGTATTCTGAAAGAAGAGTATTTTTGACTGTGGGATGAAGTCAGTCTTCTTGAAAGAGGGGCATTTCAAAAATAGGTGCATTTAAGATATTTAGAGTTGGGCATTTCAGATGAAGGAGGAAATATTATTAAAAACACAGACCTAGAAACTTATAAATAATAGGAGCACGTGGTATTGGAAGAGAAATAGGGAAGTAAAGTTAGAAAAGGTATGTGGAGGCCAGATGTCAGAGTTTTAGGTAGTGCTAGGCTAAAGGATGTGGGCTTCATTCCACAGCCCATGGACTGGGGGTGGGGGTGGGCCTGCCTGGACCCTGGGTTACTAAGGTGGGCCTGGTGCTTGAGTCTGTAGTGATGGCTCTTGGACCTGGGTCCACCTGTGCCAACGTGGACCTTGGGTCCACAGGGCCCAGCACCTGGGTCCATGGGAACGAATCTGGTGCTGGGACCTTCTCAGAGTCTGGAATTGCAAGCACCAGTCTGAGGCTGATCTGGCACAAGGGTGAGCCTGGAGCCTGGGGTAGTGAGAGTCTGCTTGTAACTTGGGTCTCAGGGTGGTCTGGTGCTCTGGTGGGCCAGGGACCTGTAGCTAGGGTAAGTCAAAAGCATGGGTCCTCCGTAGTTGGTCTGACACAGGGTCTAGCTGGGACCCTGGGTTTGTAGGTACCTGCCTGGCAGCTCTAGAATTTCTGAGGTTTCCAAGGCATAACCAAAGTGTAAGAGCTCCAGTAGAGCATGGATGGAATCTTGTCTGTTGGCCTTCCCTAGAAGAGAAGCTCTATTGCGTTCCAGGTTCTTTTCTGGACAAGATCCCCTATGGGAGTTTATACTCTCTAGAACTGTGGTTCTCCACCTGACAGGGCCGACATGGGGCCTGATTCAGTAGGTGTGTGCATCAGATATACCACCAGCAGAAAAACCACTCCCCTAGGATAAGCCTAGACCTGTAGTGTAAACCTGTTCCAAAATAGAATGCCAGAATAGGTTTCCTGGGTCCAGTTTACCCAAGGGCCCTACCTTGAAACAGCTTTGGAAACTCATTACCATTGATGTGGAATTATAGGAGTGTGGCTTGAGGTCTGGGAGTATTTAGTCTGGGGCTTTTGACACATACCTGTCTGGGAAAAAGAACAAAGTAGACTTGTACTTGGATACTCTGGGGTACTTTGAGTTCATATTCTTAATCTTTGTAGAGTTAAGATTTGGAGTATATCTTTTTTGTTATTTGGTATATGTTTTCCTGAATGTCTGCCTTCTTGGCCTGAAGCATGGTTTTTCTCTAAGCATACTAGATGTTCATTGTTCGCCCATGAATAAGCTGTAGACTAGACACAAAAGTACAGTGGCAGAGTTGACATGAAAGATTTTTTCTTAAAGATTTTATATATTTGTCAGAGAGAGAGAGGGAGCACAAGCAGAAGGTGAAGCAGGCTTCCCACTGAGCAGGGAGCCGGATGTGGGACTCGATCCCAGGACCCTGGGATCACGACCTGAGTGGAAGGCAGATGCTTCACCAACTGAGCCACCCAGGCATCCTGACATGAAAGATTAAGAACCTTAGAACTCAGAGACAGGTGAAATCTGATTAATTAAGCATGTAGACAACATGTAAGTGCCTGTTTTGAGGGGCACATAATAGCTTCTTAGAGGAATGGAAGGTATCTCTTGCATTGTAAACTATTATGATCTTTTTGAACCCAGTAGAAGCATATAATTGCTCTTGCTCTAAAATAGGCTTTCTCAGCCACAACACGACTGCCCTTTAGGACTGGGTAGTTCTTTGTAATGGGGGCTGTCCTGTGCGGTGTAGGATATTCAGCAACTCTGCATAGACTTTCCCAGCTAGATGCCAGCAGCACGCCCATACCTGCCATGAAAATGAAAAATGCCTCCAGACATAGCCTAATGTCTTTTGAGAAGCAAAGTGACCCCAGTTGAGAACCTATTGAGCCTCTAGACCATGTCTTTTCAAACTATTGTCGCCTGTTTGGGTTACTTAGAGGTGTCCGCACTGAGGAACCCAGGGTAGTTCAGCAGGTTATGCTGTGTGCAGTTTTCTAAATGTCATTTGATTAGAAGGTGAATATCAAGACTTCCAGCTGTCTGCGAAGTAGGAGACCACGGGCAGGCTCTGGGCTATGCAAACACTCAGATACTGTGTACGCCACAGACTACACGTACAAATGTATATTCTCCTCCCCACCCCACGCCCAGCAGAGAATTGACAGTTTCATCAGATTTTTCACAGGGTTTCAAGCCCTGAACAAAATCTAGAACCTCTGCTTTGGTGAATCAAACAACCTAGGAGAGTCTCAGAAGAAAAAGAGAAAGCCAGGACTAGCAGAGGTGGAGTGCCACGTTCATAATGACATTTTACTGTAAATAATAGGCTTTGTATATTTTTAAATTATTTTGACCATGAGTGGACATGCAGAAAGAAGCGAAAGCTAAATAACACTTCATATCTAAATTCTTACTATCATCTTTGCACAGAATCATACTGTCCTTTTTAGAAGTGGAATATAATAACACGATTGAATCACGATTTTGTGTAAGGCATCCTGCTGCTGTCGACGTGAACGATAAAGGTCTCTACTGTCACACAGCCTCTTTTTTTCTGATGAAATAGTGATCAGCTTATTTTCCTGTTTGTTCTCATATTCATCCCCACCTTCCCCTGCTCTTCTGTGTATGCACGAAGATACATTTCTTAGGCTCCCTTGTCAGCTGGTTTCCAGGTAGATCTGGCTAATGGAAGGCACCAGGGACCTGGTCAAGGGGAGAAGAACTGGATGACACTGGGCGGCAAATCTGGCTGCTGCTGTGTCACCTCTAATGCTACGGCTTCTAGAACACAGTTGCACTCCCTGTGAACCCAGCCATGCATTTGACCAGTTGGCTCTGGATCCTGGCAATACCACCTCTGCCACCTTCTCTCATTTTCTCACCGGCCCTAAGTGCACGAAGGGCTTTCTGCTATTGCTCATCTCTGGCTTGCCTCATAAACCTATTTGTTTTGTCGACTCTTTCATCACATACCTACTAAACCCCCTCTATTAAATTCCCTCTATTGGAAATATCTGGAGAGGTTTGGTTTTCCTCGGCAAATACTGAATTATACAATAGGATAGAATAAGGACATAAGTTACTTTAAGAAAAGGCAGACTCAAGGAAACACAGTGAGAGACAAAGTGCCTTAGGTTCTTAAGAGGAGGAGTGAGTGTGTCTAGATATGCGGAGACACTCCTTGGAAAAGCTCCCTGAAAGAGCCAGTCTTTGAGCTGGTCCTAAAAGGGTAGGGAGCATATTGATGGTAGAACAGGGGGTGACAGGTGTGAGACAAAAAGCACAACTCCATGTTGAGGGAACAAAATAAGAAAAGGTATACAAACAAAACCTACAACCATGTCGTAAGAGGAGAGTCAGGAATAGCCTAGGTCGACTAGAGTAAAAACACATGAAATGGGGCTACGCTGAGGAGGGTCTAAAGAGCAAAGTAAAAAGAATGTGCTTTCTTAGTTCAGTAAGCCCTGGATGTTGGACAAAAGATGAAATCTCTGAAATTATGTCAACATTTCTTAGCCAACATTTGTTTTCGCATTATTTCAGTGACTATTTGTTGAGTGTCTAGGTTCTCGAGCACACAGTGGGGGAAGAAAACATTAAAAAATCCCTTACAGAACTTGTATTCTAGTGGGTTTGTTTCATAGCTATCAATCATTTTGATCACCCGTAGCTTTGACGTAAACATAGGTTAGAAGTGGCATTAGAAGATATTGTTGGGGGCGCCTGGGTAGCACAGCGGTTAAGCGTCTGCCTTCGGCTCAGGGTGTGATCCCGGTGTTATGGGATCGAGCCCCACGTCAGGCTCCTCCGCTATGAGCCTGCTTCTTCCTCTCCCACTCCCCCTGCTTGTGTTCCCTCTCACTGGCTGTCTCTATCTCTGTCAAATAAATAAACAAAATCTTAAAAAAAAAAAAAAAAAAAGAAGATATTGGATGGATGCCGGCTGGGTGAGAGCTGGGCAGGGAGGGGAGCATTTACTATAGAGGCACCCCTCTTTTGGAGAGCCACTCAGAGGTAACTACTAGCCCAAACTAGCCCACTTTGTTTCAAATTGCAGATGTTGCCTCCTGTAAGATTCAAGGCCTCTGGCAAAAGAAAGGTTCTGACAGGAGTCGGATCAAAGACAAGACTGAAATAAAACACAAAGTTGTTCGATCAAAATAAATATTGCTTTCTTTAATCAAAACTGTTGGCTGCAATTTTTGTCAAGATAGCAAGTTCCTCTTCTTTCAGGAGGGCAGTTAATAGCAGTGCCAATTTGAGCCAAAACTGAAAAAGAACAAGTTTTATTCTTAATACTCCAACTTGCAATTGTTGGGAATTTGCTTACAGGTGGGTATCTCTGTTTCCTTACTGTCTCACATCTACTCAGTGTCCCCAAGCTCTCACTTACCTCAGAAAAAAATCAAGCCTTTTTCCAACCATCTTGAGATGGAATTTTATGTACCTGGACTAAGCCAGGAGCATCTCTCATTGAGAATTTTCAGTGGTCTTCTCACTGACATTCCATATCTAATTAACTTTATCCCCCTTACCTATATTTTCCCTTGCTGTGTGATCATATCTATATCTATATCTATTTCTATTCATTCTAGAATATATATTTATATATTAATATGCATATATATGTACATATATATGTATGTGTGTGTATATATATATATACCCTTATGTATATGTATACCCTGTGTGTGTGTGTGTGTATATATATATATATATACATATACCCTTAAATCCCTACTATGCCTCTGGCTTCATCCTACACCTCTCCTCCCACCATCTCCCATTCTCAACACTTTCCCCTGATTAATTTGAACTTTAGCCCTTACTTAGGGCTCTTTCCTCAGAGCAGTCCTTGAAGACATTTGCTAATTTAGGTCTCCTAGCCCATTGCATTGTCCCATAGTCCCTGTCTGGCTCCACCATGACATATATCATGCTAATAATTAATTAGTTATTATATATCATCTCCCATTAAACTCTAAGCTCCATGACAGCTGTGATTGTGTTTAATTCGAATCTATATTTTAGGGGTGCCTGGGTGGCTCAGTCGTTAAGTGTCTGCCTTCGGCTCAGGGCGTGATCCTGGTGTTCTGGGATCGAGCCCCACATCAGGGTCCTCCGCTATGAGCCTGCTTCTTCCTCTCCCACTCCCCCTGCTTGTGTTCCCTCTCTCGCTGGCTGTCTCTCTGTCAAATAAATAAATAAAACCTTTAAAAAAAAATCTATATTTTAAATGCCTAGTAAAAGTTGATGACATGTGGTAACTTCCCAGTAAAGATAGATTTAATTAATAAGTAGTTTATTAATGAAGGGATTGAATCTTGTTTTTGGAATGGGGTTGTGGGTTTCTTCCCCATGTCTTGTACATTTCACACATTAGGATAGCTTACAAAACAAGTTCAGGGAATAAAGGTGAGACCCTCAAACCATTAGCTGAGAGGTCTATGTCTCTTAACATCTTTCCAAGCTGATTTAAGAGTCCAAGTTCTCAGAGGAGATTGTACACATAATATATAGTATTTTGAAAAATGAGTATGTTTCACATTCCAAATAGAAAGATTTCTTTTAGACCAAATACTAATGGATTTTTCTATAATTTTTTCTTTAAATGGCTGCATGCAAACCACATAAAAGATACTGTTTGATTAGCAAGCTAGCAATGTCAGCAGGTGGTCATTAGCAAGACATTTCTGCTGTGTTATTATAATCTAAATTAGTGCAGGTAACGCTATAAAGACTTTCTGTGTCTGAGAATTTCTCCCACCTCTCCTAAGTATCTGGCAGTTACCATCACAGGCAACATAACAACAGTAAGTGTTGTCCTTATAACTCAGTGTTCCCATGGCCTGCTTGTTCTAAGGATGCCTAAATTTTAGTTTGCCTCACAAAAAACAGGTCTGATGTTTTAATAAATCAAGAATAAAATAAGGTAACAGTAAGGCTTTTCTCTGAATCACATAGCATCCAGGTACTGGAATCAGAGCTGAATATTCCAGAATAGGAGTCACTTCTGTAGCATGTAAAGTAGATCTAAGACATAATGTTTAATAATACATTCCCTCAGGGGTGGGGCTGGCCAATTAGTTGTGGGGCTCAAAATTGTTTAAGAATCTCCTTCCCTTCACATAGTCTAATATGCTATCCTGCTACAGAGGGACTTTATGCTCTGCGCGGCGCACACAAGTGAAGACATTATTCCACGTTGTGAAATCTTGCAGAGGAAATTTACAGGTTGAATGTGGTCAGAGGTAGAGTTTGGGATTAAAACCCCAGGAATTTCTTTGGTTTTGATGCCAGACAACACTCTTCCCTTCCCTCTGAGGAAATCGGCTTTGGGAAAACCTAACAAGAAGACCAGTGTGGCATCTCACTGTGGCTTTTAGAAGGATCCTCTTAAGTGGCATTTACAAAAGTGCATTCATTTGAAGGTTACATCCTCAAGTGAATAGATCTGCATTCAGTGATTTAATAGTGAATGGAAGCTTTGGACTTTGGTGGAAGGTATCAGTTTGGGCTGATTAGAACACTCCCAGCTGATCAAAATCCAACTGAGTTATTTGTAATTTTCTACAATTTTCACAGAGGGAAGTTCACACTAAAAATACTCTAGAGGTTGAATTTCACAGTCATTATTTTTTTAATTATGGGTCCACTGTCCTCTGTCTCTCCAGTGAGGCTTTTTGGAATTCACTTCAAAGGAATATAAAAATGGAACATTGAAAATGTTTTGACTGAGAAGTGGATAGTTTTAAATGGTAGGACCTAGTAAGTTTACTCTTTTATTCCCTCTTATTTCCTAAATGACTCAAACGTCTGACCAAAAATATTGAGACATACTTAAATTCAGACCAAAAATTGATCTTTCACTCTTTGTTCCTGCTTCTAATACATTTTTAAGACCAGACCTCCCCCCCCAATAGCTTTACATATTTAAATTACTTTGTTATAACTTAAGTTCTCAGAAACTTAATCTGAAGACATAATGAAATCAACCCTAAGGATGGGATGTGATCGCATTACAGAAATATTAGCACCAGAAAGAAAACAAAAAAAAACCCTAAAACTAATTGTGCTAGTTTTTCATTTTTCTACATGATTTAAGATGCATGTTTTAAAGGATGAGGTAATGCACCACATACTGTCTGGCAAGCTTAAAAATATAACTGCTGTGATAAAAATATAACTACTCTAATTATTGAGCTTCGTGATTTCTTTTATTATTTTAATATTGGCTTATAATATAATATTGGTTAAAATGCTAATTTCAATGTTGCATATTTAATATGCTAAATGTAGCTGAGTATTTCTTTAGCATATACATACTAACATTTTTCATTTGCCCAACTTTGAGACCTGACTTCAGAATTGAGGAGGAGCAAAAAGATACTCTCATTTTAATATCGCCAGACCTAAAATTTTGTTTTAAACATTCTTTATGCACTTTCATGAAATTCTCCTCAAACCTGCAGAAGCACTTTATGGATTCATTGAGCATCAGCACGAACTAAAGGGTAATGAGCTCATTTTCATAGAATGAAGCTTATTATAATTCCAGCTGTTGAAAACTTGCACAGCTGGATCCTGGCTGCAACACAGAGCTCTCATCTGCTAGTGAAAAAAAAGTTCCAATTTGAACTTGTAACAAAGGCTCTTTCTATAACTTTGAGGAAACCGTTTTTCACTGAAATCCATGTGTGTGACTTAATATAAAACTAAAACATGACCCGTCCTTTAAAAAATACATTCGTACCCATTTATTTTAAGAAAATTAAGGTTATAAACACCTTGACAACACGGCTTATTCTGGTTAGAATAAAGGGCACTCCAGAAGGAAACAACATTTTGAAGTCCAGTCCCAGATACGGCAAATTGGAGTAAATCATCCCAGATTCTGCTCAAGGCAGTGAGGAGAGGGGATTTGGGGCCACTGTTTCAAGGACCAGAAGATATATGATGCTCAGGGAATTTGCGGCAGGGAAAAGTGGGTGCTATGGCCACTATTGAAGAAAGAAAGATTCATTCATTCCTTCGATAGTGTGAGGCATAGCCTTACAATTAGGTAGAGATGTCGACCAGCACGTAGCTCTCATTTATTCAATTACCTGGCAGTTACTGAACATCGGTTAGTACAAGTTACATCTCCTGTGTTGCTGTCACATTGCTTTCTGTGTTTTCGTCAGAGCCTTATCTACTGCCAATGATAATTGCTCGCTCTTGAGGTCATCCTTGATTCCTTCTTCTCTTCCACACTCCATATCCAACACGTCACCGAATCCTGTCATTTGGTCATGGGAGCTCTTCCCATGACCTCCACCACCATACCCTTGTCCAAGCCACCAGTTCTGATGTTCCATTTGGAATACTGCAATAGCACTAACTGTTTCCCTGCCCACAATTGTCTACACAGCAGTGACAGTGATGCTTCTAAAAATTTAAATATAAACATCTCAGTCCATTGCCCAAAACCGTCCAATGGCTTCCTCAAACACATAGAAGCAAAATCCAAAATCTTTATGAGGATTTATATGGTCCTGCCTTCTTTGGCCCTGGCCATTCAATCTCCCAGTCTTCATCTCCTGCCCCTCTCCCTTTCATTCTCAATGACCCAGTCAACTGGAAGTCATACTGGAAGAAAATACGTTCTTCCAATATGGCAGGCATGTTTTTACCCCAAGGCATTTGTACTGCTGTTTCTTCTGCCTGGAATGTTTTTTCTCCATATCCCTGACTTCACATGGCCATTCCCCTTGCTATCTTTTAAACTCTTGACTTAGCTGGTATCCTATTGTGATATATTCTTCTTCTCTTTTTTGCCTCTTCACCATCCAATCCATCCTCAACCTACTGCCACCAGAGTGACCTGTCTGAAGCACAAATCTGATCAGGTCCCTCCCATGCTACAAGTCTTTCACTGGCTACTACTGCCTATAAGAAGAATTATACTTTACAGCCTTAATAATCTGATTGTAGGGGTGCCTGGGTGGCACAGCGGTTAAGCGTCTGCCTTCAGCTCAGGGTGTGATCCCGGCGTTATGGGATCAAGCCCCACATCAGGCTCCTCCACTATGAGCCTGCTTCTTCTTCTCCCACTCCCCCTGCTTGTGTTCCCTCTCTCGCTGGCTGTTTCTATCTCTGTCAAATAAATAAATAAAATCTTTAAAAAATAATCATAATCTGATTCTAACTCTTCTTTTGGCCTCCTCTGCCCCTTTTTCTCAACCTCCACTTTTTCATTTTAAGATTTGTTCATTTATTTACTTATTAGAGAGAAAGTGCAAGTGGGGTGAGGGGCAGAGGGCGAGAGAGAAGGAGGAAGCAGACTCCTAGCTGAGTGCGGACCCCAATGCAGGGCTCGATCTCACAACCCTGAGATTTAGACATGAGCTGAAGCGAAGAGTCAGACACTTAAACTTAACCGACTGAGCCACCCAGGCATCCCTCAACCTCCACTTTATAATCCAGTCACACCAGCCCATTCCTTCCCCTTACCTGCTACACACTTCTAGCTCTTTTCCTTGTTTCAAAAGTATATTCCACCTGCCATGCTCTCACTCTTCTCCCAAGGAAGGAATTCAGAGCAAGAATATAAATGTAGACAGTATTCATGGAAGAAGAATGACAAACCAGTTGCCCAAGAGAAGATCTTGGATATGTACAAGAGGGGGTGCCCTCCAGACAGGGCAACACTTGACAGGTCAGAGAATGGCAGTGTGGCTCCTGCAGACATCGCTCTTGAGATGTGCTGAGGCGACAGGAGAATGGAAAGTGGAGAGATGTGAAAACGAGAACAGAGAAGTGGCATGACTGAGGTCCAATTATAGACGCCAGGCAGAGGCGTGGGACAGGGGCTTGAACAGATAAGGGTTCTTCAGAATACCATAGGAATTAAAATGTAGATGTGAAGTCTCTAACATGGCATTGGGCAGAGAAGTTTCCCTCAACTTGCAGGACTTAGAATTAACAATCAAGATTGAAGTTTGTGATCAAGGAAACAACGAAAGCAGAGTTTTCCTACTGGAGTAGATGGGAAATGTCTGTCCCAAGACAACCACCTCCAAACCCAAACCCAAACCCGGGGCCTGTTTATGGATTTGATGAAATTATTTCTGAAATCTACTTTTTCCCAAATATATCTGGTTCTAGTTTTAATTAAACTGATACACTTTCAGAATAGTCTTCTGGATTTTCTTCTTTCTGGGACAGTTTTAGGTTTGCAAACATATCATACAAATGATGATGATATTAAACATGATTTATAATTTGCTTGAAATACACTCATGACCCAGTGAGTGAGTTTAACTGTGCCATGTGCCCTTTCACTACAATCCAAAATAGATTAGTCCAACCTTATATCTTGTGACAGAAGAGTAAAGATGTAGATTTAACTCCAAACTACCGCACTGTAAATGTCTTTAAGATTTAAATGTAAGAGGCTGTAATATTCCTTCAGTGATAAAATCTGAAGTGTAAAGAACTCAAGTCATGGCAAATGGTATGTCTTAATGTATTGAAGGACATTTTCCGTGAACCGTGTAGTATACAGGAAGTATAATACAAGTGCTGGCGGTGTGTCTGGAATGTCTACAACAGAGTCCCGCTACAGCCTTCAGGCTTTAGAGGCTTGTAAATCCCCAGTATGTGACTTTCATTTTTTTAAAGAAGCTGACTTTACAGTTCCCTTGAGTACTATGATTTTTGCATTACAAAGAGTGACCTACCAAGTGAAATTAAAATCTTTTAAAATGCTTAGTGGGGTGGGTGAGTGGTTCTGGAGAGCTGCAAAAGAAAAACTTGCCCTGCTAAGAGACTATTGGGACTTTGGAATTCAGTGATGATTTTTGTCACTTGTCATTTGTCATCTTTGCCAGCCACAAAGATGACACATAAATGCACCGTGATAGCTCAAGTCCTTAGATAAACGTTTTTGAGGGGACAAGAAAAATGTAAAGAAACAAGACAGGCTGATAGTATTGTGAACTTTTCAAGTACATAGGCTTTTGCTGAATTCCTCCTAAGCTATCTTCTGTGTGTTGGACTGTCCATCAGTCATACAGTATCCTTCTCTTGCGACTCAAGGTTTATAGAAGCTCTGTGCAGCAGGACCGGCTGCCTAATTCTCAGGACCCAGTATAATAAAATAATGCAGGTCTCCTTGTTCCTAAGTAAGGAATTTCAGCGGGGTGATGGCAGAGCATTACACCAGGCGTGGGTCTTCTAAGGACAGGGCCTTCTGAAGCTGCGCCTGTTGCAGGCCCCAGAAACTGGCTCTGATCTATACATCAGCGGCAGGAAGAGAGGACCCACCCGTTCACAGTCGGTGAATTAAGTGCACACTAGCCCTGAACCCACGCCACCTTCCAAATGCCTTAGACTGCATTCCAATTTCTTCCCGCCAATAAGCACTGTTTCTTGCTAACTATAAGAATTTGGAGAAAAATGTACCATTTTGCTCTTTATTACTTCTGTACAAGGGAGGACTGCTATAAATGTCTTGTACTTATTGAGAACTGTTCTGGATGCCACGATACAGCAGTGAACACAGTAAGGCCTTTGCTCTTACTAGCATGTAGTCTAATGTGAAGCTTTCCTACTTCAGCAAAGACCTCTGCAATTTTTTTTTAAAGAATCTGTAACTAGAAGGGCTTTTTCTTGAAATAATTGTGCTTTTGGTTTTGATGAGCATTCTGGATAGGCAAAAATAAAAACAATTTTTCGAGGAAAAAATTGATGATTTAAGGTAATATGACTTTGTAAATACCCTTTAATTAATTTATACCATTTAAAAAGTTTATTGCATAAGGACCAAGGAACTTCATTATCATTTCTATTTAATTGATAACTTCTTTTTTGTATCATCCTTTAGTAGTTATCTTCCTGGGATTGATGTCCAAGTGTTGGGTCCATTTTCCTGTTTGTCATTACGTCCATCTTTCCATAGTGACCATATACAGAGAAACAAGAATCAGACAGTAAAGGAATAAATGTATACAACTTCTTTTTATGACAACATCAAAGTTTTCTTCTCTTTTCTCTCTTCTTTCTTTCTCCCTTTTTTTGAAATGTAGCCTCACTGTTTCATTCGTTGTTTGATTTGGGAGTAGGTCTGCTCATAGTTTTACACTGAAGATGCTCGTTTATGTATGTAATTCTCATGAGTCACAAGGGCTTTGTAAGTATCTTCTTACAGAGGGAGAGGTTCTTCTGAGGTCAAGTGGGGCTTCTTCTCCTATCATATATCCTCTGCTTGCGGCGGTCCTATTGAGTTTGGTCAACAGAAAAGTACCGAACCTGTCAAACTAATAATTTTTATTTCAGATGCATTTAAACTTACTCTCTTAGAAGTATTGCATTTTTTTCTCATTATCAAACTCTATATTCTGTGTTGCTAAAAAGGTGAACAAGTGTTATTGAATATCAAGAACGGACAGAAATGTTACAGTTTTATTCTTGATTCCTAAAAGTGTTTGAAGTTTTTAGGTCTGCAAAAGCAAAGAAATACCTGTCTGGCTACTTACATGCTCATTTCAGTAAATAATTTGTCCTTAGAATTTGTGACATTTCCTATCAGACATGTGAGAAACAACCTCAGTTGCTATAGCATTTGACTTCAAACTTGACCATGTGGTTTATGGCCATCTTGTTTCCTGCAACGATAGCCCAGGAATTCATTTTTAATAAAGAACCCATTTAACTTTCCGTTAAAGAACTACAAATAGTCCCCAAAAAGCATGCTGACCACAGTCTGAAAATATGAAATGTTCTTTGGGGGGTTTGGGTGTGGATGAGAGACACATTTTCATATTATTCAGTATGTCATCATCAAGTAATGTTTACAAACCCCAGCACCCTGGGGATGTGTGTAAGGTTTAGCAAGCCGATATTAGCAGTCAAGGAAAAATTATTCCTGCTGCCTGAAAACATTCCCCTGCCTCTCAGTTACATACAAGATCGTCTGAGATCTCTTCTTTTCATTGTGTGGAATTTGCCTAATTTCGAGGACGGTTAATCCAAAGACAAATTTGGAAATTGCTGAAAGAAATCCTTCATAAATGACCGTCCAAGAGTCTCATGTCCATTTTTATGACTTTTTTCTACTGAGAAATATCTAGTTGTGGGCACTCTAAGAATACTATTTAAAATGATTCCTTATACTTGATTTAGCATAATGTTGTTTTCTCTGATCCAGATTCTCCATCCTACCTTTCACTTCTCTGAGCATAAAATTATTGCAAACACTAACTGACTCACATTAGAACTCCAAAAACATACTAACTTCAAATTCTGAGAACTGACAAATCCTTTTCGTTGACATAGATGAATAAGGTGAGTCTTTGGTCTTGATGTACTGATATTTACAGGGCAAATCTTACCCCCTCTAGATAAAGTATACAAGTTTTTTGATCCTGGTTGAGGTGGGCTTTCCAGAAAGGCTAGTTAGAGCTTTTGGACTAGTTTTAAGTGGGCAGACAAAAATTTAAAAATAACTTGAGTGATATTGCTGTCTTCATAGAAGATCAGATTCATAAAAATACTCATGTAAGACTCAACATAAAAATAAGTGGACAACCAATGGGTTCTTTTACTTCCAAAAGAGTTTTGTTGTAAAGAGTAATTCTGATTAGAACTTAATAATTTCTTTTCTTGGGTTCTTATTTATATATTAGAAAATCTCAGGGATAGCATAATTTAACCACAGATCTAAGATTTTTAAATGAGGCTCATTCCATGCTGAAAAATCACCATATTTTTCAATAGCCAAATTTGTATTGATGGAGCAATTATTTAGCATACGGATGGTAACGACCTCTTTTTTTCCCCAATGCTTTGCACATTTAACTATTGTGAATCTTTAGTTCTTGTAACAGAAAAGGAAGTTAGAGAAGAGAGAAATCAAACTCAAAGTAGCCAGATATACCAATGGAACAGGATGGAAAATCTAGAAATATACTTAATCACATATGATAATTTAGTATATTTCAGTATTTAGTATAAGAAACTAAATTAGTTATTGTTGTTAATCTCTTCCTGTGTCTAATTTATAAGTTAAACTTTAGCATAGGTGTTCATGTACAGGGAGAAACACAGTGTATATAGGGGTTGGTACTATCCATGCTTGTTCGAGGAAAATCTTTTCCTATGTTATTGAGTTTGAGCCATCTGCTGAGACTTCTCTTTTTCCTAGTATCAATTCTTACTATGCATATGTGCTTGGTGGCACAGTTGAGAATGTGGGAAGGAAATGTGCTTTTATCAAAAAAATAAAACGTCTGCTGAACCAAGGTTTGTAGTAAACTTTGAAGGTTCATATCAGTTTACCGTTGGCACAACTTGATTTAAGCCTAACAAACTCACAGGTGTAAATGTTTCTTTGATGTTAGGACCCTGGTAACATCTGTTCTGATGCATTCAGAGCAATGAATCTGAATGAATGCAGAAAAGGTAAATTCAAGTTCCTATTAAATGCACTATTTATAAGTAAATGATTAGTGGTTAGAGAAAATGTTTTACCTTTCAGGTGCTTGGAGAAAAAAAAAAGTGTAAATGTAGGTTATTGCATTTTGTGGGGGAGGGAGTTCGTGGAATCCAAAACATTTCCAGATCACAAAAAGATTCCTTTGATCCAAAATAACTGGGTTTCAAAAGTGAATTGATTCTGGTGCAAGAGTAAACATTTCAAGGAATGTGGCCATGTGCCTTTTGATGCCCAAACTCAGACATCAACTTCATCTTGATACCAAGGGGATAGTAGATTTTTCAGTAATGGAAAACACACTCACCTATGCCTTGCCAAGAGGGCTCCACATTTCTAACTGGTTCAAAGCCATAGTTCTCCAAGACTTGCCCACCTCGGGCTCAGCACTGCTGGCCTACCACCAGGAGTCTCGACTGTTTGGTGAGTTGGTGGCAAGGCTAAGGCCATAACTACCTGTCCATTCAGTGGAGCACCTGGGAGCTAGGCTCTTGCTCTGGCTTGGGATTAGGAGGTGCATGCAGTTCAGGCTCTTAAAAGCTATAAAGGCCCACTTCATGATCTTTTTTTTTTTTTTTAAAGATTTTATTTATTTATTCGACAGAGATAGAGACAGCCAGCGAGAGAGGGAACACAAGCAGGGGGAGTGGGAGAGGAAGAAGCAGGCTCACAGCAGAGGAGCCTGATGTGGGGCTCGATCCCATAACGCCAGGATCACGCCCTGAGCCGAAGGCAGACGCTTAACCGCTGTGCCACCCAGGCGCCCCCATGATCTTTTTCCTTACCCCTATTGATTTATGTCCATCAGCTAGTGAGTGGGGGGGGGGGGGGAGGCATTGTCTTGGCCACCAGATACTTTTAGTTACCTGAATGCAGGAAGCTTTCCTTTCCCCTAAAATAGGGCATAGGCTAGGGTTGGAGGAGAAGTATATCTGGGTGGGAATGAGTACATGGTTCCTACAGGTACGGTCATTGGATCAGCATGGGTCCCAGATAGCCAGGTTCAGAAGTCATTACGGTAAAATCAGAAGTCTTATCTTAGTCAACTCTTGTTTTTCTGATTCTGGCCTCTCTTTCTTCCCTTTGCTATGATTGGAAGGGCTTTACTATTGTGCTCAAACTTACATTTTCCTCTGCCTGACACGCAGATGGAAATCCAATTAATAAAAATTAGTTTGGTGGGGGAAAAACTGGTTTTATGTCTAAAAATGGAAAATAAATGTAAATGTAAGGGAAGTGGACTTATAAAAACAACTATTTTAGCTGTGCTGCACTGCACATTGGAAAATATGATGGGCTGGATTATTCAAGGAAAAATCTCCAAGCCAATTATTTAAATGTGGACAGTGGTTGACAAGGTTGATTTCTGGTTAATAATGTCAGAGGTTATTCCCAAGAGTCAATGGATAAACTGAATATTATCTTTAAAAACCATTTACATGTCAGATTTGCACAACAGGGATTTTGACAGCCAACACTACATTTGCTCTTTCCTTGTAATTTGCCATGTCCTTGGGGCAAG
The DNA here is from genome assembly GCF_024610735.1 of Ursus americanus. NCBI lineage: Eukaryota > Metazoa > Chordata > Mammalia > Carnivora > Ursidae > Ursus > Ursus americanus. Next base: position 86,828,669 of record NC_142127.1, read on the forward strand.
TAAGGAGGTCTCTGGTCTCTTTCAATTCAATATGGTGAAAAGGCTACCTGAATCACTTTAGCCAGAAAGTTCACCAAGGCCAGTCTTAGCAGTAGACACAATCAGTGATTAACAATGTCATGTAATTCTAGGATTGTCCAAAAGGATTCAGTTTGCCTTTGCTTCTTCCTGCCCAGTTTCTGATGCCTGAAATCTCATCACCTGAGCTTTACCCAGTTTGCTTAAAACTTTGATTTTTGTCAAAATCAAACAACCATTGAAGGATGAACGATCAAGCCTGTGTACTGGTGTTTCTCAGAGATCTGCAGACCCAGGGGAATTCTCACACGACTGCATTCTTATTTCTGCAGTCATGTAGGATTTTCATGTTATAAAGTCAAAACTCTTCTGCACTGGTAATTGACATGCATTTATTTGGAAGGGAGAATTTTTTTCTCTTAGAGAGAGTTCTTATGTTTCCCAAGTTTAGAAACACGGAGCTGCATGCCAGTGTCACTGGATGGTCTGACTGTAAGTTTTGTTGGGAGAGAGAGGAAGGTGTCAGGGAGAAAAACGGTGCACAAGGATGAAATGGCAGTGAAGGCATATGTCCCTTCTTTCGTGCTGCGCACAGGATGGCCTTTGAGATAGAGCTGCGTTCTCTGACTGCCACAGCCAGTGGGCCAAGAGCAAATGGAAAACCAAGCTGGGAATGAAACCAGGAATAGAGGCAGGACAAAGGGTGGGAACTGAAAGTAGGAATGGAGCCATCATGGGAGGCTTGGAAGCAGATCCTTGGCATTGTCTTTCCTTTAAAAAAAATTGTCAACGTTGTCTCTCTTTCAGCAAGCTGTTTATCTTGGGACCTCTGCATAGCCAGATGAATGGAACGTGGGGCCAAGAAAATGGAGACGCTGAATCACCAAAGATTGTTTCACTCGTCCAAGATCATACAGGAAGGTAACGTAATGTCAGAGTTGACAAACCACAGAGTTGTCCTGGCTTCTTGCGCACAGCTTTGGCCCTCTGATGCTTCACTGTCCTCAGTTCCATCTCCAACATGAACTCTGTGCCCCAGGATTATCTGATCAGACCAAAAAGGAAGGGTTTCACACTTTTTAAATGGTCTTACTATAATTCTCCCTACATCTCACTTCCTTGCAGATTTAGAATCTTACTCTTCCTATTTCATTGTGGTTTATTTTTTTCTTTGTAAGGGTGGAAATATTGTATAAACCATCTTTGTCTTCAAACTTTAAATGGAGATCATAACTGAAGAGGTGTGTTAGACCCTCCTTTTTTCCCCTTCCAACACACAGGAAGGATGGCCTTCAGGAAAAGACCTATTGCCCCATGGCTCTTCGCTTCTGCCTACAAAGATTCTTAACTTGTAAGGGTAAGCTTACAACTTGTAACACCTAATGGAGCCTATGGACTCTTTCTCTGGATAATGTTTCAAAATGCTTAAAAGAAAACACAAAGAATTACATGTAATCACAAAGGAAACTAATTATATTGAAGTCTAATTTTCAAACCATTAAAACACCAATTTTTTTTATGTAGCCATATATGTGCAGACTCTGCATCAATGCTTAAATCATAAAACATAGTGGCAAGTAGAATCATTATCGCAATTTCAAAGTGGCATGAAAGTAAGTGATATATGGAGATTTCTGTAACTGTTGCAATATGATAAAAGAGTATCTGTGATTTCTGTTACTGATGAGTCATAGGAAGAGTCAGTCACTATGGCTTGTTGCTTACATTCATAATTGAAGGCAATGATAAATTTCAGTTTGAGGTTACTGAAAATAAAGATGTCTTTTTTTTTTAAATCCAAGTTCACAGACTCTCTGAATTCTATCCAAGGACCCCAGATTGAGAACCACTGGCCTAGAAGATTTGATGTTATATTGGACCTGATAAATTTTCTTTTTTGCTAATTATGAGGGCAGGTTTGTGTATGGAAGATTCAACTAAATTTTTAAATCCTTCCTCCCAATTTCTTCCCCCAAATTTTAATATTTTATTTGCAAAGTTATACCTAAGCAACCTTTGATATCATGCCAGGAAAGTGGCAAGATTGATTCCAGTCGTAACCTTATTTCCCTCCATTCTCTTGATGTGTTAAACATCAGAGAGGCTGAAATTGGTGTTGCTGCCCCAGCCAAGGTAACTAAATGGCCTCTGTCTTGGGGGCTCGATTCCCTACTTCCTCTGGCAACTCTTTAAGCAAGGGAGTGTATATAACACGCTGTTCCCACATGTTTATGTAGTTTTTCTTCAAAGGACTTCTTAGAACAGATGTTGCCTTTCCATAAGAGAAGCCTCTGGATGCTTCCATAGAAAGCAGATCATGCTGTTTCTGACTGCATTTGGGGGAACAAAATCCAATTCTACTGATGTTGGTTTTCCATTGGAATTGGCTACAGTGTACATAGGTATAAGCATATGCCCACCTAATTTCATTTTCAGTCTCCCCACGAATCTATTTTGAGTATATTTACTTTACATTTCTATTCTAACCATTCCTATGAATCCACACGTTGTGTCACTCATTTACTCATGCTTTATGAGAAAATTCTCTTGTTGGGGGACATTGCTCTTGATGCCATGCCTGCCAGTGTGTGAGTCAGAGCAGAGGAAAAAACTCCAAGGAATAGAGTTACATGGATTCTTGAATTGTATAACTGTGCAAAGTTGTCCCTAAGGAATCAAGAATTTTAGAACATTTAACAAATACAATGCTTCCTACAATTATGTATCAAGAACTAAATAAGCCATTTCACCAGAATATGTACCTTGCTTCTAAATTGGATGTTGTTATTGTTTAATTAAAAGCAGTGCTACATTTTCTTTTAACCTTGTCTCTAAGTCAGTGTTGTTCTTCACCGTGGATGTGGGTGTTGCTTCCTGTGGTGTGTATTACCACAGCTCTCATCTTGGTGTCTTTGTGCTGTGACTGGCCTGCTGTTGACATTCAGAGACAATATGTCCTGTTGTTCCACACTACTATTAGTTGGCCAGCACTGAGAGACTTGCCAGAGCTATGCTGGTAAGTGCTTAACAACAGGCTCTCCAGGGGAAATAAAGGCCAAATTTGTAGCAGTTGCCAATTTTTGTGATGTATCCTCCCACCATGGATGATTTCAGGCTGCCAGAATGACTTCAGTGAACACAGAGTTGGGAAAAGATGAACACAAGCACAAGTGAGCCAGGGAAAACCAGCTCCAGCACCTCGTTCTAGACTCACTAGTCCCTGTGGTGGAGAGCCGTATTCGGCTCTATCTCCTCCCCCTGTCTTTTTGTTCACACTCAATCCATACAGCAGCATTAGAGAGAGGTGGGGGTCAGGGAAGAGAGAGACGGGAGAGAGAGAGAGAGAGAGAGAGAGGGAGAGAAAGAGAGAGGTGCTCTGTCTCTTGAAGCTGATTTCTGGCACTGCGGTTTGGTAGCAGTTAGCATTATATGGCCTCATCATAGGCAAATTTATATTCTGTTTTAATGTTGTTCATTACTGCTGATGTTACCTACTAAATGACTCTAGAAACTAATGTGACATCTGTTAGAGATGCAAGTCTTGCACCTATGTCGATCCAAGTCTCACACCAGCCTTTTGTAGACCACACATGTTCCTATTAACTAGGGAAGCCATAAAACATTTCTTCTGATGAAGCAGGATCCGTGGCTCCTTTTTGGTATTCATGGAAGTATTATCTAGAAGGAGATACTCTTCAAGCAGGAAAGCTTCATCTTTAAAATAGTTTCAGTTATTAGGTGAAATCAGGGTACATTATGTCTACAGAACTTTCCCAAACTACCAAAACGGTTGAAAGAAGAATGGTGTTGATAGAGCAGAGACTTACAACAGCTCCTAATGCTTACCACCTTCTTTCCCAAATGCTTGTAAACTCTCTATTCTAAAATTATAAAAACGATGCTGGCCAATGGCTTCTTTCTATTCCATCTTTGGAAACTGGGATTGTCAGGGACTCCATGGTTGTCAACCAATCATCCCATTTTTTCTCCTTAACAAAACACTGCCCCGGATTCTAAATTCTAATTATATACTGTATATTGAGATACAATTCATATACCATACAATTCACCTATTTCGAGTGTGTAGTTCAGTGGTTTTTAATACATTCACAGAATTGTGCAACCATCAGCACCATCAATTTTAGGACATTTTTACCACCCCTACAAGAAACCCTGTGCCTGTTAATAGTCATTTCCCATCCTCCCCTCCCCACAGGCCCAGGAGACCACTAATCTACTTCTGTCTCTACAGACTTGGCTTTTCTGGACATTTCATGTCAGTGGAATAATACAATGTGTGGTCTTTTGTGACTGGTTTCTTTCACTTAGCATAATGTTTTCAAAGCTCATCCAAGTAGTACCATGTATCAGCACTTCATTCCTTTTCACAAAATGATCCACAAAAATTTTCTCCTATTCTGTAGGTTGTCTTTCATCTTCCTTGAAATTCCTTGGAATTTTTAATTTTGGTGAAGTCCAATTAAAACAATATTTTTTTGTTTCTTGTGCTTTGTGTCATTTCTAAAAATCCGTTGCCTAATCCAAGGTCATGAAGACTTATGCCTGTGTTTTCTTTTGACAGTTTTATAGATTTAGCTCTTACATTTAGGTCTCTGATTCATTTCATAATATTATTTTTTTACATAGTGTGAGGGTGGTCGACTTCATTCTTTTGTATACAGATGTCCAGTTGTCCTAGCACCCGTGTGAAGAGACTAGTCTTTCCCCATTAAATTGTCTTGGCACTCTCATTGGAAATCAAGTGACCATTGAGTCAAATCTTGATTTAACTAAGAGGGACTGAAGAAGCTCCAGGGTCAACACTCAGGTGACTAGCAGCAAGTCAACTTTATTGCCAGTTCTCCAGATATCACTGAGGTTTATTTGAATCTGTACACCACAAAGGGAGGAGTTGTAGATCCATGTCAGCCAGAAAAAGAGCTCTAATGGAGTGACCCAGGACATTGTACTTGACCTTGTTCTGTTTAGCATTATTGATGCCTTAAATGGGGATACATGCTTATTAAACATTCAGAGAACTCAAAGCTTAAAAGAAAGTTATTCAATACCACATGTAATGGAATTAAAATTCAAAGTACTCTTCATAGGCCAGACAACCAGATTGAAATGAACAAAATGAAGGCAACTTAAGATAAATCGGAACACTTAGTTTCAAAAATTAATTATATAAGTATTGGGTACTGGAGACCTGCCTGGAGGTTTTAGTTAATAGAATTATAGGTCTTAGATTTGGAAGTTGACAGTCCCACTGCAGTCTGCGTTAGTTCCTCCATCTGTTCAGGGAAACCCTTACACAGGCCCTGAAATCCCCTTGATATCACCATGTAAAAACTTGGTGAGAAGCTTATGTGCTTAATAGGTTCTTAACTATTATTTCTGGGCAAAGTACATGGAGGCCTAAGTGCTCCTGATAAGAAAAGGATACACATATATATCTGTAGACATACACACATACATACATACTATTGACACATATGCACACAGATGCATACATACACACATGTAGATAGATAAAATAGATGAATTATACACTTTCTAAAAATGCTTTGTTCAATGTTTTCATTTTGTTCAATAATTATACGTCTAAAAGTTTTTGGTGGCTAATAGTCCCTCTCTGTGTATTTCATTTGCTTACTTGCTGAAAGATGTGTGTGTTTTTCTCTATACAGATTAGGGAGAAATTTTTTAACCCACATAAAGTTGGAAAAAAGGAAAATAAAATCTTTTATTAGAAATTAGTGTGAGCTATAAATTTCTACTCTAAATAAGACTCTAAGAGAAACCATTCTGTTCATCTCTACCTAATACCACCCATCATCCCAGGATAGTCGTGTGGTGTTTCTTGCACCTGGGATAAGATCCTGGACATCTCCATTCTGTCTAGTGACCCTTCAGTAATCTCAGGGATCTGAAACTTTAGTAGTTGAAGACCCTAAACGTTTCGTCAAAGGGTCCAGATTCGGTGCGGCTAGCTCTAACTTTGTTGCTAATAAGACTTGAAGGGAAAATAGAGCCATGAGCATCCCTACCTCTTGCATCCTTCAGCTTAACTAGAATATATTGTTCAATTCTAAGTGCAAAGACACTAGAATAATACTAACAAACTAGGGAACATTTAAGGGAAGGAAAAAGAGACTGTTAGAGATATAGAAGCATGTGAGATAAGGAATGTTAGAAAAAAAATGAAATGGTCTACTGTGGAGAAGGAAAGATTAAAGAAGATATGATGGTTATATTCAAATATTAAAGCAGCTATCATGTTTTATAGAGGGATATGTAAATCTTTTCTTTCTAACTGTGGACATCAATACTAGGAACAGAGAATGTATTACATTTTTACCCAGACTAATAAAGAATATTCTAGCAACTCTTTTATGACCAAAGAAAGGCCTATCTTGTAAGGGGTGAACACCATCTCTGAGCCCTCTAAAGCAAAAATTGGAAGTGCACCTTTTGGGGAATCTCGAACGAGATGGGGGAAATGAAAGGGCAAGCTCCCTTTCAAATATAAATGTCCACAATTCTGTCTTTTACTGCCGTAAAGCTGTAAGCACTTGGCTCTAAGCATAGGTTTTCTTGTTCTCAATAACTCAAGGGACCCAATGCTAGTGTTACACTCTGCTCTGCCCAAAGACACAGAGCTGGGCATCTCTTTTCTCATCCAGCCACAGCCCATATCATATATCACTTCTCTCCACGATGATATAAAAAAGCTTATTCAATCCTCCCACCCATTTTTAAAAATTAGCAGAACATTTGGCCTTTGGGTTTGTGTTACATTCATTGGAGAAGCCCATTCTATTTTTTATAAAAAATTAAATCACACTTTTAGGTTTTCCATCCTTGTTGTTTCTTCAAAGGTGTAGCTGAGCCTATGCATGAGAATATAAAGCATCCATTTGTTGGCAGGTGGTAAAGGTTGGGTGGGCCAAATACCTGCTTCTTCTCAGAAGGTGTTACTGCATGAGAGCAAAATGTTGCTACAGAACGTCTTTTATTTTTTAAAAATTATATCCCAGTTAGTCTAGACCAACAATGCCAAATATAGCGGTAATGCTTGTGTCAAAATATTCATGTTCTGATATGACCAGTCTCATGTATATCCTCATTACGAACAGAATACGAAGAAGAATATACCCATTCTCTCTGATCCCTAGGCTTATTTCAATTTTAAACAAGGAAATCTGCAATCCTATAGTATTGGAGTGTAAGTGGTGGCTATGGACACACACAGACACACACACACATTCTTGGCAATTCAGGATTGGTGTGGCTTTTTCATTGTTTTTTTTAAAATTTGAGATGCCAGGCTTTGTAGATTGATAAATTGTAAAATAAGTCTTTTTATCTTTTCCTTTTTTCATGCCCCCTAATCCTTCTCTCTTAAACATGCTACACAGAATCCTAGTTCCAGATTAACAGCAAGATAGAAGAAACTCTACCTATTTTTCAGTGCTGTCCTCATGAAAATATAACAAAATGTGTCGTATTTCTGATGGCAGAAACAATATTGGTGCATGTCCTTCAAATGATTTGGTTGAAAGGGGAACGTCAGTTTGTCACCTTTTCCTATCACACACACAGAAGCATTGAGTAAGAGACATTTTTACATTTTTCAACCGATGAGAGAGAAAAGTCGGCATGTCCTAGGCAATTAATTGCAAAGGATGGGTAAAAGTTTAGATAAAAGGTCCAAATGATTTCTTCCTTCAGTCCGAAAACAGCTTCTGCAGAAATATTTATAATCCATAAGGCAAGAACCAGAAAGGAGATTATGTTTTGAAATATGGGAGTATGAACATGCATCATCAGTTTATTGGTTCCTCTTAAAAAAGAAAATGTTTTTGAAAACCCTGGGGAGAGCAGCAGGGTAAGGTACAAAACGTGAGTTCTCACCCCAGCACTGGTAATGCCTTGTTCTCTGATGTGGAACATGTTTCTTAACCTTATGGAGTCTTAGTTTTTTTACCTGTAAAACAGACATTCTAAATGTTACAGTGAAGGACTATTGAGAAGATTTTATAAGTTAATATTTATAAAGAATTTGGCATAATTTTAGACTCAGTGGGTGTTTGCCTATCTTCAACTAACAGAAATAAATCTTTGATTTGAAAAATAAATTGGAATTCAATCTCTTATTTTTTGACTTTTTTATGGTTGAATATATCATTTTTAAAGGTAGCACATGCATTTGTGATTCAAAATAAAAATAGTATTTTTATATTTATATATTTATAATATAATTTATATTTATATATTTTGAGAGGGCTATGTATTTACGAGTATATACACATATTAAACACATATAATTCATTTAATAAGCAGAAAAATAGTGGTGCTCAATAACTATTGAAGCCCTTTCCATGAATGTCTTTTTTTTTGTATTGAAATATAATTGACATAGTGTTATGCTAGTTTCAAGTGTACAACATAGTGATTCAACAATTTCATGCATTATGCTGTGCTCACCATAAGTATAGCTACCATCTGCCATCGTACAATATTATCACAATATTATTGACTGTATTCCCTATGCTGTACTTTTCCTCCTTGTGACTTATTTATTTTATAACTGGAATTCTGTAACTCTTAATCCCCTTTACCTATTTCTCCTGTCTTCCCAACCCCCTCCTCTCTGGCAAACACTAGCATGAATGTCTTTTAATAACCCCAAATTATCACATCACAACCTCGATGAGTTTGGACTGTGAAGTGCAACATTTCATACCATAAACTCTACGGTCCCACTGGAGGCACAGAAAACTCACGTGCTGCTCCATATGGTGGACAGCCTTCCCCGGCAGCTCACTTGGAAAGGGTAACATTGGCACTTCTGCAAAGTGGCCATGAGGAAGCTTTTGCTTTGCTGACAGGGAGTGCATCTGGGTGCGTTTCAATTTAAGTGATCCCGAGCTAGTCCATACAATCTAAAAAGCTGGTGAATGTTCAGCAGGATAAATGGGTGTAGCTTTGTGGAAAGAATGTTGGAAACAGACAGAGCTGGCTTAGGAGACTGGAGGTCTTGCTAGTTGTTCAATCTGGAGGGAATTGTTTAATTTCTCTGAATTTCCATTCTTTTATCTATCAATAGATGCCAGATTATTTGCCTAAAATAAAAAGAATACCTCCTATTTTAACACTTCCCTCTTTGCACGGGTTTCACAGTAAGTCAGGAAGGCTCTTCCCATCCCTGTTTCTGACCGCCTGTTTCGGATCAGCTTCAATAGTACCTCTTTACAGAGGCCTTCCCTGACCTGCCCTATTATTTTCTGTCTCATATCACTCGTCATAATCGAAAATCGTTTCATTTGTTTGGTTTAATTGCAATTTGCTCAGCCATCTTACTGAAATAGAGGTTCACTGAGGGATTGTAGCTCTCTTACTCACTGCCATATTCTGAGTGCTCAGGAAAATGCCTGAGAGCGTTCAGCAAAGAGCATCGCACAGATAAATTAGCATTTGCAGGGTGGTTGTCCAACTTCGATAAGATAATTTATGACATACTCTAAGTTCCCGATAAAGTAAATCTTTTTAAAGATTACCTTTAGGGGCAGAACTGGTGCAAGAAACATCGATTTCAATACATTAAAATATGTGTATGTGGGTTGTAGAAGCTAAGTATGGCTGGCCCATTATCCGTATGCAGTCGGTCCTTGCTGACCCACTGAGGGGCCAATTTATAGGGGAAAATCCCCTCAAGCAGACAAGATGCCTCCTACTAAGAGGTACCCCCAGCTTTAGAAGCACCAGGAGGCACTTGTGAAGTGTCCATTTGCTAGAGACCAGCCGGGATGAGACGTTACCCCGAGCATTTACTCAGAGCATTTTTGCACTCCATTTACAGTATGGCAAAGTTGTCATTAAAATGTGATCGTGCCTCCCTGACACAAGTTTAAGATAGGTGAGCTTTTCCTCTCCCATTTTCTTGGGGCAAAGAAAGTTGCTTCAATGGGCCTAGTCTGCATTTTCAATAAAAACTGCTATAATTTAAAACCCACTGGAAAAAAGTAGTTAAGCTATTGAAGGATGCTTCTACGCTTATTTTTCCAATTGATGACTCCACTCCAGGTCTCTTTAAATAAATCCAAGCAGATTATGGGAGAAAGGAGGGTTCTGCAGATGTCTTCTTAAAATAGGAAAAAAGCCAGTAAAAACTAATGATCTAACAACAAACAGCTGCCAATTCTGTGTCACTGAGTCATCTTCTATTGGGAAGTGTTTGGATTTCATTAGGCTTTTAAGTGCCGCGGGCTGATTTATTATTTTCATTTTTATTTTCTTAGTGGGTTGTCATGAAACTTCACATCATTAATATGAAGAATAAAGTGCCAAATAAGCTATAATTTCCTAGATGAGTACAGTAATGATGATAATAATAATCACTGAAGGCTCTCCCATTTATTTATATCAACTGAACTCCAAGATGGTACAAAAATCACCCTTTAGAATATTTAATCACCTTCCTACTTCATCTTCCAACCTCTGCTCTCATTCTGATCTCTTGTAGCTTTTTTTTCCTCTTGCGATACTCAACCCACATCCAACATCTAGGCTCAGCCTTCCTCCTAACATTGTTCAAATCAGCACATTCCTCTTCGTTTTCCGATGGGAGTTTTCTGTGCAATATTTACTGTGCCATCTCTAAGGCTAGCATCATGAAAATCACAAGTAACGTCTGACAAGGGATTAAATAAAGTTACATGGAGAAAATAAAATAAGGCTGCTTATTTCAAGACACTGGTCAATAGAAAGTTTTTAGTACTACTTAAGTTTTTGTATACTTTTTTTAATTAGGAAAGTTACTCTTTCCTATATGTCTCCAAATAATATGTGCTACTGGCTCTCCCAATGGTCAGGCATTTCTTTTCCTACCTGCCTATTAGTGATGAAAGACGCTGCTGGGGTAAATTACTTTACGGTTTGGGGAGATCCTCTATAGTCTTTTTACCCATGAATTAAAGACCCCAAAGAGAAATGTGCTGTGCCCGGTAATCTAAACAGCCTAATTGATTACCATCTCATTTCTCAGGAGTTGAAACACTTAGTTTATGTTTTTTTCATTTTTGTTTTTGGTACGTAGCAATGTAAATACTGGATAGATTACTTCAGAGAACATTGAAACATAAATTCATGGAAATCTCAATCCTTCATCAGCAAAGGCAACCTGATTCAGGTGAATGTCTAGGCAAATACTCTTTTGAAACTTTGACCCGAAGTAAGAAATAGCTATCATAGACATTGATGTGCACAGGAGCACACAGCATGGCAAAAACGAAGGTTTCATGAAATCATACGCTCAGTGGATATGAGAGGTGAGTGTGTTTGTCGTGGTAAAGATATAACAAAGGGTCAGTGTGGTTGAAGCAGAGTGGAGGAAGGTGGTAGGAGATGAGCTCAGAGGCATGAAGGAACCCAGATCATGGAGAGTCTTGTCGGCTTACAGCTCCTATTCTGAGCATGTGATGAAAGCTTCTGTGAGATTTTTAGCTGAGGAGTGACATAGTAGGACTTGGTTTCAACAGGATCATTCCAATGGCTGTGTCACTTGTAAGGGGCCAAGTGTGGAAGCTGGAAACCAGCTAGGAGCCAATTTGATAATGGGGATGAGGAATGATGGTGGTGGGACCAGGGCAGTGGTGGTGAAATGGGTAAAGAAGAAACCAAAACAGTCTGTTTCTACATATATTGTGAAGGTAGAGCCACCTTGAGAGATTGGATGTGTGATGTGAGAAAAAGGCATGAGTCAAGGACAACTGCTAGGATGATCTGAGCAACCTGACAGATGAGGGGCCATTTACTGAGATTGGAAAGATAAAAGAAGAACATATTTAGGGGAAGAAAACAGTACAGTTTACATTTGAGCTTCCTATTGGACTCCAACTAAAGATGTCTCATCGAAGGCTGGAAATACTAGTCTCAGATTCATGAGTGGGAACCTGGCTGGGTGTATACATTTGGGAGTTGTCAAAATATGTTGATATTAAAGAACTGGTACTAGGAATCCCCAGGCACCAAAGGAGCCAACATTAACTAAGAAATTAAAGATCTAACTAAGAAATAAAGATTAAAGAGATTAAAGTTTGAATTTCTCCTGAAAATAACCCTACAATGAGGACTTGAATGAACACAAATTAACTGAAAGGTGGGACCCCAGAAAGCACAGGTAAGGAAGAGGGGAAAGGAAAACAAGGAAAGAAGAAAAACCAAATACCAAAGGAATAAAGGGTGTTTATAAACTGGTTGCCACCAAAGACAACTGGATTTCAATTCCACTGGGGACCCTCTGAGGGACTATATAGAACACCCTTCAGAATTGGCCTGCCAAGGAGACAAGAATCTGCAGTATTTATTAAGCAATTTCTGTCTTCATTCATTGAGGATACTGCTGAGGGCTTTCAATCCCTGTACCTTCAAGGCCAAAGGAGCTGGAGAAAGTCTTTAGGCCGAGGAGCAGAGAGGTGAACCCAAGGACATGGGGCAGGATATCAAAGGGTTTGGATCCAGGTCTGAAGACTGAGGCCTGTGTAGAGACTCAGAACATGAGGAACCTCCAGCAAAGGAGACTGAGAAGGAGGGGCCAGTGGTAGGAGGAAAACTAGAAGAGTTGTGGTGGCTGAAGTCATGGAAAGCCAGTACAGAGGGAATGGTATTGAATCCCGGTCATTGGATTTTGTATCACAGGATTTGAAGACCATTTCACTGGAGCGGGCCAGGATGAAAACCTAATAGGATGACGTTCAAGAGCAGAGAGGAGTTGGAAACAGACAACTAGTTTGGAAAACTTATTGGAGGATTGTGGTTGTAAAGAGGAGCAGAAGAAGGAGAAGGAGGCTGGAGAGGTTGCAGGATGTTCTTACTGTGAAATCCGCACTAGGGTGGAATGAGAAGGAGAGATCCGATATATGCTGAGATTTCTGGCATAATGAGGAGGCAAATATCCATTGGTTTGGCAATGCCAACAGTGAAGGAGTCTACGTATAGGTTCTGTAGCTATAGACCTTGCATGCATTTTGCTGATCACCCTCTCCCTCCTAGTCTAGAGGATGAATAGGATCAAAATCATGTTTAAAACTACCATTAGAGATTTTGTTTTTTAAAAATGTCATTTCAACGTGCAGTAACTAAAAAGTTTGAATAACAGTCATTGTGCTGATATATTGACTTGACAGAGATAAAGACTATCCTTGTAATACGCAAAGGGTATATAAAAGCACATAGAGTATTTCATATCAACTTAAAAATAAAGCCACTGTGGCTTGTGCACGTGTTTATATGTGTGTGCATATGGCTGTGTGTGAAATGACAATTTTATCGAATATGGTTAAATAAATTCCGGAAGGCATTTGGTATTATTAACCTTCTTTCTCCCATGTTATTCATTGTCTGTATGCTTCTCAAGTCTGTTAATTGATTTTACAAATTAACCTCCTCTGATGACTCTAGAGCTGCATAACAATAATTTGACATTTCAGAAAGAAATTCTGCTCACGAGCCCTTGATGATAAGGTAGCATTGACATGTGGGTGTTTAAGTTGTAGAACAAATGGAACGTAGTGACATTACAAATCTTATAGATTGGAACAAAATTGTTATGAGCTTGTACAAAACATGAAAGGAGAAAAAGTTGCTTAGAAAAAAAGCAAAGCCAAGACACTCTCCATTCAAAAGCTATATTCCATGTAGTTTTCCTTTAAAATGGCAATTTTCTTTTATACTGTATCTGAATGAGGAACTTTTATAATACAGTTATTTCATAAATATTCAGGTTTTTATGACAGACAATACTTTCAAATGCCATTCACAGAACATTTTCAGATATACGTAGAAATAATGTTCAACACCAGGCATGTCTAACATTGATCTGACAAGGTGATTCAAGTTCATCTTTGGAAAACGGAGTCACAAAAAGATGAGTCAATTTACTCTTCAGTTTGAAACCTAATGGAACTAGTTATGCAGAAAAGATACAAAAACAAAATTGAAGCTGTGGTCACACCACAGATGAGTGCCTTCCAGTATGATGTTTATATTGAAAAATTAAACATTAGCCAGCATGCTGATGTGAGACATCAACACTGTGTGTGTGCGTGTGTGTGTGCATGCACGCTTGTGTAAAACTATTTGGAATGGTATATAATAAATAATAGCCATTTTCAGAAAATAAATCACCACATGAAGTTATAAGAAATAATGTATTAATTTAAAATCTGATTCCATTTTTCTTAAAAAATATTTGGGTAGTACTGAAGGTATTTTTTTTCCTCTGCATGGAAAATAGTCTACTAAAAGTCCGTCTTACATTTACCATTTTGTCTAGTTGTAGCTGGCCCAAAGACCCAGTGGCTGACACACATGCACGAGGTCAGTGGGCAGGAGCGCACGCGAGGACATTGCCTTAAATGGTGGAGAGAAGCGGGGCCCCTCTCTTCACAGTCATGTCAAGGGGCGCAGCCATTGCCTAGATGCAGGAGACTTCTTCTAAGAAGGAATGCACAAAATTTCCCAATTTTTAAGGAGAAGCTCCTTCCCCCTCTCCAAATTTGAGTTTTCATGTGAAATACCTGAATTTTAAATTATGGTTCAATTTTTAGAAGACATTTTGCAGTCAGTCCACGCAAACCATCTTCGAAGAGCAGGTTGCAGCCACAGGCAGCCAGGGTGCAAACTCCGCGCCACGCACATCACACAAAGGCAACACGGCAAGCTCTGGGCCTGATTTTACATTTTACATTTCTTGTGAAGTGCTATAGATTCTTAAATGTGCAGAAGGCATTCTTTGTTAGCAGGTTTAAGAAACATAATTAATGGTTAATTGGAAGTCATACATGTAAAAGCCTGGGAAAGAACACGGAGGCATCTTCTGGGGTGTTGGAAATGTTCTAGATCTTGGTGACCTGGACCATGGCACAAGCGTATCCATATATATAAAAGTCATTGAGCTGCACACTTAGGATTCATGCACTTCACACTTGTCTGTATGTGTGGAGATACATATATATACATACATACATACGTGTGTGTGTGTGTGTGTGTGTGTGTGTGTGTATCTCCACCAATCAGTTGCCAACTTCAGAACTTAAAAATAATCAGATGTAATCAGATGGCAACTTCAGTGCAGGAGAAGACAGGTCTCATCCTTGGGGTGTGCAGTGGAGACAAAGACAGTCTGAGCAACACTTGTGTCATATTTAGTGGAAAAAAAGACTTCACAAAACAAAAAAATGAAAACTAGTCCTATCTAGATCCTCCCCTCCCCCCAGCCGTGGTATATTCCCATGCCATTCGGGGGCGGAAGGCTCCTCCCTTCAATTTAAGTGGGAGCTCATTTCAGATCGGCTTCATTAACTTTTTCTCATGAGTCACAATGGACCAGGTCTTTGACTGAATGAATGGTGCACTCAGGCAAAGGGTACAAATTCCTTTAATGCTGGTCAAGGATCCATCTGATTCCACACATATGTCTGTAAGAACTGAGGGGGACGAGCTTCCCAGGACACTGAGGGAGCTGAGTACCCTTGTAAAACATCCCACTGTGGATGTTTCAGCCCCATCATGGACGTTAAGGAACTTCTTTGGGGTCTTCTTTCAGAGTAGGGGTGGGGTAGAGCATGGTTGGATGTTCCGATCATATGCCTGTCTGCTCATGAGGTACCAGCAGCTGGTGTCAGTCCCAGTGTGTATCTCAAGACAAGAAGAAATTTTCCAGAGTCCAATTCTAGGCATGTCATTGCCTTCACTGGCTCAACTTCGGGTCTTCTGGGATCTATGACTACAACAACAGTTTAGCTGACATTCGCGACTCTCTGTGGGGCACACAGAAATGAGCGAGCCATAATCCTTGCTGTATTAGTTTGCCAGGGCTACAGTAACAAAGTGCCATAAACTGGATAGCTTAGAACAACAGAATTTTATTGTCTCACAGTTCTGAAGTTCAGAAGTCTGAAATCAAGGTGTCAGCAGGACCAGTCTCCCTCAGAAGACACCAGAAAAGGATCAGTTCCAGGCTTCTCTCCCAACTTCTGGTGGTTCTTTGGCTTGAGGCTGCCTAATGTCAGTCTTCACATGAAGTCCTTCCGGAATGTATGTCTATATTCAGATTTCTCCCCTTTTTAAGGACACCTGTCATATTGGATTAGAGGTCCACCCTAACCCAGATGAGCTCATCTTAACTAATTATACTTGCAAAGAAGATCACATTTTGAGGCACTGGGGCTTAGGACTATAATATATGAATTCGGGTGGGGGCACAATTCAGCCCATACTTGTCCTCCAGAGGTTTATGACCCAGTTAGGGAAAGAGGTATATACGTCAATGGAGTTTGTTATAAATCACTAGTTACTAGGATGAAATCATACTGGAATTTGTTTCCATAGCAAGGATGTTTCTAACAATATCTACCTACCAACTGTTTGTTCACAATTTGTCAGCAGGGTAATAAAGAAGACTGGTTTCTAGACACATTGGTATTATACAAATACCTCAACCATGACAAAAGTTGAATGATAATACTACTATAAAGATTTTTAATATGACGTAAAAGGTAAAAAAGCCCAATAATGGATTCTATTCAACTAAGAAAGAGGGAAATTTCAGTTTATTGCAGTCAAGGAAGCAAGGCCTTTAACAACTTAAACTGTGTCTTCATGACAGGGCAGACGGGGACTTTGGTGATGACCTGTCGATCTAATTAGTTTGGACATCCATTTGGATAATTCGAACTCTGAGAGGTCAGGGCAGGTGTTTGAAAACATGATTCAGAACAGAAATCTAAATATGGGGTTCAAAGAAGGGGACCCAGAAATTAGAAGTCAGCGAAGATGGTTTTGACACTCTCCCCTTGGATTTTTCAGGCTGTCGGTGATCATCATAGAAACGTAGATTAAAAAAAAAAACAATTTAGGTAAAGTTAACATGTGAAATAGAGAATTCCAGGTGCAGTGGAGAAATCTTACCAGAGGGACTTTGAAGGGAGCCCTGCATCTGCGTCTGTGAACACTGCGCCCACGATTTGACTTGCTCCTATCACTGATGGCTTTCTACTAAGACGGAATCAAGCAGCACGGCGTCCAAACATTGCTTCATGCTCTCTAGACACAGCCTATTTCCTGGGGTATATTTTGTTGCACATTTGCTTGCCACTTGTGCTCAAACAGTGTCATAAAAACTGGGTCTGGTGGGAGGCGGGCTAGCTCACGTTTTTCACCCCACACAAAAATCTCAAAGCAAAGTTGTTTTTCAAACCATTTCTCTTTCCATGCTGTTATTTCCTCTTACACGTGCTGCTTTAAAACAAACAACCAATGTGATGATGACAGTCCCTGGCTAGAAAGGCTTCAGCGGCTTCCCATTGCCCTTGAAGCCAAGTAGAAACTCTGAATCGTGTTCTGCAAAGTCCCCCAGGATCTGGCCCCAGTTCCCTTTTCTAGTCATAGGTAATGTTTTGTCTTTCAGTTCCCTAAATAGTCAAAGCTCTCTTTACCCCTGAGCATTGTTCCCACTGTTCCCTGTGCTTCTTTAATGATTGCGTCCTCATCTTTGTCTGTTTAGCCACCTCTAGTCCCCTATCCACATTCCACACCCTGGTACTTCCTCTTGTGGTAGCACTTACCACTCAGCACCATAATCACCTGCTTACCCGTGTGTATTCTCCCACTTACTATAATGTTTCCCAAGGGCTGACACTGATGCTTCATGGGTCAATATCATATTCTCAACGCCTGGTGGACAGAGTTGGTACTAGACAGTGTTTTGAACAAACGAGTAAATGAGGGAAATAAAGAAATATACTAGCTGTGACATCTCTGGGAGATGAGTGACTACTGATATTTATGTTAAATATGTCAAATACCTTTCCTGTTCAGAAATAAGTAAAACTAATCTATGTATTGAAGGTCAGAATAGTGGTTAGCTTTGGGAGTACTGACTGGGAAGAAGCACAACACTACCTCCCGCGAAACAGAAAACTTGCCCTCTCTTGTCGTGGGTGTTGTTTTCATGGGTCAAAAATTCATTGAGCTGTGCACTTAGGATCCTCACATATTATTGCATAAGTTAGTACAAAAAGAAAAAAAGAAATTTTTAACTATTTTTATCTCACTCTAATACCAAAGATATATTTTGTGTTTCATTCGTTCAAGAAATGTCTGGGTTCTGATTTTAAAGCTAGTCTTGTAATTCTGTTTAAGATTACACCTATTTGATAAGATTGCGCCAAACCTCCTAGCACAGGAATGGGAGGCCAAGGAACGCTTTTCCTTCTACCCCTAGAGTCCAGGGCAATTCCAAAGCAGCTAAGGGGCTGTGGTCGGTCCTGTCTGAGCATCCTGTGGGAATCAGCTGCTCTCTAGGCCACCCAGCCCACGAAATCTACTCTACACCAATTCTAACCCCATAGCACCAACCAGACTGCCCTTCCAAAGGCTGTTTGCAAATGACGTTTTAGCAAACCTGGGAATCCTTTTTATTGTTAGTCACCCCAAACCGAACCCACCTCCAACAGTAACAAAGATGGCCTCTAACCAATGATGGAATTCCCCAGTTCTCAAACTGAGTTCTTCAGGGGGACTTCCAATGAATTCAGCAGAATTCTTGTGCAATTAAGCCATCATTCCGGCATATTACCATTTAAAATTGCTTCAAGAAATTATTCTATACTTCTAAAGGTATGGAGTTAATTTTCCTCTTGTAAAGTGAATTAAATTTGTACGCCTGTTTATAGAATTCTTGAGTTAACCTTTATTTATTGTTACATTTGCTCTTCATACAGCTATTAACATTTTTTGAAAATATACTCTTTATTCATTCTGGTACATATTTGAGACCAATTGTAACATCTCTAAATTCCCTTTATTCTCACCTCTCTCCCCCATCCTACCATGCACTCGAGCCTTGCAGTACCCCAAATCCTGACTTTGCAGACGCTGGGAGGGTTAAGCAGGCAATGCAAACTGACTGCAGCTTGTCTCTGCAGATTGGTCTGCATCGTCATTCTGACTTTGTTGAACCCTGTGGTTATTCAGTGTGGAATAATGAAAATCAAGAGCAAACGTGTCGTTGTCTTTGAGGAATATTTATTATTGTTATGAGACTGTGCACAAACCATTGGTGCGCTATTTATGAAGACAGGAACATGCTTCCCTCCGAAGATTTTTATCTTTTAAAGGGCACATAAAATTTCAGACTTGCTTTTCAGTTCCATACATATACATATGGTTGCTTAGAGTTAACACAGACCATCCATCTTGAGTTTCTTTAGGTTCAAGCAGCCATGGAACTAAATTTCATATAACCTTTATAAGCCTGTGTATTTAAATCAGCTTTCATGGGGGAAAACATAGTTCAACTGCTTGATAATTCAGGACAAGAAAAAATTGTAACTCGAATTTTAACAGGGTGCTCAACAAAGTTGAAAAACCCTCAGAAAGTAAGCTGCGGATTCTTCAGCTCTATGTGCATTAAATCCACTACGTTTTTCGGGAGTTTCTACCGTCACACTGGAAGTCATCTTAGTGAAGGTTCTTACTTTTAACCTTCGAAAACCAAGACATTACAGGCTACTGAGATCTATTTATGTAAGCACACACACGTAATACAGAATCAGTATTGGTTAGTGGAGGTGCATAAGAATTTACCCAGAACTTAATGGCTTAATGGCTGAAAATAATAATGTCTATGTTGCTTGCGAGTCTGCAATCTGGGCAGGGCTCAACAAAGAAAAGGAATGCAAGGATGCTTACGGAAAGAGGGGAAAAGCATTATTTAAAGGTATTACAATTTGCCAGGATTTTTGCCATAGTAACCATTTCCCCTTTTTCCATCACTCTGTCTCCCTCGTTCCAGCTCATAGTCAGTTCTGTGTTCCTATGCCCAGAAGAGCATGACTGGGTTGGAAAGAGAAAAAGCTAGAAAGTAGGTTTTGTGTTGTCAGTTGCTTGAACCCTTTAAGGAGCCCCTCTGCCAGATGCTTGGGAGGCCAACATCTGATAGAGGGATTCCCTCTGAGGGAAAAACATCAAGATTAAGTGAAGGAAGAATCCCTCCCCCAGATATCAGCCGGGGTCCTGTGAGGAAAACCTCTCACAGGTATTTTAACTTTGGAAGTTGGCTCTCCAGGTGCCAGAGGGCTAAGAGAGCAAAGGAGTGCTCCGAGGTGATAATCTGGAGGCAGTAGGAGCAGGGAGCGGGGACCACTGGACTGTTGGAGGGGAGGGCCTCACGGAGGTGGTGCTCGGACCTGGGAGGCTGGAACACCGCGCAATCACTGCTGGCTGTTGTGAGGGGGCCTGTGGCAGATTCTGGGTGCTGGAGGACGCTGGGGCTGAGGTCCAAGCCAACCGCTGCTGGTGGACAAATCGCCAGCCCTGGGCAACACTGACAGGACTGGCAATAAACAGGGGGAAAGCCACTTCTCCCTTCCTCCTGCCTTCCAGTTCCCTCTGCTGCTGCCAGTTGGCAGGACTGGCAGAAAGGCAGGCGGCAAAGAAGTCTGGGAACTACAGCTTTCAGAGTTCCAAGCCCAGCATTACAGAGCAGGGTGTAGAAGGGGTGAGTTTGGAGCCGAGAGGCGATAGGCAAATAACCAGCCTATTCCCGTACCTGAAAAAAGGAACCACTGGATTTAAGAGGAAAGAAATTGGGAGTTGGTAAGAGCTAGATTTTGGTGGATCCTGGCATTTTGTTTCCTAGGAGGAAGCGTTAAAAGCTGAAGAGAAAGAAGGCAAACAGGGACAGGAAATTTCTTAGCAGAGATGTATGTAGATGATTACTTGAGGACCAAGTGCCCACCTCCTATCCCTTGATGTCACATTATCACAGACCCCTGTCAACTCAGATACACCCTAGAAAGAAAAGCATTGCCTCAAGTTGATGGAGATTAAATTTTGATTCGTGGGGAGAGCAAGGACTTGCTATAGAAATGAGTTGGAGCCTTAGAAAAAAGAAGAAAGTTGATATACCAAGTATGTCTGAGTTTGCGGACTAAGAATTATAGCCTCTATAGTGTATTTTCAATCGTGTAAGAATTGCAGATGCAGGAAAAATGTTGGAAAGTTAACACCAATTATTTCTGCAATTATGATTTCTAGGGTCTGGCAGTATGACTGGTTCTTTTTTTTTTCTTATCTTTCATCATTTCCTAGTTTTCCATAATAAACCTGTATCACGCTTACAATACAAATTGTTTTTTAAGAGCTTGTTGATGTGAATGTTATACAGTGCTTTACCATTATATCATGCCTCAAATCCATTTCTGAATTGGCCTGATGAAAATCCAAAGTTCCCTTTTTATTCTCATATTTTGTGCTGAGGAGATGAGAAACTCGCAGGTCCTAAGACTTCCTCTGCTGAATGTGTCCTAACTTCCTGCACCTTCCAAAGAAAGAAAAAAAAAAGGAGTGTAGTCTTCGTTTCCTATTTCATTTTGATAAGAAAATATTAATTCCAATGATTTTCTAGTTTGAAATTTTAAAAGACCTTCTTCCATCTGTTGGCACCAGAGCCTGGCTCTATTATGGTAGCATATAAT
Organism: Ursus americanus; assembly: GCF_024610735.1. NCBI lineage: Eukaryota > Metazoa > Chordata > Mammalia > Carnivora > Ursidae > Ursus > Ursus americanus. The sequence goes on from NC_142127.1 coordinate 86,850,232, forward strand.
GGATCTTGAAAATGTGGCAGAAACAATTTGCCGAAAACTTTGGAAAACAGGTTCCAAAAGTTCAGACAGTGTCCTGTTTTTGTCAGCAAAACATGGGCAATGGGACAAGGTCTAGGAGAGAAATATGACTGAAGAAAAGAAAAAAAGAAAGGTCAAGCACTTTACTTTCCACATCATCCTTGTCACCATAATCCTCAGAATGTAGAAAAACTGCGGTATTAAAAAGAAAAGAAGAGAAAGACACAATTGCTTTAACTTTTGTCGGGCGCTGACTCCCAGGACAAACGATGATCTGGGCATTTAGAATTTGCATCTGCCTTTAGGCTCTGTCTTGAAATCTGTTGTGAATCTACAGTGTGATTAGTCCAGGAGGTAGCCAGAGATAGCAAGACGCCCCAGACGCTTGAAGAAAGACAATCGCCTGTGACTGGCATCAGCCTGGGTTCTAAGCCAACCAAAGCAAGCAAAGTAGTCCCGTTGACCCGTGATGGACATACAGCATGAGCAAAAACATCTCTGTTGTTTTAAATCACTAAGATGTGGGGGTTGTTTATTGTGACATGGCCTAGTCTACTGCGTATTACAATATCCATCTGCAAAAGCATTTTAAAGAATCTGTGTTTGTGTTCTCCATCGGTGAGCAAGAGTTGCTGTGGGTTCTCATTTCAGTGGTTCAGGGCAGGGGTTTAGATAATCTGATAACTTTCCCTACTTCATATGTATCCTATTATAGCGTGCTTCCATTTAGCATAGATAATTTACCTCTGCTGTGCCTTTTGGAAAATACTTTTAAATCTTGTGTTCTCATATATTCCTTTTCTTCCTGTAGTTACTTCTTAAAATCCATGTGTTGAATGCTTAATGTACATTCCCATGAATGTAACTGATAGATTTCTGCTTTTTCAACCATTATAGTTTAAAATTTAAGTGTCTGTATGTAATAAATCTAAGCAAATTTTTCACTTCGATGTTTAGGTAATTTATCTGGCCACTGCATAATAACTAGAAGATTATACTCTTCTTTCCTTTAATAAATCCCACAAGGAACAGAACCAGGAACAGGAAATTAGTGTTTGAAAAATCAGCCACTGCGTGGCTGTGAAAAGAAAGCTCTCCAAAGATAAGACTATTGTGGCTATGAATTCGTGAAAATATATTAACTATTTTCTTTACGTCAATCTTTTCTCAAAATCTTGTCAGGCGTTCCAGCCTACTAATAGGCTCCCTTCTTCAAACTTGATATTGGCCTTTTTTTCCCCCCTTCTTCTTTTTTTAATCATTCCATTTTTTTCAGGTGCTCCCATCAGTAGGGTGAATTCGGAATTGTTTTTGTTGGGTGTGGACCTTTTTGAGGGAACTGGCAAAGCAGGTGGCTTTGAAGCTGTTGTTTTTCCATCAGCTGGGAGCGGTAACCTAATCCCTGCACCCCGACCAGCTCTGACCTAAGTGAACAGGCTGGCCTCTATCACAGGGTAAGACTGGAGGCCGGAGCTGGGCTGCAGGTCCCCAGCTGAGGAAAAGGGAAGGCGGGGAGAGATAAGAGCCGTGGTTTCAAATATCCTTAATGGGAATTCTGCACAGTCATTTTTCATCGGGGCTGGGTGCTGTCAGGACTTTGATTACAGCCTCTTCTTCCCTGGGAATCCTTTTGTTTGGGCCCTCTAGTGTTTGGACTTTGGCCAGGCCGGGTTTTTTGTGTGTTTTCCAGGTAACTCCAGTCTGTCTCAGTCCATCCTGGGGTGACTTATGTGTGTGTAACCGATAGACCACTGTCTGATTTTTCAGCAATCCAAATTTTCCTCACATATCCATGCCCTGAAAGGTGAAGTCGAGGTGTTCTTTTTTTTTTCCTTTTGTTTCCTGGCTGTTGGCTTGCTGGCTTGGAAAACCTGGGCATGAAACTGGGCATTTTCATCAGTACTTTTATAGCTTTGGGTTTGTTTTTGTTTGTTTGTTTGCAGATGCCTCCTGAAAGCAAACAGGTTAAAAAAAGAGAAGGCGGTCAGAGAAGGAGTGATATTTGCTAGTGGTTTCTGATATGAGTCTGAAGGACCTGGCACGTCGAGCCTCAGAATGATTTTCATTAGCTGCATGACTGAAATGGCCTGTCAGCGTGGCCCATCAAAGCCGGGCCATCCGGCGAGTGAGTAGCTGGGAAGGGGAGAAGCCCAGGGCCGGGGGGAGGCGAGCTGAAGACAAGCCACACTGCCCGCTTTGCCCGCATCTCCACACTGCTAACAAAAGGCAATTCAGCGAGGCCCATTTTCCAATCCTTCGCTTCGTGAAAGCTACTGAATGTTAATGAAGCTCTACCCAATTTCTGCCTGTTACGAATGCAGCTCCTGAAAGTGAGAAATACGAGCAACAGGCCAGGTTGTCCATCAACAACAAAGGAGATTCCTTCAGGAATTTCAGGGTAATGCAAGTAGCCTTGTCCTGGCAGGACCTCTGACCAACTATGGCCTGGCTTGAGTCCCCTTCACAGCAATGGAGCATAGCAGGTTGTGCAATGGGGCTGAGAGCATGCGGTCAAAGAGGCCCAGAACCTTCGTGGGATGCTTGTGGACCACACTCTGTCCAGGAACCACCAGGCCATTGCCAATACCAGTCTGTTATTGGTACTTTCATTTCTTTAGTGACAGAAGGATCATCTGGTTGTGAGTCTTGGGCGTGACCTTGTGCTTACCCAAAAAGACTAAACAAATGCTGGGTGTTGTCAGGGAGGCCACTGAAAATGTGACTTCTTCCTGTTCTAAGGAAAGAGGGCTCTTCCCAGGAAGAGTCATATGCTGCTCTGGAGACAAGCAAACTGGGTACCATTCAGGAAAGGGGCTGAGTATGAGAGACAGCTGTGAAAGCAAATTAGAAAAAGACCACAACTTTCCAATCTGAGGAGACAAAAGCTGAGAAAAGATGTGCTGGAGGTCCCTAAAACAACACAGGACTGTAGCACAAATGAAAGATGGTGGCTCTAGGTTAGACATTGTCAGGTTCTTTCACTGATTGTACCTTGCACTAATTCCTGTCACAACTCCCCTCGTGCTGAGAGTTTCCTCACCTTTTCACAAACACGGACCCCCCTTTCTTGTTACCATGCTCACATTACTTGTGTCATTGCCGTCACGAATGTCTCTAGACCCTGCTGCCATGTCTAAACCCCACTTACTAAAACAGGCCAACATAAACCACCTCAGCCAAAGGTACAATTCCCACATCCTTTATGGTCTTCCCATATGTTTGACAATAATCTACCGTCAGGTGAAGTTTCTTACATTGTTGTCTTAAATTATCAAACACTACTTTTTATTATTTAACTTCTTACATGTTTTCTGCACAAATGTGTAAATAATGTTTTTTTAAAACTAAAATATAAACTGTGTGTAAGAAAGAGGCCATACTTTCCAGAACAGTCATAGCACATGGTTTGCATGAATTAGGTGGCTACACATAACAAAAACCTCAGGAAAACAGTTTAGGAAGATAATTTTTTCACTTAAGTTATAGAAGTTTGGAGGTAGGGAGAGAGTCTCCGGTCATTAAAGATAGACTTTTTCCATCTGCTCCACCATCTTGATGCATAGCTTCTGTCTGGTGGGTTACTTAATGAGGCAAGATGGCTGCCCAAGTTTTAGTTATTTTGTCTGCAGTCCGTGTCAGGAAGGAGGAAGAGGAGAGGAACAAATGTCCTCCCAGATGAGTCAGCAACTTTTTTTTTTTTTTTTTAAGATTTGTTTTATATATTTTACAGAGAAAGAGAGCATGAACAGGGGGGCAGAGGGAGAGGGAAAGAGAATCTCAAGCAGACTCCGCACTGAGTGCAAAGCCAGAAGCTGCCTTGATCTCATGACCCTGAGATCATGACCTGAGTTGAAACCAAAAGTCTGATGTTTAACGGACTGTACCACCCAGGCACCCAGAGTCAGCAATTTTTAAGGATGGCTTCTCAGGATATTTTTCTTATATCTCATTGGCCAGTAAATTGTCATCTGTCTATTCTTGGCAACAAGGGAGGGTGGAAAACTTAGCCTTTTAACTGGCATCACTGCCATGGCATATACAATACTGGTTTTGATACAAAGAAAGAAAGATGCTGGGTGTTAGCTAGCAGTCCCAGCCACATTATCTGACAAATAATTTGATGGTACTTCCAGGATGCATATCAAAAAACTGGAAATTCCAGGAAATTCTAATGAGTTATGGAGAAGTAATGGACTGAGAGCTTATGGACCAAATTTCACCTGCAGACACATTGTATTCAGCCAACATATTTATATTTTATTGAGCCAACACTTAAAATTGGGAAACTGTACATAAATTCCAGGGTGGAATGAATAAAGAGCTCTTCAGAGTGACTGTAGTTGTCCCTCAAGGCCCCTCAAAAGTGCCTCATGTGGGTTCATAAACCAGTCCAATTACACAGTTGTGACCACCCAGTTTCTCCCATGTTCTAATCCCTCTTGTCCACTGACCACAAAGTCTCCTCACAACTCCAAGGAGCCCACTTGGAAAGCACCAATGTAATCACGAATGATCCCAAGGCAACCAGTTCCCATGCTAGAAGATTCTTTAGGATATCACTCAACATGGAAAAAATTGTGGCCTCCACCCAACTCTGTTTCCCAGTTTATCACTTCTTCCCCAGAAGAGCACTGCCCACAGTCTCTTGAAGTCCTGCCTGTGTTTCTGACCTCCACCCCACCCACACTTCCAAGTATCTAATTAAAGGGGTACACCAGCCTTTGGCTCCCAGACACCTAACTGCCAGCACACCAATTCAGTATAAAATGCCAGAAAGAGATCAGTTGCTATCCCCTCCTCCCCATGCTCTACTTCCTCTCTCCCCTCAGATTGTGCCTCCAAACCTATTCTTCCCTCCTTCCCTTATAAATGAAGTGGGTACATTGGTGGATGAAAACAGATAACTGATGTGGCGTGTGGGGGGCCTCCACAGAGTCATATCAGAGCCTCTCTTCAGCGAGCTTTCTTGCCCCATTACTCAATGAATCCTCATTAAACCCATAGGAGGCCTGGGCACAGAGAATCCACTTGAGTGATGAAGAAAGAGAATCACTGACTGCAGTATTTATTTTATAGAAAGACAGAGACAGAAGAAATTGAAAGGCAGAGAGGGCCCTTGGATTGCTTGTTCAGAGTGGCCTCCACTAAACCATAGTCCCCTAAGCATGAGCAAGACACATTCCATGAAAGCTCAGAAAAAAATCAAACACAAAGAACACCTACTACTACAACCGTGGGACCAAGTGTGGGACAAAAGGTTTTTTCCTCCCTAAGAGCTCATGTAAGCCCAGAGAGCTGTTTAATTTAATAATGCAAAGAAGATATGATAACTTTCACTCTCCCTGTTCCTTCCAGACATCTGATAAGCTGGGATTAATTTTTATGTTCAGCTATGTGAGACCAAGGCAACTTCTCACGGTTACCATGGGATACCTTCTAAATATGTGCCTGATGTGATTTCCCCAAATTGTTATGCAATGAAAATGACATAGCTTCTAAGTATGGTGTTTTCTCAATTGCATGCCCAGAGAAATGTGGTATTTCCCCCAAGGATTGTATTATACTGGGCTTGGCTATGTGTCAGTAGATTTCAGTAATGGAGAATTAAAGCCTTTCTAGCTACAAGGCAACAACAAACAGAGACTGATTAATTTGGGGTTAATAATTTGAATGATAGCAACTTATTTTTCTTAACAAGGGAAACGTGCTTTCTAATGGAAAGCATAAGACATTTTTCTGCCTGAAAGATAGTTATTCATGCTGGATGTGCTCATACTTTGTATAGCTTTTGACTATTGAACTTTTATATAGTGATTATTTGGTTGTCTCTCTTCCCTACTAAACACGATCTCCTTGAGGGCATGGAGCGTGTCATTTGCTTTTATATCCCCAACATCGGATGCACTGAGGCATCCCATAAATGGTGGTTAATGAATTAATGGATGATGCAATGCAGTGGTCTACATATGTTAGCAGTACTTTGGAAAACAGGCCTTGGAAGAAAGACAATGTCCAGGAATAAAATTTGTTCTGAATAAAAGTCTTTGCTACATCCACAATTTTTGCTCCATAGTGAGAATGTAACAAAGGTTTAACTGGATCTTCATTTCCCCACCAATATATACAAACCCAGAAAATAGATTTAGGATTGAGAACGGTAAGACCGAGACTCCTAATAATCCATTAAATCAGTCTGGCTATCTTGTCACCCTGAAAGTAATTATATTTTCGGAAGAGAAGATTCATCACATTATGTTTGCCCTGTTTCTCCGTGTTTCTACCATTTCCTGCATTTCCTTCAGTCCACTTGCCTTGTGTAGTGTCCTTTCAGAGACAGTGATTACTGTGGTATTTCTAGAAAGTGATATAGAAATGGTATGTGGAAGAGGAAGTAATTTTGAAAATAAGTTGTTCAGCTCTCTGTGTGAAAAATTTTGGTAGATACTTTTTATTTTTTATTTATTTTTTTTAGACAGGGAGCAAGGGAGGGGCAGAGTAGAGAGAGAGAATCTTAAGCAGGCTGCATGCCCAGCACAGAGCCTGACGCAGGACTTGATCTCACAACCCTGAGATCATGACCTGAGTGGAAATCAAGAGTCAGACACTTAACCGAGTGAGCCACTCAGACACCCGTAGGTAAATACTTTTTAAAAGCATTACTCATTTCTCATCTCCCTTTTACATGCTGGGTGTGTTTTCTTTGAACTCTTCTTTGTTTAAAGATGTATTAAATTCCTTACACATAGATCTCTCTTCCTCCCCTTTCTTTCTCACCTTCCTTTTCATCCCCAGACACACTTTCCGGTCCAGTGGAAAGCACAGATCCCCAAAGCTTATTGGTTCGTAGCAGCTGCAATAGAGAAACCCTGTGTGGAATTCAAGTTTGCTTTATTTGAGGGGGGGGAATCATAACTGCCGGTTAGGGGACTCATACCTGCCTGGGCCTTGTCATCAGCGGTGTGGTTACCATGGCTTTATAGGTTTTTGCAAATTCAGCTATCAGAAAGTCATTTCCTCCTTAATGCTTGCCCAGGATTATGGCCTGTAACCATAACCACAACTTCCTGGGCATCTGGCAGCAGTTCACCCTAACTGTTGGCAAAGGACTCAGCAGGATACAGGGAGGGTACAACCTGGTGGGCTCTACACAATCAGACAGTGATGGGTTCAAACACTGGTCTGTAACTCTGTGACTTAGAACCAGTTATTTACTCTTTTAGCCCTTTGGTTTCCCTGTCTGTAAAATGGGAATAATGATAGCTACTTTGTTAAATTGTCATGGAATTAAGTGAGATAACATATGTAAAGTGCCAGGGGAGGAACACTTTATCTGCTCTACGGACAGTGCAAAGTCATTCTACTTCTGATGAACTTCCTTCCTCTTCCACTAGTAACAGGAGCTGAAAGATGGAGAGGAAGAAGGGAACATTACCCTGCTCACTCTTTTTGTTCCCCTTTACTACAATTCTCTTGATACAGGAGCTCCAAAGGTCTCAGGCAGGAATCCTGCATGAGGGGCAAAGAAAATGAAACCGTGTTCTTAAGCGGCAATTTCTAGAGTAGAAATAACACCTGTCCTAGAACATTACTTTTCATCCAGATTAAAAAATTATAAATGACCTATGTACATTCTTATAATGTAATTTAATGATGCCCTGAAAATGTGCCAGATAAAAGTGCTAACGTCAAGCTTTGGAAGTGGATTCCTAGGGCCACATGTACTTAAGGGAGAAAGTAGGGAGGGGAGGAGGCAAGGAAGAGAGTACTCTGAATCCAAAGGTTAGGTCCGTTTTAATCCTGAAATTGATAACTCTTGCTTGTCTGGTCACAGCATTTGCTCTATCTTACCAGCAATTTGTTTGAGTTCATGGCCTTCCTTGTGGAGTGGCAGGATTTACAGAGCAGCTCGGACGTGAGCCTCTACCGTAAGACATCTAGAATCTAGTGAAAGACACAAGAGACGCATAAATGAAGTCAATATAAATGCCCCTCAATTCGCACGTATCCGAAACTGCACGGGGCTGGCAGCGCGTGTTAGGACCTCCAGTTCGGCTACTCCTTAGGAGAATGAAACGTGCAGAGGAAATTTCTCTGGCCACAGAGTGAGTTCTGTCATATACATTTGCTAGCTCCAGCTGTATTTCCTAAATGCCGAACATATTGTTCTGGCTGTTTATATTCTTGGCATCCAGCAGCGCTGTGTGTTCCCAAGCGCCGAGAACATGCCGCCCGGCAGTAGCTTTCCCTAAAAGGCCTGTAAAGCTATGACTAGTTTATTCTCCCAAGGATCCAAGGTACTTGTTAAAGCACAAGATCTGTTTCAACTGACATGGCTCTGAGTTCAATGTGTCGCAACACGTTCTTGGGGAGACAGAGTTCCTTTGACTAACAGCCTCCATATTTGTCAAAACTACTGTAGGCCAAAGGTTAGCAGCAGTGTCTGGCAGCACAAAACCAAATGTAAAAAGTCAAAATAAGAGCTGGGCCAGTGAGCTCCATTCCTGCGACAGCTTCCTCTCTTTGCTACTCAAAGTCTGAGTCCCTGCTGCCACAGGGAGAGGTTTACAGACTATACCGGATGTGTAGCCACAAAGCTAAAATGTCGGTGATTCTTTCACTGCAGGGGAGGGATGCCCAAGCCCGCCTTATAATAGCTCTGAGGGGATGTTATGGAATTTTCAAGACATTTGTTTCTATTTATTCTATTTTTAAAATACAAAAATAAGATTTTTAGGCACTTCAGTTTCAGACATTTGAAATCTTCTAGAGAGCAGGAACATTGGAAAGTGCGCACTAAGACTGAATGCCATGAGAATGCAGTGGAGGGACATTAACCCAGCATGCGAAAGGAGGGAAAGCAATGTTGAGACAAAGGGGCCATGACCATTCCCCCAGGGACCCCAAACAACTCCCAAGTCTGAGGAACTGGACACACACTATCCAGACAGCTTCATTAAATACCTTCACTTTGAGCCATCACCAAGATGGAAGGATTAGTAGGTAGGTTTCCTAGAGGACGTGAGACCTAAGGTGTAGTATGTCAACTGAACAAATGGAAAGGCTTTTGGAAAGGCTAGAATGAAGCTTTCCGCTAAGGCTGAGTACTTAGGAGGTCTCAGATCTATGTGTGCTTAATATACTAGTTATCAAAGCATATGATACTTCAAAATGCACTCATGTCCTACCTCTGACTCTGACCTAAAGAGGAAATGAAATACTTTATAAGAATGGAAGATCAGGAAAAAAAGAGAATATGTCCCAGGAAAAGTCTTTAAAATGTTTTTACCTTTGGATATTGAATTTTAACTTAAGGAAATTAATCTTATGTAAATATTAAGAGAATATTTAGTTACAAAGATATCCACCACTGTTTTCTCTTTATTTTTTTTTGTAAAAATAAAAAAACTGAAATTCATCTAAATATTTGTCCAACATAATACATTGTATAGTACATTCATACAATGTAGTGATTTATAGACTTTAGGTGACATTACAGAAGAATAATATGGAAAGATGTTAACAACATATTGTTGAATGAAAAAAAGTGAGTTAAAAAAGCATATGCTGCTAAAGATACCACTAAGAGGGTAAAAAGATAAAATATCCAAAATATCACATATTGGATACATATCCAAAATATACAAAAACCTCACAAAACTCCACAATAAGAAAAGAAACAACCCAATTAAAGGCAACAAGTGTGGGTGGGGATGTGAAGAAATTAGAACCCTTGCACACTGGAAAAGAATAATTTTACCCTGGAGCTAACTGACAAACACAACCTCAGCCACAAGATCAAGGTCAGCATGAACAGTGATGAGTCTTGACAATACATACCCTTAACGTGATGTGGTGCGAATGGCACTTTACTTCTGTGGTTCTCTTTTCCCCAGATCCATAACCTTAGGAGAAAAACATCAGACAAATCTTAAGTGAAGGACGTTATACAAAACACTTGACCAGTACTCCTCAAAACTGTCAAGGTCACCAAGAACGCAGAAGTCTACAAAATAGTTATAGTGTGAGGGGCCTAAGAAAAGAAGTCTAAATAAAATCATAAACTTCAGTTAGTAATAGTATATTAATATTGGTATCAATAATAACAGTGTATCAATATTGGTTCATTAGCTACGTGGCATTAGTATCATATTAATGCAATAGGAAAACTGGTATGGGTCATATCTGCACTATCTTCATAACTCCTTCAACTTTTCTGTAAACCTAAAACCATTATAAAATAAAAAGTTTATTAATTAAAGAGGATATGCTATAATTTTCCTTAATCTGTGTATAGGTAGATACACAGCTAGATATACACATGTACACATAGAAAAAGGATGAAGGGCTAGATATCAAAACATTAACATTGGTTAGTGCTAGTGGTGAGATTAGAGTATTTTTTCTTCCTATTTTGCTCATCTATATATTTAATTTCATAATACAAAAAGAAAAAAGAAAATTGTAAGCCTTCACTTGGGCCAGACTATTTCCCTGAGTTAAGTACAAAAAGAAGAATTATATCTAATATTTATAATTTCTAAAATACTTAAAAGGTACACAGTATGGAATAATTCTGTCTGGGGGAAATGTAAAAATTACTTTTTGGTTCAGAATCTTCTTCCCAGTATATTCTTTGATAGTACCCAAGGATAAAAGTAGAAATGAATAATTATTTCTCAACTAAGAATTTGACAAACATAGTCAAGAAAGAGTCTCATATTAACCTTCAAGAAGAATCCCAATTCCCCATTTTAATCAATTCATTTCCCTCATTCTGATTTCTTTTGTAATTTAAGATGTTTAAAACCTCTAGAGAGGCTGGCTGAGGCTCCAAGAAGCTGCTGTTAGATGTCCCATGAGTTCAATTCCAAGCACACCTGCTAGAGCACTCTTCACATTGTAGAGTAGAAGATAACGGGTCTCAGGCAATACTGGTGCTGGTGATGTCATTACCACTTTCTCCAGTGAGAAGCAATTAGCTACTTTAAACAGAAATGTATTCTTTCATTCTCATGGATGGCTTGGCCTATTCTGCTTTAAATTATTAGATCCCCATCTGCCTGAGCTTATTTGGGGTAAGCTACCTGCAGCGTTTTTGTTTTGTTTTGTTTTGGTTTGGTTTGGTTTATTGTTTTTTGTTTTTTTTTCTCCCATGGCTCATTTCACTTACTCATTTACTCATTCTATAAATACTCATGGAGGGCTTACCATTTGTCAATTACTGTGTTAATAATTGGGAAATATGAAAGCATGAATAGTAATAAATAGTCCCATTTTAAGGAGATTCTAGGAAAGAGGAGAGGTCATGGTGAAATAGATAAATTACTATACTTACAAGATAGAATAAATGCTATTTGAAAAGTTCAGATAAGGTAAGATGAGTATCCACAGCAGGAGAGACTACAGCTAGCTAGAAGGGCGCAGGGAAGGATTTGCAAAAGGGATGACTGGGAACTGAATCCTGGTTAACGCTCGAGGGAGCTGGGATGGAGAGGCCTTTGATTCTCTTTTCTTCATGTTTCCACATGGGGGAACTTCAGCTACAGGAACACTCCTGCTCTCTATCCTCACTCATTACTCCTCCCACGGGAGTTAAATGGTAAGTTTGAGAAACTGAGCATGCTCAGCTTAGCCCCTCCTGATTTCCCTTAGGCTAGAGCCCATCTGCATGACTCTAACATTCTGGTCTATTTTCTGCCATGCAGTGAGAGATCCTTAAAGCATCTTCCTTCAAGTACTTTTATCAAACTAAAAGTGATCATTTAATTTCTGCCTGTCTCCTGAGTCTATCAGAGAAGGGGAGGAGTGGTGTTATTATTAGTTCACATGAATTCTGACAGTAGCTTTGGACATGCTGAGATAGAAGAAGAGAGCAGCAAGATAAGCATACACACAGATACAAAGTTTGGAAGAACACTAAGTATGTCAAATTGGCAGCAGTTGAGCATGAATAAAGGGGGGAAGTGGAAGATGAAGTAAAAAAGGAAGGTTAATGCTATGAACTAAACATTTGTGTTCCCCCCATATTCATATATTGAAACCCTAATTCACAAAGTGGTGTTATTTGGAGATGGGGCCATGAGAGTGAAGCCCTCTTGATGAGATTTGTGCCCCTAGAAAAGGAGACAGAAGAGAGCGTAACTCCCCCCTCCACCATCTCTGCTAGGTGATGCTACAGAGAAAAGGTAAGCTGTCTACAAACCAGGAAGTAGAGTCTCATAAGAACCCAACCATGTTGGCAACCTGATCTCAGACTTCTAGTCTCCAGAACTGTAAGAAATAAGTATTTGTTGTTTAAGCCTCCTAGTCTATGGTATATTTGTTGTAGCAGCCTGAGCTGACTAAGACAGTGGAGATTATTCCTAGACAATCTTAAGAGCCAGGTGTGGAGTTTTGAATTCATTCATAGTTAATAGAGAGTTTCTGGTTTTATCCAATTGGCAGAGTATCTTACATTTGACTAACACTCTCAAAGATAACAATTATGAACTCTGATCAAAAAATGGAAAACAACTATCTAAAGACACTGGACAGTAATCAAAAGCAAACAGAAACTGGAAGAGATTTGATCCTTGACAAAAAAGGACTCACTGGAGGCAGGCCCCAGCCCCACCAAGCTAGAAGAAAAACTATACCCTTATTAGAGGAGTCAGAAGATAAGAGAGTTTGGGACTGCTAGAGTGGCTAGAAATTGAGGAGTGAAATCCCAGAGAGAAGGAAGTTAAAAGATGGAACCTCAAAAACTACATATAAACTTCTGTTAATCCTTGACTAATCTTTGACTTAATCTTGACTGCTGAACTGTTCATGTGAAAGGTGGGACTCCAAGGAACTCAGCAGGAAGAACAAAGAAAAACCACCTAAAATGCTAAAAAAACTAAGAAAAGATTGTAGCAGCTGCCCAAAGCAGTAGAGCCAGAATTTAAAGTTGGAGAGCCCTTGTAAAAACTTCAACCTATCAATAATCTCCAGAAGAGCCATGTCTTAGGAGTAAAGACTATGTTGCAGGACTGAGGGGTAAACCAACACTTGTTCAAGATGATATGCCAATAATTTAATTCCTGACTGGAACAAAATTCAACAGGAGCAAAACTCAACACTTTCCAGAGGAAAATGACAGAATTAACATTATCTATAATGTTTCAGTCACTATGTTCAAAACATAATAAAAAATTACTAGGCACAAATAAACAGAAAAAAAAAATGTGATCCAGAGTGAAGAGGAAAATTAGTTAAAAGAAACAGACTCACAGATGATGAAGATTTTGAAATCAGATGAGAAGGATTTAAAAATGACTATGAAAAATATGCTAAGGGACCTACATAAAAAAATTAAATGTAATTGGTGAAGAGATAGGAGATATAAAAACCATGGGAAAGAACAAAATGGAAGGCCCAGAACTAAACAATACAATATCTTAAATAAAAAACTTCGTTAGACATGATTGGCAGCTGAGTGGACACAACAGAAGAAGGGACCATTGAAGTTGAAGACAGGTCAACAAAATCATTCAATCTGAAACACAGAGAGGGAAAAAAATGAAAAATAATGAAGGAAGCTTCAACAAGGTGTGGGAACAATACCAAGTGGTCTAAAATCACCCAGTTGGTGTCCAAAAAAGAACTAAAGTTGTGGGGAGGTAGAAATAGGGAAGAACAATTTGAATAAACATATAACAAAGTTTTTCCAAATTTGATTTGAAAACAGCAACCCATAGATCCAGGAAGCTCAGTGAACTAAAGCAGAATATCCAACTAAGCTCAACAAAGTTAAGAGAAAAAAAATCTTAACTGAGGGGCGCCTGGGTGGCACAGCGGTTAAGCGTCTGCCTTCGGCTCAGGGCGTGATCCCGGCGTTATGGGATCGAGCCCCACATCAGGCTCCTCCGCTGTGAGCCTGCTTCTTCCTCTCCCACTCCCCCTGCTTGTGTTCCCTCTCTCGCTGGCTGTCTCTATCTCTGTCAAATAAATAAATAAAATCTTTAAAAAAAAAAATCTTAACTGAGAGGAGAAAAAAAGGACACATGACATACATGGGAACAATGATAAAAATATTAACAGACTTTTCATCAGAAAATAACAGAAATCAGAAGACAATGCAAAGTTATCTTTTAAGTCTGTTATCAGTGAAATATCTTTCCAAAATTAAGTTTAAATAAAGACATTTTTGGATGAACAAAAACAGACAATTTGTCACAAGCAAACCAACACTACAGGAAATGCTAAAAGAAAATATTCAGATTAAAGAAGAATTACACTAGGTAGAAATTTGGGTCTACAGAAAGGAATGAAGACACTAAAGATAGTTAAACATATAGGTATATATAAAAGATTTTTCTTTTAAAATAAAATTTCTGAAATTTCAGTTCAATATTTAAAGAAAAATGGTGATTTATTTATAGGTTTATAGTACTTGTAGAAGTTAAATATATGTCAAGAATAGCACATAAAGATAAGGAGGGAGTGTAAATGGACTCACAGTCAATGGAGACCATGACAAAATTTCGAACAGGGGAGTAGGCAGAGGACTGACATAATTTAAACTGTGCCTTTAGAAGAATCATCCAGCATCAGGACATGGGGACAATCCAAAGGAACAGCATAATATGTGTATTGAGGAAGAACCAATAGGACTTGGAAACTGATTGAAAGTGGTACAGAGATGATAACAGTGATGTTAAAAAGCACCTCCATTCTTGGAATGGAAAGAAGAATAATTGATGGTATCATTAAAGAAATAGGGAACCTTGTAGGAAGAACTGCCATGGGAAGAAAATGATGCATTTACTTATGACCTTACCAAGTCCGTGGTGTCGGTGAGACCACACAGGTGAAGATGGATGAGAGGCAATTCAAAATGCAGGTCTCTCCTTCTATAAAAATTCCAAAATGCCAGTCCTGAAAAATGTATGATCTTTATGTGACTTGTTTTCATCTTATGCTAGATGATTTATTGTAAACTTTTTAATATATCCCGAGCTATAAGTCAGAGAAACAAATGTAAAACCATGGCAGTGGGAGATTGGCAGGATGGTTTGTCAAGAAGCTTTTTGGTCCAGGCTCCCATCTCTGAGCAAAGGTCCAAAGCCAACAACTAGCAGACTCTGAACCTCAGCCCTGCTTTGCTCTGCAGACTGACATGCTGGTGTCTGATGGCTCTTTAGCTGCTGCCCATATTTCATTTGCCCTTCCTTCTTTACATGCTTGGATTTTTTTTTTTTTTTGGATTCTCTGAACCCACTACTGAGTGAACCCAGAAAAATGATAAGATTAATAGCAAAAACCAAGAGGCCAACCTTTCCTCATTTGCCTGTCTTCCTCTCCCTCCAGTTCTCGAATTGAGGGACCACTTACCCACTTAACTGTGACAGGTACCACTGGACTGACTGGGCTTGTGCTGCCTCCTGCTCAAGTGCTCACTCATTAACCATTTTTCTAACCGTCCTGGAATCAGTCCTACTCCAAATCAAATTGTGAAGTCTGAACATATTTTTGTCTCTCCCAGGCCCCATTGTGCAAGTCTTTCCCATCTGTTGGAACCTATAAGCAAAGGTGACCAGCGTCATCTTAGTGCCCTCTGACGGCCCAGTGTCTTGCTCTGGTGCCCTCCACACCCTCCACTCTCCATTCTTTCTCCCCCTCCAGGATCCTCTCACTTTTGAAAACTCCAAGTTCTGTAGTGTTACCAACTTCTGTAAGAAGTTAGAGGAAAAACAGGTTGATTGACCTAACTCAAATAAAAGTGCAATTACTGGAACCTCAGCCTCATCCAGAGCACTTGATTTTTTTTTTAAAGCTCTCATGCACTTAAATGAATCTCTAGGCCCCGTGACAAAGGGGCAAGAAAAAGTCCACAGTTTATTTTATTCTGCAATATTATAATACTAAAAAAAATTAGCATTAACCTATGCTATTCATTAGAGTATATTCTGTTTCATGAAATATTGTTTAACATTCCAGGATAAAACTCAAATATGAAACAATGAAATAGCAGTATTCTTATTCTACAGATGGAAAAATTACCAGACAGTTCTACCTACCTTCACCATTCTCTCGTGTCCCTGCTTTCCTCTCATGGGAGAAGCATTATTGGTAAGCATGTGGAGGCTCACATTTTCTCCATCTGTTTCACATACTTATGCCGTTTGAATAAATTGGCTGTCTTATTCTCATTTTTTCTGTATTCAGGACTATATTTACCCTATTTTCACTCTTTTGACCACTAATAAATAAATAATGCAAGTCAAAAGGGCCTACATTCTCCTCCCTATTCTGGTCCAGTTTAAGATTTAATCTATGTAATTCTGCAAGAATTAAAAGTTTGGAGAACAGTGTCTGGGTCATTTCCTTACCCTGAGAGTAACTCTTCATTATGTAGATTGTTTCTGACCATTGGAATGTCTCTGCCCTCCTCCCTGTTCACCCAAATCCCTTCCATTCCACAAAACCCATCTCCATCCTCATTCACCCTTCCAGGAAGCCAATACCAACATCTTCTTCCTCATCTTTCATAGAACTTACTGCCAATATCACACACTCTATACTCTACATTCCAGCATTCTCAACTTGCTCCACGTGTGTGAATACTGCTTCTCCAATGAGATCGTAAGTTTTCAGAGATCAGAACATTGCCCTATAAATCTTAACACATCATGTGATTCAAGGGACATAGTAAAAACTCAGTGACCTGAAGGGTTGAATTCTTTACATTAACAGCGAGACCCAGTGGAGAGCACTGAATGCTCCTGCAGTGAGTTGAAATTATGTCTCTTTGCTTATAATTTTCTGATTAGTTTTCTAAAATGCAAACCCCAAAATATACACTGAGAATAAAGCATGAGAGAATCAACGAACACAACATTTATAGTATCAAATTAGTTTTCTAAAATGCAAACCCCAAAATATACACTGAGAATAAAGCGTGAGAGAATCAACGAACACAACATTTATAGTATCAAACCCCAAATCCAATCAGTGAAGGAGTTCTTCATTCTCTCATTTAATGAATGTTTCCTGAACATTTCCTGTGGTCAGGTACATTTTGCTGGATGGAAAGGATAGAAGAGGGCACTGTTCTTGGGCTCCAAGAATGCAAATTAGACACTAACAAATATACAGTCAAGAAATGACTAGATTCAACTGTTTTCAGAAATGAAGAGAATAGTACATAAAAGAAAAAGTTAGAGAAAGCTAATGAGGGTAACCCACTTCATCTTAATCACTATTATCATCAGTTCATATTTAAATCAGTGCCCAAAGTATGCAAGAACATCCAGTTCACCCCAGTGAATTTAAGTATACATAACAGAACACAGAAAACATGTGCTTTTGTGTGTTTAAATATGAAAAATCAGAAATTAGATTATTATATACCGGATAACTGGATGGCACTGGTGAACGGGGAAATAGTACCTATTCACGGTATCGTTTGAACATCAGTGAGACACGCTGAGAGAAAAAGTAATTGCATAAATCCAAGACAATTCTCATGACTGAAAAACACATTAGACTGTCTTAATCTTTGAGTGATTCATTTTATATGTTTCTCTAAAACAGAATCATAACAAGCCAATGGAAACAAAATGAAATAGAACATGTTATTCTGCCTTTTGTTCCTTTGGGAATAAGCTCAAATCTTCACATATTGATGAAAGCTGTCTAGCCCTGTTGCTGCTGAATGTTCACATGAATGTGTTGATGGAGTCTGCAGTCTCTGATCATGGGCTGAAATCAGAAAGGAGGTGACAGCAATCACAAAATTCTAGGTGGGGAACGAAATGCTAGCAGTGTAATGACTGACGATCCCACTTACTTTAGTACGCTCATTTTAGTAAAAAACTTGGAGAGGACTAAAACCCCATACCCATTGCGTTTTTGAACCTACAGTACAAGAATACACACAGTTCTACACTGTTTCCTGTACCTGGAATAGCCTTCCTTTACATATTCCAACAGTACATCCACTGACTCCAATCAAGTGTCGCCTGTTCAGAAAGAGCTCCCCAGACCACCCCACCTATAATTTCAGCACCCCTCTCCTATCACTCCTTGACTCCTTACTATGCTTTCAGTTGGGATAATATATGTTATGGTGCTATAAACCACCAGTCCCCAAATGCCAATGGCTGTTTAAAAAAGTTTGTCACATATGAAAATCGACTGCCATCTGGGCAACTCTCCCAGCCAGTCCTCCCCCAGGAGTTCTCATCAATATGAGCCAACGCACTTGCCACAGCCAGGTGAAGTGAGGTAGAGAATCAAGGCCAGCAAATAAATGCTTCCATCCAGAAGTGATACAGATCACTGGCGAAACCAACTAAAATACAAGTGGGCAGAGAAGTGTCATCTTCCTATGTAGCTAAGTAGATAGAGTACAATCTAAGTTATCATGCTTTATTTTTCTTCATAATACTTCTCACCTAATGTTTTATAATCGATTTTGTTTTTGACTTTCTGCCTCTTCTCACTGGAATATAAACACTGTAAGGCAAGGACTATGTCTGTTCACTACTGTACTTTCAGATCTTAGAACAGAGCTTCTCAATAAATAGTTGCTGTATGAACAGATAAAAATGCAGAAAATTATATGCTTTGCACCATAAATTACGAGCTCAGATTCCTAAAGAATGCAGCTATTAATACAATGAGGGAAGAAAGCAAAGTTGGAACCTTGCCTAAGTAGATAACTTTTGCCACTACCCAAAACTTGCCAGTTGTTTCCTTGATGTACTATGAGCCTGGAGTGGCCAGATTCTTTAATTTTTCATGAGAAGTTAAAAGTCTGAATTTTTAGATGAAGTTTCTGATTTTTTTCATCATGTGGTTTAAGTTTTCATACCCAGCAAACATAAGGTCCGTCTGTGCCTCTGCTTTAGGTGGAGAGACTGAAAGTGTGTATCTTGAGATTTACAAAGTTTGAATTAAATGGAGAAAGAGAAGAGAGATAAAAAAAAAAGGCATCCCTACATCCATTTCTTCATCATCTAAATTGCAATTTGGAGGGATCTCTGCTCCGTCTTCACCTGCCGCTCCTGCCCCTCTTTACCCAGGAATGTAGAAAACTACTTTCTTTTATTTACAACATCATGTATTTATTTTCAAGTCCTGTGACCAGTAAGAAGGGATCCATCCTGCATTCACTGGCGCCATGGTGTGAATACATAACAGTATCTAAATAAATAAGAAGCCGCGGGGAAAGTTCTCCAAGGTTAAAATATTTAGGATAAAGAACTGTGAGTAAAATGGCACTGGCAGAATAAAAGACCTAATATCTACTTCATATAATAGATGAGGTTTAAACCAGGAACTCTTCTCAGTAACCAATAATTTGACCTGATTACATAATGAATGTTTCTTTTTCTTCGCCCTAAAGTTGAACTTTGTATATTGAGGGGCTGCCAAACACATTTTCACTGTAAAGAAATGTTGTTTTCAATTGTATCACCCAAGAGGCTTAAATTCAGATGAAACTGTTCAAAAATCAAATTTCTGTATTTCTTCGGAGCTAGCGTTGGGTGGTTTAGCAAGCGGTGTCGATTCTACTTTTCTTCTCCAGAGGGAATTATTGCTGAGCAAGGTCAATCAAACTCTAGGTATAATTGTTCATTTCAGTGGCCTTAAGCCCACACTTGGGAGTTTTCCAGCTGTGGAATCAATGAAAAATGTCCTGGACTCTCCAGTCAGGGACACAGTATTGGATTCCTGGCAGTCCGCTTTTCTAAGGAAACAACTAAATTAAAATAGGCCTGTCCCTCCTCCCTTGAAAATAATTCTGCCATCATGCATCTGACATCTAAATACCCCACATGCTATTTTCCCTGCATAGAGCTGCCACTTCAGATCTCTGTTGGTATGTCTGTCAGATATTGGCTTTAATCGTAGGAAGACTGGGGAAATAAATATTCAATACTGGGGAAATAAGAAATATTCAATACAGCTGGGTGGCTCATTTGGCTGGGCATCTGACTCTTGGTTTTGGCTCAGGTCACGATCTCAGGGTCATGAGATAAAGCCCCACATTGGGCTCCATGCTGGGTGTGGAGCCTGATTGGGAATCTCTCTCTCCCTCTGTCCCTCCCCTTCACTCTCTCAAAAAGAAAGAAGAAGAAGAAAGAAAGAAAGAAAGAAAGAAAGAAAGAAAGAAAGAAAGAAAGAAAGAAAGAAAGAAAGAAAGAAAGAAAGAAAAAGAAAGAAAGAAAGAAAGAAAGAAAGAAAGAAAGAAAGAAAGAAAGAAAGAAAGAAAGGAGACATTTTTATTTCCCTGCCCTGTCCCACCCTCCACCTGAAATCTTCACAAGATATAGACTGGTGAACTTCTGACATACTTGAAATTTGCTTTCTCACTAGGCTATCCTACACATCACTGAATACCATGAGTTTGAGTATTGCTTTGAAATAAATAAGGTCTCTAGTCCATGGTTTTTAAAACAAAATAACCAAGACTGAAATGGAAAATCTTGCTCTTACAGGGGTAAACGAAAATATGAAATCTCTGTAGATAGTGTATGAGGAAAATAAAATTACTTTCATAAAATTTTGGAAAACATTCATTTATGCTTGTGAATATTGACTTGATTCTGAAAATATTTATGCCATGAACTCTCCAAAAGAGTTCCCTTTGAAGTGGCCATTTATTTTGCACATAAAAACACAATTTCAGTCAACATGGCATCTTAAGATTATGCTTTGGTATTTCCTTTTGCACACATACAAATACAGCCTAGCAAACAGGCAAGACTTCTGGCTAGGTGGCCAAATCTTAAATATCCCTTAAACTGGTTCTGGATTAAACAGTCCTAAAGACCATGCAAAAGCAGGAACAAAACTCCTGAGCAGGAAGAGGGTAGCACGGCTGGCATGAGGAGAGAGAGAACTTGTAATATGAGAAAAGCTTTTAAACCAAAATGCTCAAACACACAAAGAAGTAAAATACTGAGAAGGACAAGCCAACAAAATCAACTACTGGGAGATTAAATCAAGCCAGATAGGATTAAAGTAGTGGAGAAAGGAGAGAAAGGTCTGAAAATGAGTGTGTTTAGATTCTTCAAAATGATCAATGATGAACAAAAATTATAAAACAATAATAAATCATGAAATGAAACAGACAGAAATATGACAATAATAGGTGGATGAGAAAAAGAGCCATTAGAAATCTTGAAAACGAAAAGCATAGTTATTAGGATTTAAAACAATCCAGTAGATAAGACAATAAGTCTAAACATAGATAAAGAGTTTGTGAGTTGAAAGGTTGTCCTAGGGAATTCACCAGGAATGAAGCATGAAGAAATAAAATGCGAACTATGAACAATGATATGGAGTATGACTTCTCACAGAAATTCTATAGAACGTGAATGCAGGAAATAGCAGAGAGCCCTACAAGAAGATATGAGATGGGAATGGACCTAAACTCAATTATGCGTCCTCAGATTCAAAATGCGTATTATATACAAAGCAGGATAAGGAATGTTGAATCTATACCTAGACAGAAAAGCTAAACTTAAAAGTATTCAGTATAAATATATATATATATTAAAAGCTACCCCAAAGGAAAAAAAAGGGAAAACAGATCATCTACAAAGGCAAACTGATCTGACTGACAAACAGCAGGCTTCTGGAGAGCAACAATAAAGCCCAAAAGTAGATGCTAAAAGTAGAAGAGTAGAAACTAATACAAACATTGAAAAAGACACCATAGCTTCCAAACAACAGGTTTAAAAAATAATAATAATAATAATGATAAAGAAAATAATTTATTAACATTCCAGCAGGAGGCAGGAAAGCAAACAAAACAACAAAGCAATATATTAGAATCAATTACATTCCATATGTTAGCAACAAACAATCAGAAATTGAAGCTTAAAAACAATCCTGTTTATATTAGCATCAAAAATACAAACTACTTAGGGAGAAGTCTAACAAGATGTGCAAGATCTAGACCATGAAAACTAAAACACATTGCTGAGAGAAAATAAAGATCTAATAGAGATGAGACCATGGATTAAGAGAGTCAATATTTTTAAGACAATAAGCCTTTCCAAATTGGTGTATAGATTCGACACAATTCCATTCAAAATCCCGGCAGGGTAGCACTTCATCAAATTTGAACAGACACTTCACCAAATGTAATATATAGATAGCAAATAACATGGCAAGGTGCTTGACGTCACCAGCATTAGGAAAATGCATTTGAAAACCACAATAAGGTACTTAGAAAAGCTGAAGTGAGAAAGGCTGGCCATACCAAATGTTAGCAAGGGTGTGGAGTGACTGGAACTCTCATACACTTCTGGTAGGGATATAAATGATAAAACCATTTTGGAAGACATTTTGGCAGTTCCTTAAAAGTCATATGATCAGGCATTTTAATTCTAGGTATTTATTTGAAAGAGAAAAAAAATGTCCACTACATACCTATTAGAATGGCCCAAATCCAAGTCACTGACAACACCAAATGTGATGACAGTGCGGAGCAACGGGAATTCTCATTCACTGCTGGTGCGAATGCCAAATGGTACAGTCACTTTGGAAGAAAGTCTGGCAGTTTCTTAAAAAAAATTAAACATACTGTTACATATGACCCACCAATCACACTCCTTGGTATTTACCTAAATGAGTTGAAAACCTAGGTCCACAGAAAAAGTCTGCGCATGATGTTTATAGAAGCTTTATTCACAATTGCCAAAACTTGGAAGTAACCAAGAAGGCTTTCAGTAGGCAGATGGGTAAGTAAACTGTGGTACATCCAGACAATGGAGTATTATGCCTCACTCAAAAGAAATGAGGTATCAAGCTATAAAAAGATGTGGAGGAAGGGATGCCTGAGTGGCTCAGTTGGTTGAATGTCCAACTCTTGATTTCAGCTCAGGTCTTAATCTCAGGGTCAGGAGTTTGGGCTTCATATTGGACTCCACAGTGGGTGTGGAGCCTACTTTTAAAAAAAGGCAAAAAGACATGGTGGAAATTTAAATGCATATTACTAAGTGAAAGAAGCCATCTAAAAAGGCTACATACTGTATGATTCCAACTATATGACATTCTGGAAAAGACAAAACATGGAGATAGTACAAAGATCAATGGTTGCCCAGGGCTTGGGAAAAGATGATTGTTAGGGCACTAAATCTATCCTGTGTGATGATATAATGGTGGATACATGTCATCATGTAGTTATCAAAACCCATAGAATGTACAATACCAAGAGTGACCCTCGCATAAGCTATGGACTTCAGGTGACAATATCATTACATTGTATGTTCACCAATTATAACAAATGTTACTCGGGGAACTCCGTGATTTTGTTCAATTTTGCTATTATCTAAAACCACCCCACAAAAACTGAAGTCTGTTTAAAAAAAAAGAGCTGTACACAATTGTTCTTACCAGATGTGTTTGAAATAGTACAAACCTAGGAACAACCCAAGCATACATCAACAAGTAAATGAATAAACACATCGTGATATGTCTGTGGAATGAAATACTGCTCCACAATAAATGGAATTATTGATAAAGAACACGAAGAGGCTCAGAATAACTATGCTGATTGAAATATGCTAGACAGAAAAAGCATATATTGTATGATTCCGTTTATACTCTAATATGACAAAGAACAGATCAGTAGCTGTTTGGAATAATGGGATGGGACAGGAGGGAAGGATTGCCAAGGAGCATTAAGGAACTTTAGGAATAGGTTTGTTATCTTGATTGTGGTGATGGTTTCACAGATACATAGAGATAGATGACTGATAGATCAATGAACAGGTTATAGATGATAGACAATAGATGTCTGAACTTAGCAAATTACGTACACTTCGAACATGAGCAGTTTATTATGTCAGTTATACCACAATAAAGCTGTTTTTAAGGGGGTTTTTTTCCAACAAGGAAATAAAGAAATCAAGAATATCTGAAAGTGATTTTTTTTGGAAAACGAATTAACTAAACACATTTTTGGCAAGATGAATCAAGAAAAATCAGAGAACAAATAAACTCTAACATTCAAATTGGAGATTTGGGGGAAAAATAACAATTTTATGCCAATAGTATGAAAACTTAGATGAGAAGAACCAGTTTTTAGAACACCATCAACTATCAAATTGAGTTAAGGGGAAGGAGAAAATAAGAATAAAGCAGTAAGTTAACTAACTGTACAGTGGTATTCATCTTACAATAATATATACATGTATCAAATCATCAAAACTGAACACCTTAAACTTACATATGTTATAAATCAATATCTCAATAAAGCTGAAAACTTTTTGAAAAAATGAAAAGCTAAAAAGAAGAAGAAGAAGAAGAAGAAAGCAGTAACTATTGGTTATGGGTTGAATTGTCTACCCACCCCCCCAAACTGATTAAACTCTTTGGCATCTCAGCCGTCTTACCAGAATGGAGCACCCACCACAAGTTAACATTAAGTCCCTGTGGATGGTACCTCAGGGACATGAAGGCTCCTCTGGGGACACGAAGACCCACTGATCTACATAGACCTCACTTCACATTCACAAATCATAGACTCAGTGGGGTGGGACCTCTCTTGTAAGGGTCAGCACATGGATAAAGACCTTATGTGAATTTCCTAGTATAATTTAGTTTCTGTTATAGAGCCAAAGCACAGAGGTCAGAAATGTTACATCTGTATTTATGGACATTTTTTATATGTAAATGGTAAACATGAAAGGTATGTGTTGTTACCGAAGATACTAGTTTATAACCTTTATGGTTATATAAATATGACCATAATTACCTTTAATATAAAAAGGTAATAAGGAAGTATTAAACAGCACTTAAGCACGAGACAAGGAATGTGCCTCTGCATTTCAGGCTGATATCCATGACCTGAGTACGCTCCATGTTGGTTCTCCTTAAATGCTCTTATAGGCCTTCTCTACTATGGAAAACACTCATCCAAGCTGACCTAAACAGTAGGTGAGAAATGCCAAATTCATGCCTCATGTGATCTATCTGTTGTGTTATCTGATAAGTTACTTGGAAACAGCAAGCATTTCATTATTTTAACAAGGGAATAGAACTGACCTGTCCTGAGTGACTTCAGTGTAGACTCCGTTTGACAATCCATGAAGATGATGTAACCAAAAGCAGCTCATTAATCTCATCCTAAGTCTTAAATTCCAAGTCACAGTAAATCAGATTTAAATGAGTTTCCACTGAACAAAGCTAGAGAATGATTTTTTATGATGTATAGAACGTTTTATTACTTCAGTGTTTGTTGCAATGAGTTGCAGAAAACTCACCTTAAAAAAAAAAATTGTTTGAGCTCTGAATTGCTCTTAGATGGACCACAGCTGAGTTTCAAAGTTAGTAAAAAAAAAAAAAAAAAATCTGAATCTTCCCTAATGCTATATAGGTAAAGCCTTCTAGTAAAGAAAGGTATTTGTATATTCAAGCAAACTGAGTCAGTGCCTGAAAGCTTTAGACCAGTGCTGTTCATAGAACTTTCTTTAATGATGGAATGCTCTAACATCTATGCTGTCCAATACAGTAGCTCTTGACACTCAAAATGTAGCTAGTGCGACTGAGGAACTGAGTTTTTAAAATATTATTTAGTTTTATAATGTATTCTAATTTTAATAGCTATATTGGCTGGTAGTTGCCATATTGGACAAAGCAACATGGGGCCATACATTTTGCCAAGTGAAATAAATTAGGTCTGAGTCATTATTTTATTATTGATAGTAGTGATGTAACTGAGAATGTAAGTATCGCAGCAGCATTTACAGATAATTTCACCATTCCCACCGACCTCTTCAGACAACGCTCCGAAGTCAATGGGCTAAGCATTATGACTCCCATTACATGTGAGGAAACCGATGCTCTCAGACATATTACATGATTTTAGCGAGCTGTGACTCAAGCTACTTTCCACCAAACTGTAAGAGAAACCATGGAAGAATATGATGACTCACATGGAGGTTACCAGTAGGCTTATCTTAAATGAACCTTGATAAACTTGGGGTGAGGGGACAGACAGAGAGAGACAGACAAAGAGGGAGAACGGAAATCCACACAGCCAACACTGGACATTTTTGTCAAGTAAAGAGCTAGGTGAAAGTGTAGTCAAGCATGTTCCACTAGTGTCAAAGACCAACTTAATGAGTTTTCGACATGGGTGGGGCCCAAATGAAGACTCACGCATGTTTTCTCCTGTCACTGCTCTGCAAGCCATAGATGGGTTTTTTTCTGCTTTTCCTTCTCTCTCCTTTCCATGTTTGTGCCAATCTTTTTCTCTCTGTCTCATGCTATCTCGCAGCAGAAAATTTCTGTATTAAAATGGTAATTCTTATATAACAATCTAATAAGGCATTGGGAAGAGCAACAGATTTTCTTTGTCTTTGGAAAATGCACTGGAACTTGTAAGAAGAAAAATCCATCTTCTTTTTAAAATTAGCATAATGAAATATATTAAATTGAATATGTATGGTGGGTAGTAGCTTAGAGAAAAATGAATTGCACATTCTAGTGTCTAGTCAGTTTGCAGACATATTAATGAAGGCCTATAAACCTGTTTTTGTGATAAGCCTGTGCAGCAGGCACTCTGCTAGAGAGATGGGACCCATGTCACCGAGAAAGACCCCAGTACTGCTGAACAGCTTATATTTTATACATTTACATTGGAAAGGCGAACGTTTAAATTGGCCCATCTAAAACCTAAGCCTGTGGTTTCGTGGATTCTAGATAATTGAAAACAGGACTTCCATGCACTAAACCCACCTCTCTGGGCTCTTGGCCATAACACACTCCAATCTGAAAACCCTTGTTTTAAAAGAAGCCTCTTATACAAAGGCAGGAGAAAAAGAGAGATGGAGAGGAAGAAAAATTATTGCCAATATATTATAGCAAACACACTTGTCACTTGCTAAAATATACTTTGCTCAGGTTGCTCCTCTGCTAATATCATTACAGCTATCCAAATAGTAGTTAAGGTCCCTGAACCTCCCAGCCCTCTTTTACAAACGGTAGAGGAAGAAAGCCACCTGAGCCTGTAGGACCTGGGCCACTCACCGCCCATCCCCACCAGTGACCACAGGTTCATAGACCCAGGGAGCCTGGCTAGAAGAACCTTCTGTTGCAGTCACAATATGTCAACGAACACTGTTTTTAACTCAGATGGCTGCCATGTACCTTCAACGTTATAAAGGTTATTAAACATTGAGAAGAACAGAACGTATTTTCTAGGCAGAGAGATTTTTAAAAAGAATTCTTATGGGGAATTTATAGTTTTGATTGTAAATATACAGGCAAAACAAAACTGCATGGAATATGTAAATATATGCATACTGTTTTGGAGGTAGAGATAAAAATCAATGGGATACATTCTCTCTTCTCTATTTTCATAAGATATTTGTTACTTATTTTATTGATTTTTATGGATTCTGTTTTACTGAAAAATATATAAATTTTAATATTTTAATATTTTGCAAAGTTTGAGTTTTTAATGAGATAAGAGAAAGAGAAAGAAAGACAGACAATTGTGGTTGTATTTATTCTTTCTATGCCTTTCCTCAAATCCCTTGCCCTCCCTTCCTCCCTCCCTCCCTCCCTCCCCAGAAGCAATTATTTTCATGAAATGGGTATTCTCCAATTGACAAACATTTTACTAAATATGTACATAGCTATAAAATAAATAGTATTGTCGTGTTTTAAACTTGACATCATATTGTAACTACCCTTCTGCAACTAGATTTTCATTGTTCAGTTTTATGTTTGCAGAATGTACCAACCTTGATAACATAACTCTAGTTCATTCCTTTTAATTGCTCAATAGCATTCCATTGTATGAGCATACCATAATTTATTGATTCATTCTCTTGTTGATGGGCATTGAAGCTATTTTCATTTTTTGTACTGCTAACATTCCCATAGTGCACATTCCTGCATATATTTCCTTATGTACATTGAAAGAGGTTTTCTCCTAGAGCCTAGAATTACTGAGTTTTGGGGTATTCACATTTTCAGGTTTGCCAGATCTAGATACTGCCATATGCTCTCCAAAATGGTTATCTAATGTTTTCCCTATTTGTCTCCTTATCATTGAATTTCAACACATCAGTGACCCTATTAAAATATGTCACTTCATGACACTCTTTGCTCAAAATCCTTCAATGTGTCCCTATTCCACTCTAAGTGGCCTATAAGGCCTTAACTGATCCTATCCCACCCCCACCCTTATTACGTCTATGCCCCTCTCTCATTTGCTGCTCTTCAAACACACCAGGTCCCTCCTCCATCAGGGTCTTTGCTCCAGCTGTTTGCTCTGCCTAACATTCTCTTCTCCCAGACTGTACTTGGCAAAATCCTTTACCTTCTACAAGTCTTTTAAAAAAAACTTTATCCTAACAATGAGCCTTCCTGTGACTACCTCTTCCCACACCCAATCCCTGTTTCCTTGAATAATTTTTTCTTTCATAATATCAATACCCTTATAATGCATTACATTTGTTAGATTTATTATCTAGTGTCTCATCTTCCCCCTAGAATGTCAGCCCCATGAGGGCAGAGATCTCTGCCTATTGTGTTCACTGATGTATCCTAAGTACCTATGACAGAATCTGATGCATGGTGGGCATTCAAACCCATATCTGGGAGAGGTGAATTGTGTGTGTTTGTGATTCCACAACATGCTTTGCTGGGTGTTATCTGAAAAGGACATGATATTTTTATCGGTACTGTATGGGATTATGGTTTGAGAAAAGATGAGAATTCAGTCTATTACTCAGAATATGAACTCCCTAAGGAGGGACCGGGTCTGTCTTTTCACCATTGTACCCCGAGTGCCAAGATCAGTGCCTGGGTCCATCCCGGATGCTCAGTTGATGCTTGTCAAATGAGTGAATGAATGAATGAATGAATGAATGAATGAACAGATTTATGGAGATACTTACTCTACAACTTGGTAGTTGATTAAAAGGGAAGTTAAGTTTGTTAACAGATCTTGATTCGGACATGCCCATCAGACAAAACTAGTACTGGTACTTCCTACTTCTAATTTTATCCTCTGGGCCATAAATTACCCTTCTAGTAACTCTTTTTCCTCTTAAAAGTTTCTCTATAAAATCTTATTGGGGAAGCAAAAGAATGGACATTTGCTCAGTTGAACATACCCTCGGAGGTTGTTTCTCTTATTTACTTGATGATAAGAATCCCTCAGGAGAGTCTGTTAAAAATACAGATCCCTAGACTCAATTGATATCTCAATCTGGGTCCCCAGAAGAGAATCCTGAGAACAGCCCCCAGGAATTTTTATGATCGGGCGAGTTAGGGAAACAAAACCTTAGTAAACGGGGTCCACCGGCAGGTGAAAGAACAAAATAGTGCCTGCAATGTCAACCCGAGGACACTGCCTGCTATAAACTGTGTTTAAAATAATAGCAGAACAGCTAGTGGGTGGCAGAACCGCCTCCTATATTTGAGCCGAGTCTCAGAGTCTCTCCTCTGTGCCTACCTAACATGGTCATCAGGGTCTCGGGGAATTTGGGGGTGACTCATAACCCTATGTTTATGAATTAGTCATAGCAACACAACTGGAAGAAGAGAGGCTGCTTGATGACTCTCAGAAGGCCATTCCTCGCTGTTTCTAAGAACCAGTCTCTACGCTGCTCACCCCACCCCCGTGTCACAGGTCCATGAAGAAGACAGAGTGGGAAATAAAGGTCTGGGCCACTCATCCAAAGGGAAAAGTGGCATTGTGAGACACAAGGAGAAGAGACAGACCATTTGGGTTTGTAAAGAAATATGGCCCAGAACTATTTTATCATTCTTCCAGCACAGAAGCCTTTTTTCACGTGGAGGTCACCTGGGATATATTTAATATCGTCTACCAAACAGTGGCATAGACATCAAGGTTCTAAACAGTTTTTAGGCTGTAATCTCTATTCGAGGGGAAGAGGGATTTGCTATCTCTATGGTGTATTTGTCTTCCATGGAAGTTTTTGGTAAACTTGGTTTGTGGACATAATTTTTGCAGTTCAGCTTTCAAACATGTGTATTCCAAGGCACTTTCCAGAACCTTTCTAGTAGAAGACATTCATTTAAACTTACAGAAAAGGAACTTGGAGGGAAGGGTTGGGGGGGGAGGCCTATAATTTAATCAAATGAAAGCTCTCTCCATTTAAAAATTTGCCATGCATCTTAGGTACTTATGTGTTTCGGGTCATTTTAGTTATTGCATCTTTTTTTTCCCCTCTATTTTGGCAACCAAGTTGAATTTAGCTGATTGAAATGAGAGGGGAAGGGGCACATTAGAGACTTTGTGGGACTTTACAACTCTTGGCCAAAATCAGCACATATTTATTAAAGGGTGGGCATGAATCTTCCCATCTGTTAGTTTTGTCAAAGTGCTGACAATAACATTCTGATTTCCAGCTTGAATATATGTATTTTTAAATTTCTTTTCTCCATTTACTCTGACCAGAGAACTGTCTTAATGCTCAAAGACAGACAAAAGATGATGCTTTAGTTTTCTAATTCAGCATTGGAAATAATGGAACCACCCAAAATTTCAGGTTTACAGATATTTCTGCCAGCTTGAAAAATAAGTGTAAAACCTGCCTAATGCTACCTCCTCCTAGAATTGATCTTGATCTTTTGTTGTTCCTTATATTTCTGTGGCAGGAGAAACCCAATCCCTGCTACCGACAGACATTTCTGGCTTCCTGTCACATGAAAAATGCTCAACTTCACTTTCTGGGAATAATAGGGTGGGCCAGAGATGCACTTGGATTTCACTTTGCTTTGTTTCAGGTTACATTAATTAACCCGCTTCATCTCCTCTCACTCCAGCTCTGCTCCCTCCCTTAGCCTCGCTGATGCTGGCCTGTCTGCAGGTCTCAGGTGGTCTCCCCAGTCTCTCAAAGGAGGCTGAGCCTCCCTACTCCACACTCTGGTAGGAGCCAATAATTCACATTCTCAGAGTTTTGTATGGTTCTAATTGTTTAATACTTTTTCCTGCAATTTCTTATTTAATATTGATGGTAGACAGCATTCTGAGATAGCTCCCAGATTCCCTCACCCTAATGTTCAAGTCTTGGATAATCGCCTCCCCTTGAGCATAGGCGAGAGCTGCGAAGAGGAGGGGACATCACCCCAGTGATTATGCACCATCAAAGGTAAAGGTGAGGGAATTGTGCAGATGTAATTAAGGTCCCTAATCAGCTGGCTTTCATTTAATTAAAGATCTAGTATCCTGGGTTGGCTGAACTCAAGGATGAGCCCTTTAGAAGAGCACTGAGGGGTTCCCTGAGCTCTCTCCTGCTGGCCTTCCAAAAGCAAGCTGCATGAGTTTCACAGCTGCAAGGAACTGCTTGCTGCCAACAACCACGGAGCTTGGAGAAGAACTCCAAGTCTCCAGTGAGATAGTCGTTCTGGCCAATACCTTGACTGTAGCCTCATGAGACCCCAAGCTGAGGACCAGCTAAGTTCTGCCCGGACTTCTGATCTATGGAAGTGCAAGATCATAAATGAGTGCTGGTTTAGCCTGTTCATGGTAATTTGTTGGGCAGCAACAAAAAACTAAGAATGTCTCAGAGTCAGTGTCTCTGATTCACTGTGTGCCCAGTGACTACCACAGTGTCTTGACACTGGAAAGCTTGCTAAGTATTTACCAAAAGACAGATGGCCCTGAATGAATGGACTAGTTCGTGGATTATGAGCTGCCAAGTGCACATCAAACTTTAAAGAGAAATTTCACGAGGATAAAATATAAATCAGCTGCTCGAGTGAGCTAGCCGATCCCCTTGTAAGTCATTCCTCTACCTGATGAAAGGGGCCAAGTGGGAACAGAGATGAGGGCCTTTCATAAATCTCCTTCATATTTGTGTCTGTTCTTAGGTCAGTCCGATGAATTTTAAATACTTCTCCAAAACTTCCACACATTGACTGAACCTTTTGAAAAGGAGTTTACCACCCCACCCTCCCCGGCCACCACCCCCATCACCTCCAGGAGACCACCTGCTCTGCCACTTTGGACTCAGCTGCAGGTCTGGACCATGGATCCTGGGCAAGTTCCCCAAGCAAAGCCCAGCAAAGCTCCAGAACAGCCTCGTGACTCAGTAAGAAGCAGTGTTTCTCCCTGAATCAGCCCAAGCCTGGCCACATCTGAAGGAAGGCAGGGCCGAGAGCTCAGCCACACCCTGGCTGCGTGTGGACACACGGATCTTGCACCGTCTCAGATGAGACGACACGTCTGCTGATTCACTTGCACCTGGGGTTTCCTGGCTGGACATCTGGAAAGGGCCTCCTTTGCTAGCTCAAGTTTTATTTATCTAAAGCAATCTTTTAAAAATCATTTTAGATTTCTTCAAAGTGTCTGGATGTGGTGTGGAATGTGGTTTATTTTTGCCCACATTGCAACAGACTCTATGTCTTGCTGAAATTTTGGGTTGGCCATCAGTATGCAGGCTGACACCAACTTTTACTGAGTAGCAATGCACAGCTGTTGAGGAAAACAGGGGAAATGAAAGGCCACTGCGCACTAGTGTGCCAGGGAAAGCTCGTGCTCAGGTAGCCTGAACGTTCCTCTCTGCAAGTTTGGCGCACAAATCCATGTGCCAGAGGGCTTGGTTACCACAGAGCCCAGAGCACGCACTCAAGTGGAGGGTCTGAAATTGGATTCGAGATCATAAGAAAACAAATTTATCTGCTGTGCTTAGCAGCCTACAAAGAGTTTCATGTGCCTTAGGTCTTATATCCTCCCAACACCCAATGACACAAAGGGCACATGTACTCTTACCTACCTTTTTTTCCCATTAGACAAGAGAAGAGGTCAAAGAAGCCCCAGGATGCTGTGGAAAGAGAACTGGATTGCAGGTTGGGATGTGTCGAAAAAATTAGCCTTATAAGCTGCTAATTATTCGCCTGGAAAGCATAGTGACTGATTCCTTCCCAACAAAGTTATTGTGAGGATAATAAGAATGCAAATGTAGACTGACTCAGAATAAAACATGTAGTTAATTTTCTTGAATCTAAGGCTCAGAGATGTTTAGGAATTTGTCAAGGGCATATGGCTAGTAAAGGAAGGAGCTGGGACCTGAATCAGTTCTTCGCTCCCCACATCTTTGAGGACCCCCTAGAAGTTGACCCATTAAATGCTTTAAAAAAATAATAAGACCCACCCTGGCATGCGTGTTCTCATTGGACTGTAAGACATTTTTGGTTTGCTGTTTCTTTGTTACCATCTGCCCTCTCTCTGGTCCCTTCCCTGTTCAGCTGATCTTAAACCCTTTCCTCAGAAATCTCTTTCCAGATGTTCAGGAGACATGGTAAAATGAAAAAGCAAATTCAAAAAGCATATTTTAATAAGAATGATACCATTCTCATGAAAGAAAAATGAGTTACATATAAAAAAAGATGAATATCAACACACTAATAGTGTTGTCTTTGAATGGTGGGATCAGAAACAACTTTTATTCTAATTTTTGCCTTTCTTGAGTTTACGAGCTTTCTACAATAAATATGCATTGCCTTAGTAATACGGGAAATTTTTCCCATTCTCTTTAAATATCTCTAAAATCTCCCTGGAACAAACTCAGATCTTTTGTATCTGGGTTATAAATTACCAACTGCTATGTCCTTGACATCGACAATCTCCCCACCCCCATAAAATCTGCTTCAGTTTCATTTTTCTACATTAATCCACAGGCTTCAAGAACCTAAAGCTTTCTAAAGAGCTCAAGTCATGGAAACAGCTGTCAGCTCTTCCACTAAACGTGTCAGGTCCTTCCCACGATGAAGTAATAATTCAGATGCCCACCTCTGAATACAAGAAGCCCCAACTTGCAAGCATAATTCCCAATTAAGCCCCTCAATATTTTCCAGTTTGCTTACACTAATGTCTGCTTACAAATTATACATCATGATCTTTTTACCTCTTAGACTGCAAACTCCCTGAAGGCGGGAATTGATTATTTCCATCTTCCATAAATTTTGAGAAGACCAATGGTTTTCTCTGAGCATCTCAGTGAGTTTACAGACTGTGAGCAAATTACGCCTTGGCAAATTAGCAGATTGGAGTGTTGAATTTACACACATACAGGCTTGTAAATTTAACCACTATTAACTTTTAATAAAAGTTTTAATTTTTTTCCCTTTTCAAAATTCAGGGTGGTATTTCTCACTGAGGACTTCTTTAAGCCAAATTTAACATTTATAGCTCCAACTGTTTTTGGAAGTCAGGCAACCAGGCAGCCAAGTGCATTAGGGAGAAGAGTGTCCCAGATTTTCTTTTTCTGTGCCATGTTTATTCCCTACAAACACAGTTGAAAGATGTTTCTCTCCAAGATTTTAAGAGATCATCCATCCTGTGTACTGCAACTTCACTCTTGGAAAGGAGTCTACTGCAGAGGAAAAAGAAGGTTTAATGTGAAATTTTCTGGTTAACCCCCTGTTGTCATTTTAGCTATTTCTTTCTTTTTTTTTTTTTTTAAGATTTTATTTATTTATTCGACAGAGATAGAGACAGCCAGCGAGAGAGGGAACACAAGCAGGGGGAGTGGGAGAGGAAGAAGCAGGCTCATAGTACAGGAGCCTGATGTGGGGCTCGATCCCATAACGCCGGGATCACGCCCTGAGCCGAAGGCAGACGCCTAACCGCTGTGCCACCCAGGCGCCCCCATTTTAGCTATTTCTGATGATGCCTCCTCTATGAAACAACGCACAAGGAAGGGTAAAGCCAATGAGACCGGGGAGAAAACAGCTGATGCCTATAGTATCTGCAAATTTTACAGAGTCAGCAATGACCTCTTACTGGAGCTAACACTGAGTCATGCTTCTTGAGAAGCCCCTGGCCAGAGCGCCTGCCGCAGGGAAACAGCAGGCAGTCCACCCACCTGAACTGAGGATGTATTCCAGCTTGTGGTAGGAGCCTGTGTGAGTTACTGTTTAAGTAGGAGGAAGGCTGGCCTTCCTGAGACCTAGGAGAGTAGGCAGTCACTTAGGAGGCATGTTTTAAGGAAACAAAGACCCATCCACCCACAGACCTCTAACTTTCACCATCAGAATCCCCAATCCTTTGGATTACAAAACATTGGCCCCGAGTGGCCTTTTGAAATAAGGGTCTGGAAACACACCAAGGCGTAAGTGTCCTTTGAAATCTTAGCACCAAGCATCATGATACATATTAGTCTTCAGTCACCCTTGAGGACTTCGAGAGAACACAGTACAAGTAATTTCTGGTGGAAGTTAGAAGAGTAGAATGTTGCCTGAAACGAAGATGTCAGGCCCAAGAAAAAGCATCAAAGAAGAGGAGATCTTGTAAGTGGAGACAGTAAGAAAGCCTGGAAAATATGATGCCAAACTGGAAAATACAAAGACAAGCCCTACCTATCAGTTTTGTTTGGGTCAGTCCCAGACAAAAAGCTCAGCCAATGGAAACTATGAAAGAGGGAAAGTGTAATTGGAGATACTGGAAGGGATTTTAACTTTGGAAAAAGTAAATTACCTTGCTCTAGACCCATTTAATCCATTGTAGGGGTGTGTGTGTGTGTGTGTGTGTGTGTGTGTGTGTGTGTGTGTGTGTGTGTTGATGATGATTATAATGATGATTGGGAGCAACCCCTCCCTTTTTTACCATGAATTCCACGTTATCACCATTTTACACTGG
Organism: Ursus americanus; assembly: GCF_024610735.1. Classification (NCBI taxonomy): domain Eukaryota; kingdom Metazoa; phylum Chordata; class Mammalia; order Carnivora; family Ursidae; genus Ursus; species Ursus americanus. The sequence goes on from NC_142127.1 coordinate 86,885,858, forward strand.
ATAAGAGAATCCTCTGCCCACATATTTCCATTCTTAAAATTCTTTTAAGTATTTAAATTCTGTAGTAAATTTTGCATTAAAATCTCTATGGATAGAAGGTAGTCTGGCTGTCTAGCTGTAGGTCACTAACCTTATGATGATGTTCTGGATGTTTCACACTATACTAGAGTCATGTGTACCTTACAAAGTCAGAACTTTGGGGGATTTTTTTGTTTTGTTTTGTTTCAGAAACATTTTGTTTTTATACAGAACTTAATGATGTCTTGTTTAAAAAAATTAGTTATTACAACAAATACATTGGAAAACTGTATGAAAACAGTAGTTGTGACAGCTCCATTTTCCTCACTTTTACTCAAGTGTCTGCCTCTTTTGGGCACTAAGATTTGCCATCATCAATTAGCTGTATAAACCATGATGACAAAATCCCTTTTGGAATAATTTTTGGTTTCTTTTTTTTTTTCCACTAGCATCTTACTTCAGAACCTCACAAAATGACTCATCTAAATGAGGTTGGGTCTTCTGGCTGAAAGGAATGGCTAAGAGAGTGACAAATATATCACACTCCGGAGAGAACAGGAAATTAGCGTTATGTTTATTATTGGAGGGAGATACTGAAGATTTGTGACCAAGTACTAGGAAATACTTGAGTCCCAGAAAATGTCACTCTGCCATTTGCCTCCATGTTTTTATTAAATTTGGAAGTGTCTCAGTTTCTAAGTGGGGGTTGGAAGGTATTACTATGAGGCACACAAAATTAGCTAATGATAGTCATTTTAATTTTGATATTTAAAAAAAAATAGAAATCACAAATTACTGGATGAAAGAAATGAGGCCTCAATTTCATTTTGACATAATTTTGTATTTGTCTGTCCAATCAAATAGAGTGCAATTAACAAGATTCCCTTTCAAATTACACTTAAATCCGCCATCTAACACCAAGCCGGAAACTAAATCTTTCAGTTTGACATACTTTTTTTTTTTAGATTTTTATTTATTTATTTGAGAGAGGGAGGGGGAGAGAGAGAGAGAGAGACCCAGCAGGAAGGAGGGGCAAAGGGAGAGAGAGAGAGAGAGAGAAGCAGACTCCCTGCTGAGCAGGGAGCCCAGGGCAGAGCTCCAACCCAGGACCTGGAGATCATGACCTGAGCCAAAGTCAGAGGCTTAACTGACTGAGCCACCCAGGTGCCCCTAATTTGACACATCTTATAAGTTTTGTATGAATTTCATGGAAATATTTTTTGTAAAGAGAGATTGTATGCTTTCAACAAGGTGTATGATTCATGGAACAAATGGTGTTCTGCCTTTTCTTGCCTTCTAGAAAAATCCCATGGTTAACACCATCTCAATTACAATATCTCCATCTGTCCTAACAACAACAACAAAAAAAAAACAAAAAACTTTCTAGATATAGTGTTTCCATAATTCCAGACTTAACCAGATGATCTAGACAAAGTATACAAAAAAATGTCATGCAGTTTCCTTTTTATTGATTTTGATGAAAAGACTGTTCTTAACTTGTCAATTTGTGCTGTGGATTGGGTTGTCTTAGTCTTTTCATCAAAGTACAGTTCATTTCCTTTTTCTACCTGTTCAGCATGTCCTCACAAAACATTTCACTGCAGTAATAATGACTGTTGTCTATTGACTAAATGTGACATTTCCAGCATGTCAAACAGCCAACCCTTGATTATTTTGGCCATCAGGGAAAGAGAAAGTATAGATATATTAAATCTGCTGGTCATCCCAAATTAGATTTTTGCTGAGATTTTTAACATTCCTTCCCACCAAACCTGATGACAAATGTGAAAATGGACCTTTTTTTTTTAACCTTCTTCTCTTCTTTTCTTTGAAGATTCACTGTAGACAAACAGCTAAATGGCAAAAGCATGTAATCTTTTGGATTAGACAAACAAGCAACCACAGACATCATCCAGTTTGCTTTATCTCATTAACATAATTCTATTAAATAATAACTAAAGGTTACCACTGCTTCAGATGGGTGCCTGTGAGCGAAGTAATTTTCCCCAATCCCAACATGAACTCTTTCCAATACTCTCCTTCAGTTTTAAACAGGAAAGCAGATTTGGGTCTTTCAGTTTATAGAAAAATGTAGTCAGGGAGGCTCTCCCTAGTGTCTCTGTGGATTGACTTACACACTATTCACTAGGTCAAGAGCCAAGGATAGCCCCTTCTGCCTATTTGTAATTTAAGATGAAAGCATGACCAGTTTAGCAACATGAAACTAGTAGTTTTAGTTCTCTATCTTCTAATTCCATTAATGCTGAATTCTTTGAGACTCCCATTTATGTGTCCACCTATCCATGAAAAACTAAGACAAGAGTAGTCCCTCAGATTTTAAGTAAATAAGTTTCTCTTACATATTCTCCTTTCCCTCTGTCTTCTCCTAAGCATTACCCTTCCTCTCTTTCATCTTTCCAAAATAACAACCTACAAAGTGATCCCTTTATGATTGAACCCCAAACACTCTTCAAAGCTGACCTTTTCTTCATCCCATTCTCCTGGGATTCTGTTAAGGAAGTATACCAATCTGATAACCTATTGTTTTCTAGGGCAACACTGGTTTAATAAGTTACTCCTCATAGAGGATGTATTTGCATTCCAACAAAAATTTTCATTACCTTAAATCAACATTTTCTACAGTGTGTTTTGAAGATAAAGAAAGGCATTATCAAGAGTTTCTGATACCTTGGAAGATTGATAATGGAGATGTTGGGGGGGGTTGGGGAGGGGCTGGCTAGGAGAGTCCTGATGTTGTTGATGGAAATGCTAACCCTGCCCCTTTCCTTTCACACAGCTAAGGTCTGAAGGATCCCTCAGTGAAGTAGACACATAGTTGGATATAATTGGAGGCATTTGCTATTTTCACTCTCATAGAGATTTTTCCTCATCCTAATCTTTTATTCTCTACTTACGTAAAGTCCCTTCCACCATCTCTCAGTTCTGAATCCTTTCCTAATTCAGTTACTGAAGTTTCCAGAAGAAAATGAAAATGTTGGGAAACAAGACCTCTCTGGTTTTTGAGTAGTGGGGGAGGAGAAGAAAACCAACAGTCCCAAATGATTGAAAAGACATGTTCATTTTCATGAAAATAACTGTGTGTTTAAGCAGTTAGAACAGAGGGAAACAAAAGAGTTAGTTGAGGAAGGTAAAAAAGAAAAGGAGCATTTCAAGAGTTTTAAAGGCTAATTTTCTAGGACTCTCATTTAATATCACAGTTTCCAAAGGCCGTCTGAGCTCTAAGCATTGGGAAGAAAAGTTCATCCCCAAAGACATTCATGCCACAGAGACAAAACCTACTGCGAATGTGAGAACTCGTGATGGCAATGTTCCTCAGCCTGCACATGGTCTCCTTGCCAGAGATTCAAGGCTTGCTGGCGCCTCAGGGAGCTGTCCTTCTAATAAATCGCAACAGTGCAGGGAGATGTGGTCGGGAGTTCAAAGGTGATTGTATTTATAGGCCCTGAGAAGAAACCGAAGGGCATTTAGTTCTATAGCAGAGACCCACATTCACCCACAAGTGACATTATTTTAGAAATTAAAGGTGAAGTTGAGAAATTCTACATTGTGCAGGAAATCACTGCCAATTTCAGTGACCAGTTTCAGAGAAATACATTTAAAGAGAGTGTCTTTAACAGACTGTTCCCCTCTCTGACAGCATTCCCGTCAGAGATGTAATGCTGATATCAGGCAGGTTATTTTTGCATTATATGTTAAAATCACATCTGGTAACTTAATCTCTGGGAATACGTAAACCCTTCTCTGGTAAGTGACTTTCCAAGTCCAAGCTTTAAAAGGGTATGAGAAACAATGCAAATCAAGGAAATTCTCTTGTTTTCACACCCCAAAAGTGTTTTCCCTGGTTGTTGTCCCCTGACACAATTGCACCAAAGCACCAGATGCACAAAGGTGTAAATGAGAGCCTTTCCATGGTGATGAAGAATTCAAGGAGATGTGTGATAGGTCAAGAAAACTATCTCTGCCATTGTCACACACCAGCGGATAGAAATGCTTCCAACACATCTTTAGGGGCTATTTGAGAACTCGATCAGATATCTGATCAATGTTCAGGGTACACCCACAGGAAGGCAGCTCAGGAAATCCACTGCCTCTGGGCTCTCCCTCTGCTTGGCACACACAGCATCCTCATAGGAGGAAACCCAGCTGTTTTTACACATGATATGATCCCAGGGAGACCTGACTTTGGAAGAGAAGCCTGGAGAGAAGAGTCAATGACTCCCAGCGACATCAAGATTTCCCAGAGCACTCCTTTTATTCAATGCTGATGAAACCCGGTCTCTATGCAATTTCCTTCTCGAAGACAAGTGATACTATAAGCTGTTTTGGCACTGCCTATACAAAAAGAAAAAGTTGAAGGAGAGGAAGAGGCACTGAATAGGATGTCTTTTTTTTGTGGATTTTTCTCTAAGCAGTGACAGGTTACACCAACAATTGCTAACATAAGCAGGGGACACTTCAGATAAATGTTTTAACAGGGCAGCAAAATCTAACAAAGAATTTGTCAGAAAATGTAAGAGGGCCTGAAACAAATCATTTATTACTCTGGAACCCTGTACAAGTCAGCCACGACAGAATAATAGACTGAGGTCGTGAAGGCAGAAAAAGTGAAAAATTAGGAAGCATTCCCCACCAGCTGGCTACTATAAAGCATAAATGGTATCCTTCTCTTTTCTAGGGTATACATGTACACAAGGCAAATTCAAGAGAGGAAATAGACACAGTACTGAGAATTCCTAGGCCGGACTAAGGCTTTCTCAGTTCATCTGCCTGCTCTTCCTTCCTTCTGGGGGGCCAGGAGGTGGGGTGAGGGCAGGGCGTATTTACAAGGGAGAAAAAAGAAAGCTGTCTAAGCTATGGAAATGGAGTGCTGTGCACAGTTGCGGGGCCTGGGAAGGGAGCTGAATAAGCAGGCAGGAATGGGAACAAGGCGAGACCTTACAAACCATGAGTCTGAAGGAATGAACTTTAGCTTCATTCTATTCTGTTAGCCAGAAGTAAATATGGCATAAAAAGAGAGAGAGAGACTCTAAGAAATAGATTGACACAAAAGGGAGACTATGAATTCCGGTTCCCCACCAGACAGTCAGAATCTGATGGCTCCAGGTTGGCCTACTAGAATAGCACTTCGCTACCAAGCCCTGGTTGTTGTTACCAAAACACAGAAATCCCACTTGCCTACCATCTGTCTTGAGCTTCTACCTCCGGTGTCCCTCCTCCATTCGGATCATCCACCCTTCCTAAGAATTTTGGAGACCAGAAGCCTACTTGCCTTCTCGGTAGGGCCAGCTCTTTCTCCAGGTCTGGGACATCACTCTCCCGTATCAATCAGTGCTTTGGCTGAGGTCTGGAATATGTAGAGAGCATCTACCAGAATAACCACCTCATGGGTCTGGCTTCCCATGACTATGCTTCCTAAGGTTGGTGAGATAGCTTATCCATTTAAGATTTAGAAAAAAAGACTATCTGATCCACCCCACTTCATTCACAGGGCCCATCAAAGGAACTAGTTACCTTCTCTGACTTTCCCCTCCAGACCCTTATGCAAGAGGGGTCATTCCCCTCTCCTACTGCAAGAGGGTCTTCTTATTCCTGACACCTGGGATGGTAACCTTGCCTTAGAGATTCTTTGCTTCAAGACTTCCTAAATCTCTCTTTTAGAGTCTTTTCAGACACCTGGGATGGTAACCTTGCTTTAGAGATTCTCTGCTTCAAGACTCCTAAATCCCTCTTTTAGAGTCTTTTCAGACTTTTTATGCTTGCATATCACAGCAAACCGTGATGAGAAAACCAAATGGGAATGCTTTCCAGAGCAAAATGAATGGAGCTATTAAAATAAGATAAATGAGGCTGCATTGAACTGCAAAATTTGCCTTTAGAGACCCTTATCTCCACCTTAACACTACCTATCAACGCTGAAGCTCAAATCCTAGTCTTAATTGTTATATAAACATGGCTACACCCAAGCACCTTGGGTTAGTCTATTCTGTCTGTTGGCAGTGCAAAAGGGTGACAAATCACTCTAAATTTGTTCTAAGATATTCTACAGGGATTTGGGATTGATTAACAACCATATTTTCAATGTTACCGCAAACTAGTTTTTGAAAATAGTCAAGCTTTCGTCTCTAGAAAACAGTCACTTTTTAAAAAGTGCTGAATACGTAAGGCGAGTTTTTGAAGACTCACCTCCCCCAGGACTCACATAGTCTGAACAGTAATCAGTCTCTGCAACTACCATTTGTTCAGTCATTGTTTCTGAAAGTTTGGTAACAAGGAAGGTATTTCTGGGTGACTAGAGTAATTTGGTGATGATCTGCTCACAGTAGGACTTGTCTAGGCTCCCTTATCCTTTACTAAAATCACAGAATGGTGTGATGGGCCCCACCTCAAGCATAGGCTCAACTTCTACTACTGAAAAAACAAAAACAAACAACCAAACAAACAAAAACCAAACAAACAAAACAAAGCAAAAAACCTTCTGCTACTAATATGACGTGATGGTCAGGTCATTTTTAAGGATTTGGCTTATTTATCAACAGGATGCAAAAAAAAAAAAAATTAAATTCTCCCCACCTTCTTACTCCACAAAAACAATGTGGAGTTGATAATGCGTACATTCCTGTAACTGCCTGAAATAATCTATGCACGAACATGCTCTTTTGCCCTTATGTCTGTACTACCTGACAACTCAAAAGATCTGATAGCCACTCTTAGGATCATCACCACTGACTTTTCAGCTCCCTCCATGCCCATTCTTAGTTGTTTGAGAGTTGCCAGTCTGACCACTCTCTGTTCTGTCATTGATAGCAGCTCTGCCTTCTCTTCTGCTTGCTAAATTTTATCAGCTCCCCAGTGTTTTCCCAAATATTCCAATGAGCTTAAGAATTTGTCACCTAGACCAGTGCTTCTCAACCTTTAACACACAGAAGAATGACTGGGAGATCTTGTTCAAAATGATACCTGGGTCCAACCCCCAGGGTTTCTCATGCAACAGGTTTGAGTAGAGGACCTGAGAATTTACATTTCTAATTAAGTTCCTAGGTGATGCTGGACATTACTAGTGACTTTGAGTAGCACCGGTACACATACGGAGTTCTTTAGTATTCACGAAACTATTGAAGAATTGGAGAATAATATGGAGGTTGAGAGGAGCTGAAAGAAGTAGGGTAGAGAATCACAAGTTAGTGTTAAATACTTACAACCCAGAGCTGAACAGCAGGGAGAAAGAAGAGATAGTCATCCTTGGGCGTTTATGGTGATAATAGGATAAACAGTTGATGTTCTGCTGTGCATTTTCCAATGTGGAAATACAGATTAGCATTTGGTCTGAATATATAATTTAAGCACTACATAGAAGTTGTGATCATTGCTCTGTCATTTTACTTAACTGGTGATCTTAGAAGGTCCAAGGATATCACAGGAAATGATTTTGTTCAGATACTCACTTCCTGAAAAAGAAGTAGACAGGAAAACTAAAGATTCAGGAAGGCATTCAAGATATAGTAAAATCTATGATTCAGAAATAAAAGCCTTAAACACATTTTTAAACAAAGATTTTAAGCCACCATTATTAACCAACTCCCATAAGATAAAAGTGGACATTAATGAGATATATGGAAAAACAGAAGCTCACAGCAGGAAAATAGAAATTTTAAAAAAAGAAGCAAATGAAAATTTTAGAATGGAAGAAACGTAACATCTGAACTAAACAATTCACTGGACAGGCTCAGTAGTATGATGGAGATGATAAAGGAGTCAGCAAACTTACAGATAAATCAATATAAATTATTCGATTTATCCAAATTATCCAAGAACAGCAGGAAAAAAAAAACTTTAATAATTAAACACAGCCTCAGAAATCATTAGGAAAATATCTAACATTTGTGTCACTGGAGTCGCAATTAACAAAGAGAATGCTATTGATGCTGAAAAAATAGTGAATAAATAATGACTAAAAATTTCCCAAATATGGTAAAAGGCATACATTTACAGATTTAAGAAGCCCAGCAAATCCCAAACAGGATAAATTCATAGAAAGTCATGCCCAGACACATCAAATTCAAACTTTTGAAAACCAAAGATAAAGAAAAAAATGTGAAAGCAGCCAGAGGGGAGAAAAATGATACATTACATACGGGGAAAACTATTTGAAAGATGGCTTATTTCTCATATGTAGACACTTTGGAAGCCAGAAGAGAGTGCGACATCTTTATAGTGTTGAAAGAAAAGAACTGTCAACCCTGAAAATATCCTCAGGAATGAGGGCAAACTAAAGACCTCAGATGAAAGAAAACTAAGAATTCATCATCAGCAGACATGTTTAAAAATGCTGAAGGAAGTTTTCCAGGCTGAAGAAAAGTGATAACAAAGAGAAGCTTGGAACTTCAGGAATGAGATAAAAACATCTGAAATGGTAAATATCTTGGGGAAATATCTTAGGAATTTATATGGTTGCAAGGCTTCTACATTTTACTTGAGATGATAAAATATAAATTTTAAGTAAACTTTGGAAAGTTATATATTTTGCAATTTTTTGATCAATAATTAAAAATTAACAGAAAAAGCTATGATCAAAAGGCCAATTAATAAGTGATAGTGGAATACTAAAAATATTCATGAAATCAAAAAAAAAAAAATCAGGAAGAGGGAAACAGGAAAAAAAGCCAAAGGGAATAAACAGGAAACAATCATAAGGTAGACTTAAATTCAACTGTATCTATAATATGTAAATGATTCCAACACCAATTAAAAGGTACAGATTGTCAGATTGTATTTAAAAAAAAAGACCAAACATTCTATTAGAAACACATTTTAAATAAAATGATTCAAATAGGTTAAAAGTAAAAAGATGGAGCAGGATATACAAGATGAATGCTAATCAAAAGAAAGCTCGAGGGGCTATAATATTTATTTATTTATTTATTTATTTGAGAGAGAGAAAGAGCGCACAGAGGGAGAGGGAGAAAAAGACTCCCCCTGAGCAGGGAGCCCAGTGGGGGGCTGGATCCCAGGACCCTGAGACCACAACCTGAGCCGAAGGCAGACTTTAACCAGCTGAGCCACCCAAGTGCCCTGTGGAGGGGTTGTATTGATATCACAGTAGACTGCAGAATCAGAAATATTTAGGGATAAAGAGAAACATTAAATAATGACAAAATGGTCTATCACCAAGAAGACATAACAGTCCTAAATGGGTACTCACCTAATAGAGCTTCACGATGCATGAAACAAAAATGGATAGAAGTGCAAGGAGAAATAGACATGCCCACAAATATACTCGGAGACGACTACTCTTCCCTCAGCAATCAATTGAACAAGTATACGTAAAATCAGCAATGCGCAGAAGACTCAACACCGTCTACCAGCTTGACCTAAATCATAATTGCCAAGCACTCTATCCAACAACAACAAAATACACATTTTTTCTCACGTGAACCATTTGTTAAGGAAAGACCGTATCGTGAGCCTTAAAACAAAACTGGACACATATTTAAAAATGTAAGGTATGTTCTCCAACCATAACCAAAGTAAACTAGAAATAAAACAGAAATGTATCTGTAAGTTTTCCAAATATTCAGAAATTTGGGGATTTAAAGCCATGGGTTGAAGCAACCCATGAGTCAAAATGAAGGTTTCAAGGGAAATGAACAAATATTTTGAACTGAGTGAAATTCTAAAATGTAAAACTAAAATGTTTAGAAGAAAATATAAGAGATTTTGGCCTAGGCAAAAAGTTCTTAAATACAACCCCAAAAACACATCACAGAAAAAATAATTGATAAATCATCTTTATTTTTTTTTCACCACATTCCATTTAATATGCACAGAAAATTTGGAACAAAATCAATTCAGCAGTGGAAGCTGGCCAGTTACCTGGAAAATCATGGAGTGAGGAATGCTGCTGCTGCTTCTTTTTTTCAATCCTTTGAGTCTTTATTGAACTGCTATAGTACATCATTAGTTTTAAATCATCTTTATTTTTATTAGAATAATCCATGTTGATTATAGCTCTAATTCCGGGTTTCTCGAGCTCAGCATTATTATCATTTTGGGCAAGAGAATTTTCTTTGTGAAACAACAGCCTAGATGCCAGTAATATGCACTTCTACATCTCCAGCCCAGTTGTGACAACAAAAATGTCTCCAGACATTGACAATTGTTGTTTGTGGGGACAAAATTATCCCTCGCCTCCCAAGCTAAAAACCATGGCTATAATTTTTTTGTTTTAACTGCTATATATTCTTTTCTTTCTACATGCCACATTTTGCGTCGTCAAACTTAATTTTCACCAGTCTGTTGGATGTAAAATAACAACTCATTGGTATTTCTCTGATTTGTACTGAGAATATTTTTGTACATTATTGTCTATTTCGACAGTTTTCCTCTTCTATGAATCACCTGTTCATGTCCTTTTTCTAACTTTTTTTTGTTTAAGATTTTATTTATTTTTTTGGGAGAGAGATCACGAGCAGGGGGAGGAGCAGAGGGAGAGGGAGAAGCAGGCTCCCACCTGGGGCTCAATCCCAAGACTCCCAGGACTCCCAGGACCTGGGATCATGACCTGAGCCGAAGGCAGACAGTTACCAACTGAGCCACCCAGGAGCCCCTATGCAATTGATTTCTATGGATAGTAATGATTCTGTTTAATTTTGTTCATAGAGACAACCAGTTGTCCCAGTATCATGCACTCAATAGTATATCTTTTACCACCAATTAGCAATGCAACTTTGTCCTATATTTCTCTTCTGCTGTATTATTATATTTTTCTCTGACAGTTACACAACATTGTAATTGCTCAACTTTTATAATAATTTTTTATTTATATTGGGACAAGTTCCTTTTCTAATATGCTCTTCTTCAAAATTGGCTTGACTTTCATCGTGCCTTTGTTACTTTATATACGTTTTCGAATTCATTTACCACATATTCTTCACAGAATTTTTACTCACGGTGTACTGAATCCATAAATTAATTAAGGAACAAAACAACATCTTTGTAATACGGTGTGTTCCTATAAATGTTTTTTCTCTCCATTTATTGCAATCTTTATACTTATCTTTTTTTTTTTTTTAACTATTTTATTTGTCAGAGAGAAGCAGAGCAAGCACAAGCAGGGGGAGCAGCAGGCAGAGGGAGAGGGAGAAGCAAGCCTTCTGCTGAGCAGGCAGCGTGACGTGGAGCCAGATCCCAGGACCCTGGGATCATGACCTGAGCCAAAGGCAGATGCTTAACCGACTGAGCCCCCCAGGAGTCCCAGTAATTATCTTTAAATAAAGTTTTATAAGTTTATTCATAAATGTTTAGCCCAAATTTTGTTACATTTGGCCATAAGTTGTTTGGGATTTTGCAGCTATTGTAAATGTCAATTTCTAAAAATTAAAATTTCCCTATTTGTCACCAATATCAAGGAAGGTAATTGTTGTTTGTATCTTGATATATCCTGCAACCTTGTTGTACTCTGTAATAATCCGAAAGATTTGTCTGAAGTTCCTCACGGATTTTCTGTGTGTAGCATCTATGAATATTGTCAGTTTTATTTCTTTCTTTCCATTACGTATAACTTGTTCTTGCCTTACTCCGACAACTATGATCTCTTAACAATGTTGAACAGAAGTATTGACAGCAAGCATCCTTGTCTTATTGCTGAATTTAAAGGCAATATTTCTTATATTTTATTAATAAATATTATGTTTACATTAGAGTTAGGGAGATACCCTTTATCAAGTAAGGAATTTAGCCATACTTCAAGTTAATTGATTTATTTATCCAGGGTGTGAAGTAGAATTGTTATTTTCTTTGTAATACTTCTCTCTCCACAGGTTTATTTTTCTTTTAGATGCTATCAGCCCGGAATGCTAAACTCATTTGGAAAAAGAGAATAGAGTAACCAGGATTTGACAGAATTAGAAGATGGCGCAGTCAGGGTTGTTTATTGAAATCTTTTTTAAAAAATAACAATCTAAATTGACGAAGCCATTATATGCTGTTATTTGTAGAACAGGTTGAAAATGGTTAAAGAAATATTGGCATAACACCACACTTATTTAAAAAGCTATACTTTAATAACTATGGTTAAAATGAAAATAAACAGCTAAGAATTAGCCCTTCATTCTCTATCTACGGTTCTCAAACTTAGTTATACATTAGAATCGCCTTGGGTTTGGGAAGAAATCTACACCCAGGTCCCACTCCAGTCTAATGAAATCAGCCTCTGATAGGTTGGGTTGCATTTGGTTGCAGAGTAACTTCTGTTTATACAATGTCTTGATAGTAGTACTTCTTTCTTTTCCCACTCCTAAAATTATCATACAACTGAATTGTACGAAGTTTGTTTTACTAAAACTTGAACAGAGGCCATTTTTAACCTCTACCCTTTTTTTTTTTTCTCAGTAGGGCCCAGACAAAAAAAATGTGTGTTCCCTAGGACAGAGCTTACCCCTAGGAAAACCTGCAGCTTCCCTTAGTACATTCGAGAACCCCGAGCAGGCGCACAGAGTTGGTGGTGCGGTGGATCTCAGTACGCACGCGCACATCCGTGTGGCTCACCTCCACGGAGCTGAGGCGACGCTGTGTGACTAGCCACCTTCTCATTCCACCTCCTTCCTCTCCCCTGTCCTATCCTGCTTGACTTCCATTCAGTGACTCATGTTTTAAGGGAAATTAGAAAAAGCTTCTATTTCCAGAAAGGGCTAAAGTTGTAAGTTTATATGAAAGACAGCATGTCAACAGTGTTGCCAAAAAAAATTAATAAATCAAAATAACAGATGGGCGAGCCAAAAATGGAAAAAAAAAAAAAAGAACTCTTGGGTGTCATGTAAAACTTATGGAATGTCTGAGGTTTTTCTTGCAGCCTCCTTTTTAAATTTTGGTTTCCTGTAGGATATCTCTCTGGCTTTTCAGCGTTCTCATAACTTCCTTTCTCGACTTCCAGATTTCTTTTTAAAATATACCCAATGGCTCATGGTGATCACTTCCTTTCTTCACAGAAACATGTCGGCATTCAAATTCAAACATTAAAAAGGTGTTCAGAAACCATAAGGATCTCAGATTCTGTGAAAAGAAACCCGAAGGACTGTGAGCCACAAATAACATCAAGAAAAAGGGAGAGAGGAGGAAATGCCTTCACATGCTAAGTGACATCAAACTCAACTGAAGACAGGAATAAAACTAATCTGAATTCTTAGAAATCAGTCAGCTGAAGAATAGGTGGTGTTTTCGAACAGATAAAAGGACGAAGACTTTCACTTTGATACACAACTTATTTTGTTCTGACACTTGACATCTGTTTTCTCTGAATATGAGATAAACGCCATAAAAAATGGCCTTTTGGTGGTGCAAGAATAGGTGTTTACCTTTTCCGGTCAAAGCTGAGGAGGGTATTGCTACTTCATTAACTAGATCCCACAGCTCCACAGAAAGGAACTTGCAAAAGGAAAACCAAAGATGTAAGAAGTGAACATTAAAATTCATTTAGCTCAATGTTTCCAAAAGTTGGGAGAAAAAAAAATATTTTAGGTAAACCTTTTTTATGCAGAAGTGGCAAAAAGTGAAAGAATATGAATGATCCAGAGTTAAGTTTAACCTCTTGGATCTTTCCTAAGCCCAGAAGGGTCAAGTGCCTTTCCCAAGACTTGGTTCTTTTTCTGTTTCATTCTGTGCTTAGCAATTGTTCTTTAAAATACTGGGTAGAGTAGATATTATTTCTGTCCTCCGTTAATACAATATGGGCCATTGGATTCTTTTATTACTTATAGAAGTTAGCTAAGAGCAATAATCTGGAAATTCCTGAATTCACTTTTATAAAGTGTATCAGAATCATGAATGGAAATTAAGGCCCTTGCATTTTGTGGACCATAAATAGTTAGAAAAAATTGATGTTTCTGAAAGAAATGGCTGGTGATCTCTTTTAAAATACATTTTAAATATGATTAAGTACCTTTTAAAATTGGTCAAATAATTCTAAAGTATAACAGTCCAGTGCTTAAACTATGTGAAGATCATATCTAAAGTGTAAATAAATGGTCAGTCATTCCAATAGGAGCAAATCATAAAGAAAATAGCAGATTGGTTAAATGTGTTCTTTATTCATGGTTTACTCACTGAAACATTGTTCATGGTTTTCTTACCGAGTCTTACAGTCTACATATTTCTTTCTAATTTTTTCTTTTTATGTTTCCCATGCTAACAATTCAGACAAAATCCCATTGAAGCAGACAGAAAAATGATACAAATATTTCAGAGCTCTTTGGGGGATTCAGATACGTTTTTACAATGAAACCTTGATTACTCCAGGAGCACAGAAGTGTCTGAAGCCTGACAGCAGGAAAAGGGGGCAGGCTGGTAGGAAAGTGGTAAAGGAGATTGCAGCCTTGTAGGTTTGATGCAGTGAGCCTTCAGTCCCGGAACCCGGGGCAGGCACCAAGCCAGAAAAAAGACAGATAGCACCGGACATGGCTATAGTGGTGGTGGTGGGGGGGGGAGGCACTTGGAAAAGCTGTGCAAGGTTGTGTTTTCCTGATAAATTAGGATGACATAGTACCATAGGGCTTGCTTCATTATATGATTGTGAAATTTGGACTCAAATAGAGTGAGGCAAACCCAGAAGTTAAAGTGTTTTTAAAGTGGTTTAATAATCACTTTGGAAACAGAACAGAACACCCTTTCAGCAGCATGACTGGAACTTTGATCAACAAATATCCAAGGGACACAGCCAACATTTGATGACCAAATATGCAGAATCAGGGCCTGGGGGGGCTTGGAGTGTACTACCCCTAGAAAGATGCTTTTCTTCTTCTCCTTCTTCCCCTTCTTCTTCTTGTTCTTCTTGTTCTTCTTGTTCTTCTTCTTCTTTAAAGATTTATTTATTTATTTGAGAGAGACAGAGAGAGCAAGCAAGGGGAGGGGCAAAGGGAGAGGGAGACAAACAGACTCCCCACTGACTGGGGAGCCTGATGTGGGGCTCAATCCCAGGACTCTGAGACCATGACCTGAGTCAAAATCAAGAGCCAGATGCTTAAGCTTAACCGACAGAGGGGCGCCTGAGTTAAGCGGCTGCCTTCAGCTCAGGGCGTGATCCCAGCGTTCTGGGATCGAGCCCCACATCGGGCTCTTCTGCTATGAGCCTGCTTCTTCCTCTCCCACTCCCCCTGCTTGTGTTCCCTCTCTTGCTGGCTGTCTCTATCTCTGTCAAATAAATAAAATCTTTAAAAAAAAAAAAAAAAAAAAAGCTTAACCGACAGAGCCATCCAGGCACCCTGCTTTTCTTCTTTAATTATGAAACCTGGTGGTAGTGTCATGCGATATAATGTTTTTCAGAGATTCTGTAGGAAACACCCTTAGTGAAGGACTTATAAAAGTTATAGGAGATAACACAGAGCTCTTCGATTTCTTTTTTTAAAAGTCAAAGTTATTAATTTTTTAAGTTTTTCCTCTTTTGTTTCCTCATTTAAGAATCAGCTGCCAAAAGCACCAACGCACCCCCCTACCCCACCCCCGCTGGGCATATGGCCAATTAAAATAGATTTTTCTTCTCAATTTTCATCTTCTGGATTCCTTGATGACCTGATTTCATATCATTTCATGCTGCAGATATAAGGGTGATGGGGTACAAATCTGGGTTCTCTAAGGAGTAGGGGATGGGGGGATTGAGGAAGAGAACTAGCAAGAGAAGGAGGAAGACCACAGTCCATCTTGCGGTTGGTGAGTTTCCCAACCTTTCCTTATGCTGTCTGTAAATTTTATCCACATTATAAGTACATCCTACACCTGTCATTTGGACCAGACCATGGACACTCTTATGCAGAGCCCAGACCATAGCTTGAGAACAATTCATCTACCATGGTATCAAATGATTCCACCAGAGGCCACCAGCTGTGCTGGGGTACCAGCTCCTCCTCTGAATTCCTTTAGCAATTACAGTTTCTAGCACCTTTCCAACAACTATTCACACATTCATCATATATTCAAAACATAGTTTTTTTTTGGTACCTGCCACAGAAAAGGCCCTATTCTGGCATTAGGAGTACAGCATTGAACAAAACAAAGTCACTGATTTCATGATTGTTTACATTTCAAGGGGGAATTGTTCTTTATCACAATACAGTATCTCAAAAAGTTGTAATAGAGCAAGTGCAAGTGTTCTGGCCAAGACTGGGACCTCAGCCTACCATGAGCTTCTTGCATTGTGAGGGATTAATGCTCACTGAGCACTTAGCATGTGCCAGGCATTGTGGAAAGTAATATACATTTTCTTCCTCATTGGTTGGTAAGTTGAGCTGGATGCTTCCTAAAATATCTATTAAAACCTACGTTATTTGGTTGGCTGCTTTAGCTTATGGTGGACCTTCTGCAAATTTTTGCATAGAGATCACTTAAAGCTGTGGCAAAGGAAGATATCTGTATCCAAGAAGTCTCTCGGAATGACTTGAATTTGTTGGGGGAGAGGACTTTCCAGTAAATCATGTAATATGGTGGAAAGATCTAGACCTAGGTTCAAATTCCAGTTTTTCCACTCACCTGTCTGAGATTCCTCCTTAAATTGGGGTTAATTCATTGCTGTCACTATTATTGTGAAGATTAAGTTTACTCATTAACAAACATTTATGGTGTGCCTACTGTGTCCTCCTAGGCATGTCCTCCTTGCTACTGAGAATGTAGTAATTAACAAGACACATAAAATCACGGCCCCTACAAGGTTCCTTAGCTCCTTGCTCCTTTCCTTTGTCTTCTCTTTTGGAGGAGGTCATCTGGTGATCTACAAATAGAAGACAGGGTCCAGTTTTGTGTGAGACTTTCTGGCCTTCTCCAGGTAACTCTTGATAATCTCAGACCTGATAGAGTAGACCCAGCTCTGAGTCAGGTGGAGAGCAAGGGGGATGTTCAGAATCCAGCCAAACCTGTTCCCTGGAGTGCTGGTTACTGGGAACAGGTTCCAGATCCTTGCCGAATGGTCAAAACATCACCTTATGTTTAAAGCATTCTCTGTAAGTACATTCCAAGTTTATATGCAAATCTTGAACAATGCACCTTTGTTTTAAAAAATCCTAAATACTCAGGGCGCCTGGGTGGCTCAGTCGGTTTAGGGTCAGACTCTTGATTTCAAAGCAGGTCATGATCTCAGGGTCATGGGATCAAGCCCCGAGCATGGTGCTCTGTGCTCTACCTCCCCCTCTGCCCCTCTGCCCCTCTGCTTGTGCTTGTCATGATCTCTCTCTCTCTCTCAAATCAATTAATCTTTAAGAGAAAGAAAAAAAGGAAGAAGAAAGAAAAAGAAAGAAAGAAAGAAAGAAAGAAAGAAAGAAAGAAAGAAAAAGAGGGAGGGAGGAAGAAAAGAAAGAAAGAAAGAAAGAAAGAAAGAAAGAAAGAAAGAAAGAAAGAAGAAAAAGAGGGAGGAAGGAAGGAAGGAAGGAAAGAAGGAAGGAAGGAAAATCCTAAATATTCAAAAGTCAATAGACTCTCCTTTACCTCCACTCCATTATTTTCTTTCCCAGCACACTGACAGTACTGTTCTAACCACTAAATATCAGTGAATAACTTATCTATCTTTAAGAAATCTTAAGCACAAGAAAATAGTTCATTCTTGGGGTGCGTTAACATTTTTTTAAAATGAGCTAGCACATGTATAAATCTTGAAAAATATAAATGAAGGAAACCCAAGTATAGTTTGACTTTCCATCTGATGAGAGACGCCTACCCCTCCAGCGCGCTGGAAAAATGATTTGCTGAATTCTCTGCAATTTTTTAACATGCCTAGAAACATAAATGTAATAAAAATTAAGTTTATAAAAGAAGAAGGGGGGGACGGAACTAAGTGAAATCCGTTGTAATCCTTTCTGCAGTTTATCTAAGGATATAATCAGCTCTCAGAAAGGAGATTATGTTTTCCATGGCTTCTCTGGTCAGGAAAATGTCTACTGCTATCTCTAAAAGAACTGAGAGGTCCTGTGGGGCAGCGGAGGGAACTGGAAATGGATAGCAATGTAGACAATCTGACCCTCTTATGAAATGACTAATTTGAATACAATGAAGTTAAACAGCTGCAGATGGTTTCCGGGTTGTTAGCTTTTATCAGGTTTTATATCTAGCTGGAGGTGGATGTGAGTTAGAAATCGGATAGACCTTTGAACTGTATTATTTCACCTTTTGGGTTAAGGATTGACGCTGACAGCTTTGGGTGGGAAAGCACACAAGTAATTTTGCGGTGGGAGTTGGGTTTTGCTGTTTTTGCTCTATTTTATTTTATTTTTAAAGTGACTAAGGGAAAGTGAATCAGCTGTATTTTCTATTTGTTCAAGTTTCAAAGTGCTGTTTCAGGGAAAAATGTCTTTGTTTTACATCGAATTCTGAGTCTTTTTCAGCAGGAATGAATCAAAGGGAATCAAAGAAATGCGAGTTGACTTTTTTTTAAAGGAAACAGACAAGAATCTGGTGTCAAATGTTTTTGTCCAGAGTTTCATCTTGATGATAACTGAAGCTGCTTTCTAGAATTCACAGGAAGTAATTATGACCAGATTTGTTTTTGTGGTATTCACATTCCACCCCGTTTCTGCACCACTCACCCACCCATTCAACTCTCCATTTTCATGGCCGACATTTTTCTTTTCCCAGGGATAACCACACAGAATAATAATAGACTCAGGAACATCAAAACAGTCAAAGCAGTCTTTCTGAAAACAGGGTCTTCTATTATTCTGTTTCACTACGGAATAGCTAGCATTTTTCTTATGTTGAGCTCTTGAGAATCCATATTCGTAAACACTGAGCCAAAAATAATGGACTTGTCTTTTGTTATGTGGGACCTTATTCTGTGACCTCAGCTGCCCAAGCAAACACTAAGCAATAATCCTGTTGGCCTCTTAGATAGAAATGGTGGAAACAAGGAATTGTCCCTCCAACTTAAGGATCTTTTTCTTCTTCCCCATGGGTCTTAAGGTTAATTAGAGCAGTATGAAAACATATTGTGGGTTTAGTGCAATTATCAAAACTATTACATTAACAATAGAAAAGAATTTATAATTCATAATCATTTCCATTTTTCATGTTGCAGATTTCAGGATTTGGGAAAATTATTTGCATTAATTTTTCCTGTAATCTAAAATATCCTATTTGAGCATATTTGAACATGCATAACTATTATATATACTGACCCCCAAAATTTCTCTCCTCTCTCTGAAACTTCCCTCACACTCTGCCTCCAGCTCAGCTCATGTAGCTTCTCTTATTTTTCTTGTCCTTTTCACCTCATAAATTTAATTGTTTCCTTTTCACACCAGTTCTCTTTCCTTTCAGTGTCTATGCAGCTATGAATCCCTAACCTCATGCAACAGTCTCAGGAGCCCATCAAGTAGGGAAAGACGGGACGTCCGCCATTTCAAGGAAAGGGCAGAAATGATGAATACTGATGCAGCTGTATGTACAAAATATATATGTACATGTGTACTGCCCATCCTTATCACAAATTAAAGTGGGGGAGTTATCTGAACTCTGGACTAATAAAATATGAAACTAGTCCTAGAGTGAAATAGATGCATGAAACTTTTATCCAAAGTGAACATTATTTTCATGGATTTTACAGTAAGCTGCTGGCTAAGGTATGTTCCATCCATACTTTTGTAACTGTTTGTACCATGATGAAGTAAGAAGGTAAGAATCAACATAGCTAACTCTGCCATTCAATGCTGTGCCTTCTCTTTGCTTTTAAAGCATCAGAAAGATGCCAACCTCTATTTAATACTATTTTTGTTCCGGTGCCTTTTTTTTTTTAAGATTTTATTTATTTATTTGGGAGAGAGAGAGTGAGTGCACAAGCAGGGGGAATAGCAGGCAGAGGGAGCCTGATGTGGGTCTCGACCCCAGGACCCTGGGATCATGACCTGAGCTGAAGGAAGATGCTTAACCGACTGAGCCACCCAGGCACCCATATCGTTCTAGTGGCTTTCTAAAATCACAGAAATGCTTAAAAGTCTTGAAGTTTTGAAGAATAGATATAAGTGGTTCATCACCTTTTAGCACTTAAAATATTGTCCCCCCCCCCAAAAAAAATATTGTCCCACATATGCTTTATGCTTTGAAACGTTTGTCTTAAAAAACAACTGCTTTACCACCACACACCTATTAAAATGGCCAAAATCTGGAACACTGACAACACAAACACAGCGATGATGTGGAGCAATAGGAACTTTAATTCGTTGCTGGGAGAAACGCAAAATGGAACAGCCACTTTGTAGGACAGTTTTGTAGTTTCATACAAAATTAAATACATTCTTACCATATGATACAACACTCATGCTCTTTGGTATTTACCCAAAAGAGTTGAAAACATATGTCCCCACAAAACCCTGCACACAGATGTTCCTGGCAGCTTCATTCATAACTGCCAAAGCATAGAAGCAACCAAGATGCCTTTCAGGAGGTGAATGGATAAAGAAACTATGGTACACCCGACGACGGAATGCTATTCAGATATTAAAAGACAGGAAGGAAGCTCAAATACGTATTATTAAGTAGAAGAAGCCAATCTGAAAAAGGCTGCATACTGTATAATTCCAATGATATGACACTCTGGAAAAGGCAAAACTATGGAGACAGTAAAAACATCGGTGATTGACAGGGGCTGGGGGAGGAGGGGGAGAAACATAGGTAGAACATAGAGGATTTTTAGGGCAGTGAAATTACTCTGTAGGGCACTATAATGATGGATAAGTCATTATACATTTGTCCAAACCCATAGAACGTACACCAAGACCGAAGCCAGTATGAGCCATGGATGTGGGGTGATTATGATGTGTCAATGTATTAAATGTATTAAATGTATTTAATACATTGCACAACATTTGAATGTATTAAATACCACTAAATTGTACACTTTAAAATGGTTAGTTCTAGGTTATGTGAATTTTTACCTCAACCTCGAAAATAAGTAAAGGCAGCATGTACCTATTGTATTTTAGAATGTCTTTTATATAAAATGTGTGATGTAAATATACAAATAAAGAAGAATTGATGCCAGAAGGACCAGCTGTCCCAAACCACTCATTCCCAAACATTTCAAATTGCCTTGGTTTAATACGGCACCATCAAACCCAAAACAAGAGAGGTTATACATGGACATATAATGTGATGGAGGAATTTTCAGACTTTAGGGCTCAAATATCTAACTAGAATTAAACTGGTACAATGTGACCCAGAAAAGTGAGATGAAGCTGACAAAACAAAACAATTAGTTTAAGTATCAGGAGATGTTGCCTAATGGTGAAGTCGACTATATTCTGAAAAGAGCTGCCAAAGGAAGTTATCCAAATCCCATAATTTGGGTCATTAAAAATGGATCTGAAAAAAAAGAAAAAAGATCTGGAGTGAGGGCTGGAAAAACTCTCTGAACACTAATTTTACACTGGCGAGGGTGGGATGCAATGACATAATGGGTATTTTAGTTTCTAGGTCCAATCTCCAATGGCTCTGGCTTTCTTATGGCTTGTACATGAAAACTTAGATTTGTTTAAGTCCTTTCTACTAAAGAATTTCTTTAGGGGACGATTTGAAACATGGAAGATAAAAGACATTTCAGAGAAAACAACAACCACCACCACCTTGGATTCAGCTTCTGAAACAAATCAAATTTTATAGCTGTGACATAGATTTTTTTTTTTTAAGCCTTTGGTCTCAACATAAATGGATTTTATGTTTTACGTTGTTCCTCTGGTCATTTTTAATAAAAAGTACAAACAATGATGTCATATAGGATAAACGACATTTCGGGTCACATAAACATATGAAGTCACCAGCTCTCCCCCATGGAAAGGAGCCGGAGATCTGCCTGGATAAACACACTGAAGGCAAAGAAGGAAACAATATGTATATATATATATATGGGAAGAATGAGTCCCTGCACCCACCTCCCCCCAGCCCTCAGGAAAATTAGCTAAGATGGTTGTCTCAAGAAAAGTAATTTGTATTGCTTCCTCATTCAGACACTTCTTTGCTGGCTTTTCAAGATAGTAATCAATCCAGAAAACAGTGAAGTCCTTTAACTTTCCCTAGAGATTCTCAGGGACAGGAAGTGAGCTATGTATTTACACTGGAGAGGAGAACTACCTGTGATAACAGTAGGAGCTAATACTTACTGACTAATTTCTGAGTCTGAGAGATATTACTCAAATAACTTGCCCGAGGTTGTAAGAGCTGGTAACCTGTAATTCCAGGCTAAGCACCTATTTGGTTTGGGAACCAACCACTAGGCATTTCTGCTTCCTGGAACACAGAAGACACAGAGCCAAACCAAGAGTATCAGAGAAGGCTTCATGGTGAATGTTACGCCTGATACAAATCTTATAGGATAAGAAGCAGTTGAATGGGTGAAGAAGAGATAGAAATCTGGCCCAGAATGGAACAACATGAGGAAAATTCTAAGCTCCGAGATAACTGGTAAATTCAGATAATCTCAAGTTGTGCCATACTTTTAGACTTTGAGACAGAAAAGAGATGAGTTTGGATGTATAGAGAAGAGTCAGATCACAGATGACTTTATTTTGCATGATGAAGCTTACATTTTATTCTAGAGAGAGAGGACACCAGTGAAAGATTTTAAGCAGAAGAAATTAAAAAGGTTTTAGATAGATCCCTTTGATGACAATCTAGAGGATGGGAGGTTGGAATTAAGAAGAATCAGTTGTAGGCTATTGTGAGGGTTGAGGTGAAAAAAGACAACTCTGTGAATTATGGCAGCGGAGAGGTAGGAACACATTCAAGGAATATTCGGGAGGTAATTCGGTGATGCAGGGACTGAACAAATGTAAACGATGACTGTCAAGTTTCTAAAGGTGGTAACTTGGATATTACAGCAAAAGAAGTGGGGCTAACGCAAGTTCAGTTTGGGTGTTGTGGGTTCTGAGGAGTATGTAACTTTAACTGTTCGGCAAGCTAAGGGTCTACAAGTTTAAAACTCAAGTAAAAGAAAAGTTCAAGGCTAGAGACACAGATCTGTGGGTCATCCCTCCATCCATTTGCTCACTGAACGTTCATTGAAAAAAATAGGTTGCAATTTCAAGGGGAAGGAAGATGTCAGAAGTTAGGATAGTGAATTTTGACTTATAGTCAGCAAAGAATGAGTGATGGGATTAAGCAGGAGAGAAATATGTGGAGACAGTTAGCTAAATATGGAGACAAGAGACCAGGGAAAGTCCATAGGATAATATGAGCTCTAACAATATGAGCTAATCATATGAACTGTAAGAGGGAACTTGAGCAATCATCAAACTTAAGGGGTGGGCAGAGGAGGGGACGTCCACAGGGAGGACCAAGCCAGAAAGATTGAGAGAGGTGGCGCTATCATGGTCATCTAGGGAGGAGGGAACCAAGAAGGACAAAGTAATTAACAAACCAAATAAACGCACTGAGGGAGCCAGTAAGACAGATACTGGGACATACCCATGAGGCTAACAGTAAAGACTTCCTTGACGACTTTTGCCAAGCTAGAATGAATGCAGAAGTGAACTATGAATAAGAAAGTAAATAATAACCTGCTCTTTAAAGACACTTAGTGTCTTTAACAGAACAGGGAGAGTTAGAGAACCAAAAGATATTTTCCTCAGGATGGGGGAGACTATTTATAGGCTGAGAAAAAATGTTGCATAGAACAGTAGCTAAAGATAAAGAAGAATGATAAGGAGGCGGAAGAAGAGATTGGCTTTGAACAGGATGACTTCTTTTTAAGGCATCTTTTTAGGCCTAAATTACATATTCTCTTTTCAATATAAAAAATTTGTATCTTATAATTTATGTATTATTCAAGCTAAGGGGTTCAGCATGGGTGTATATCCACGTGGATATATCACAGACGGGTGGTTATTTTGGACAATAGACTCCAAATCTCCCTCTTTACAGGTCTCCTCTGTATTTGTTCATATTTGTGGCCTGCTTTGTTTAGAAGTGTTTGTGGGTTTGCTGGATGTGTTGCTTATCTTCCTTCCGGACTTTTTCCTTCTCAAAGACACTCCAAATCCCAGTCACTCTGCTCTACTACAGTCTACTTCCTGCTACTCAAAACACTGGTTTACATGAACTTTCCCCTGTTGTTTCTAGTTTCTGATAAGTGTGAAAAAATGCTGGTACTGTTTGCCAGGGTCACAGAAGAATTTCTTATGAGAAAAGCAGTCAAAGAGGGAGACCTATGCTTTCCTCAAGGCTCCACAAACTTCTCTTGTGAAGCTACAGGGTCTTCAGAGCACAGGAGAACTGGGTCTCCTGTATGTCCTGGATGTGGTAACCGTGATGGGCGGGGGGGAGACATGACGGTCCCACAGCCCTTTTATTAGTGAGGTGGAGAGTCGTTTTGCTCATGAAGGAAAAGAGAAATGCTCAGAAGCAGTGTGGAATGTGAAAGGAAATGAAAGAAGTAAAAAAGATTTTCTAAAGAAGGGTCATTGAATGTGAACTCAATTCTTAGGGGTCTGAAAGAGATGCAAATTTTACTGAAATTATTTTTATTTCTTTTTTCTTCCTTGAAAGTATGATTGTGATGGTTACATTAATATGAGACTTGGCTACAGGTAGCCTTGGGATTGTTTGAGTTTTACCGGGTAAAATTAAAAGAGGTAAATTTGTCTTCTTTTTCCCCTTTTTAAAAAAAATTGTTTTATGGGTAGGTAAGTTGTCAGATATGATAAGGTCTCAACAATGGCCACCGTAGAAGTTGGAAAAGTGAGAACAAGTAAATCAAGCCTAAGGGGATTTTCTGAATTCTGGGGTTCTCTTCCAAGGACAGTGATCAACAACACAAATTAAACTCACTGAAAAACACTGTCAAACACTAATGAAAGAAATCAAAGAGTGCATAAGGAAGTGGAGATGTATACTATGTTCATTGATTAGGAAATTCATTACAGTAAACATGAAATATTGATCTGTAGAAACAATGCAATTCCTATCAAACTACCAATAGGATGTTCTATAGATATGGGCAAGCTGGTTCTAAAATATATATGGAAAAGCAAAGGAACAAAGATAGTCAAAATAATTTTGAAAAAGAAGAATAAAGAATTTGGAAGAATAGTACTATCTGAGTTTGACTTACTATAAAACTGCAGCAATCAGGAGAATGTGGTATTAGCTAAGGGACGGACACATACATCAGTGGAACAGAATACAGGGTCCAGAAATAGACGTATACAAAAAGGTCAACTGATTTTTCACAACAGTGTAAATGCACTTTTGTGGAAATATGATAGCCTTCTCAGCAAATAGTGTTAGAACATTTGGGACATACTTATGTAAAAACAGGCCTTGACTTAAACTTCATCCCTTATAAAAAAAAAAAAGCTCTTAATAGATCACAGATCTAAATATAAAACATAAAACTAAAACTTTTGGAAGAAAACATAGGAGTAAATGTTCTTCCAATTCTTGATTTCAGTTCAGGTCATGATCTCAAGGTTGTGAGATCAAGCTCTGTGTGGGACCCCGCGCTCAGTGGGAAGTCTGCTTGGGATTCTCTCTCTCCCTCTGCCCTGCCCCCACCCTGCATTCACATGCTCTCTCTCTCTCAAATAAATATTTAAATTAAAAAATTCATAGATCTGTATAGCTCCAGAGTTTATTTTATTCTATGCTGATTTAAAATTTTGAATTTTGAAAAAGAAAAAGAAAAAAAACCCCAAAATTATGTTAGCCAGTATTATTGGGCATTTGCACATGAAATATTTTTCAAAATATCAAAATTATCATATTATTGGAAATAATATTGCACCTGTTATAAGTTCTGAAGTACTGAATGAATGATTTAGTGTATGGCCCCAACACATTTGAAGCTGTATGAATTCTTATATTTAGGAAAGGGAATATATTTCTCAAACACTTGTCAGTTCCCTTAGCTATAATTTGAAAATGAAAAGGTATCTACTTCCCAAGGTGGTTGTGAAAATTGAATAAGGTAACGCATATAAAGGGCCTCGCAGGGCCTGGTATATAGTAAGTACTCATTCATTGTAAGGGGCTATTATTATTGTGTGGTTGTTGGTGCTATATAATGCTTATTATATTGTACTGGCTTTCTACTTGCCTGTCTCCCCAACTAGAGTATCATCCTTGATTTTTAGCATCAAGTGTAATACTAGAGAAATAGTAAGTATTCAGTAAGAGTTGGTTGAACTGGGTGAGTGATTGGAGCAAAGAAATAAATCACATAACTTTTAAGTGGTTAAGAAATAGTTGATGCACAGGAAAAAGCAAGATTTAACCACAGATGGGAATGGAATGGGGCTGAGAGTCATGAGATATTCCAAAAGTGGTTCCAATGTCTCATTTTGTTTGTTGTTTTGATGTTTTGTTTTGATTTGGTTTTGGCAAAGAACATCCTTCGTGCAAATAAATTTACTTAGAAGCTTAAACAAACAAAACATAATTCACACACACACACACACACACACACACTTCTCTGGCCAAGAAGATCTGCTGGGACAAAGATGATTCTTGAGGACTCACTTTGAAAAGCCCAGAAAAGACACCCTTCAAAGGGAATTTGTTCTTAAATTGCACAAACTGAACTCTAAAGAGTGAGAGCGTAAGGAAGTGTGTGCTTCCGGCATGACATAAAACAAAAGCATTCCTGGCGAAGAAGGGAGAGACCTCTCAACCCACCATTCAACTATGTCACAGTACTGTGTATAAAATTCTGTGCACCCCAGAAGGAGAGAAAGGGGTGAATCAATAAATTGGAAGTTGTATCTGCTAAGGTACTTTCTACTGGAGGTAACAGAAGACTGCACTAGAAATGGCGAAAGAGTTGGCAATTATTTGTTATAACAAGAAGGCCAAAATGAGGGCAGCGCCAGGATGAATCAGTGACTAACTGCCCTTGTCTGGGACCCAGGTGTTCCTCTCTCTCTTGCTCTGCCCATCTTCTGCAAGAGCTCCCTGGGAGTTTATAAGATGATTCTGTAGTCCCAGGAGTTGCTTGCAAAAATGATCACGTTCAGTGAAGAATTGCAGAGTTTTCCTCCACTTGGCCTTTCTGGAAGAAGGTGACTTTAAGGGAGCCGAGAAGACATTCTATGACTTCTACCATTGGGGAAAAAAAATAAAGAGCTGAAATCCAGCTAAGCTCTCAGGCACCAGTTTTCCAGCAAAGCAGGAATGCTCAGGACACCATGACTTCAGTCTTTCCACATCCTATCTGTAAGGGTTATCCGTCAGGGTCCCCGTAGCAAACAGATGGTACACTCAAAGTAGGATAACCTGAGGAGAGTTTAATAAAACAACCATTTTATTTTTTTAAAGATTTTATTTATTCATTTGAGATAGAGAGAGTGTGAGAGAGAGCATGAGCAGTAGAGGGAGAGGGAGAAGCAGGTTCTCCATTGATCAGGGAGCCCGATGCGGGACTCGATCCCAGGACCCTGAGATCATGACCCGAGCTGAAGGCAGATGCTTAACTGACTGAGTCACCCAACCACCCCAAAAGACCCATTTTAAATGATGTGGGCAGCATGTGGGGGAAGCCACAGAATATAGTTCATACACCAGGGTTTCCCCAGTTCCTCCCGCTTCCCCACACACACTTGAGAGCAGAGAGGAGGGAAGGCAACAGATCTAGAACCTAGAAAGAGAGAGTCACATAGAGCAAGTTCTTCTGTAAAGGGCCGGAGAGTAAATATTTTAGCCTTTGCAGGCTTCTACCACCTGCAGCGGGTAGCCAGGGGCTTGTTTGAACATCCCTTCTGCAAAAGAAGGAAAGAAAATGGGGTGAGATCCATCTCAGGGGTCCCTGCTGCTCATCTCTCTGCATGTGAGAGCTTTGAGGGCAGCACTTCATGTTGTCATAGGTGCTACAGGACCTAGTACGGGGTCTTGCACACGGCATGCCATCCGTATTTTTGGAATAAAAGAATGAATTTTGCCAGTGGCATTTTCTTTGGATCACTGAAATCTTAAACATTCTGGATAATACTTCAGAATTTGCATCTCCATTAACATTGCCTTATAGCGCTTCTATTTAAACTTTTTTAAAACCTTTTTTTTATCAATGCATTTAATCATAATCATTGAAGCACAGTTTTTAAAATTAAGCCGTGGTACCAATTTCTGGATCTAATCAAGATGTACCAGGAGAAGAGCTACTGTGTCAGATTACCTGCCATTTTTATTGTTAATGATTTAATTGCAGGACAACTTCCAACATGTTTGGCTGAGTTTATCCCTTTGCAAAGCACCACCTCATGTACCATAACAAACAGAAGTAAAACTAAGGTAATACTCAAAAATTCCAGCAAGATTTTCAGTCCAAAATATTCTCTCTCTAGTGACAAGCTTCTTATTGCCCACCTCTCTCTGTCCTTATTGACCAAAATTCCTCTTTGATCTCATCATGACCTTCAGTACCTCAATTCTGATTCTCTCACACCGCTGGCCTCCTTTTGGTGTCAATTGTCCCTGCCAGATGGAAGCCCGAGTCCGTCTCTCCAACGGGAATGTCTCATGTTCAGGAGTCCCTTACACCCTTGATCTTCCATTCATGACAATTTCCTCAACTTCAGTCCTACAGTATCTTATTCCAAGCAGTCAAGCATTATTGGAGAAAATGATAAAATTGTTATGTGCAAACACGTACCAAATAGTTTGAGTTTATTCCTTTTTAAAATTATTTTATACAGTCTGTTGTTTCTTTTTTTTTTTTTTTTCCTACTGAAACTTTCACATACTCCGGTTCTCAATCTTGCTGTTCCTCACCACACTGGATAATCTGATTAAGTAGATTTAAATTATCTGGTATTAACTCCCTCATCTTCTGTTTTTTAACTTCAAAATTACACTCTCTCTGAGAATAATGTGCCTTCTAGTGTCACCAAATCTGTTTCATTTGTAATTCCATCCCTTTCTCCTGTTCTAAGACCTGAGGCATTAGCTTGATAGGGCACCAACTGAGTAGTTTAAACAATGGAAATGAATTTTCTCACAATTCTGGAGGCTCAAAGTCCAAGACCTCTGCACCGGCAGGTTGGATTTCTCTGATACTTCTCTCGTTGGCTTGGGGATGGCCGCCCTCTTGCTGTGTCTTCCCCAGGTTCTATGACCATGGTCCTTCCCTCTGTGTGCTGTGTGTTGTGTGCACCTTTGACGTCCCTCTCTGTATCCTAATCTCTTCTCATAAGAACACCAGTCAGATTGAATTAGGGCCCACCCTAAAGGTCTTGTTTTAATTAATCACCTCTTTAAAGGGCCTATCTTCATGATGCAGCACATTTCAAGGTACTGGGGGTTAGGGCTTCGGCTGGTGAATTTCAGGAAAACACAATTCAGTCTATATACCTTGCAATTTCACTTATAATCATGCTCCTCTGTAAAACATAATGATGTACACACACACACACACACACACACACACACACACACACCCCTTTGATCCCTCATTCTTTACCAGTTTCTTATGGGTTTGCTAATGGAACTATCTTAAAGATAAACTCTCTCTTGTTCCTTTCCTTTGCTCACATATTTCCCCCAGCCTAGCACACTCTCTTCTCTCCAGTAACTTAAGTCTGACACCTATTTCAAGTACCAATGCAATTTTACCTCCTAAACCCTCCTTTTCCAACTTCCCTAAACATCAGCAAGGATTCCCTCACCCAAATTCCTGTGATCTTTACCTCCACTCCTAACTGCCTTAAACTTGAAAATTGTATATATAGGTCCTGCCAACCTAAGGAGATTTGAAACCCCTAAATGAGTTTACAATTTACAACATATAATGGAGAAAATGAAAAATTACTACTTATGATGTGATGTTATGAATCAAAACTGGAAAGACCAAAATTGCTCTTCCTAATAGAGCAAGAAGAATTTGGAGTTCTTGAAGGCAGCCTGAGAGGGAAGAACGAGGAGAAAGAAGGATACAACACGGAGTGGAGAAGCGAGGTGCTGCATCTTCTGGCAGTGCTAGGGACGAAAGTTCTAGTGATAGATCGCCGGAAGTTCTTTAAGAGTACTATACGTAACTACTGAATCATTGAACACTACATCAAAAACGAATGATGTACTATACAGTGGCTACCTGAACATAATAATAACAATAATAAAAGAGTGGCAACATCACCTTCTAAATTATTAGCATTCTTGAGAGGTAAATGTCTCTATCTCTGCAAACTTTAGCTCAAAGGACTGCATGTGTGGGTTCAGTGTGTGTGTAAATCAAGGAAAGGGACTGAATTTCATGTCTGCATGGAGTTATTATGGAAGAAGGACAACCCGATCAGCATGCTGGAATTTCCTAAACTGAACATATGCAGCAAAAGCAGGATATTGGAATCAGAGATAAGCATGAAAGCATAAGCCATCTAAGAATTCACAAACATTCTGAAAAAGGAATTGGACATTTTTAAAGTTTTATTACAAAACATTTCCATCATGCAAAACAAGTATAGAGAGGAATCGCGTGAATATCCATGCACACACCAGCCAGCCTAAGAAATTACTAATATAGTTCAAGCTTGGTGTCTTCTCCAGTACGTCTTTCTCCCATTCCACTCTGACTGTGACCTCCACCTTCAGTTTTTTGGTTAACATCCCCAAAGGCATTGGACTTTCCACAAGGAGTAAAATGGGGTTCAGTTCTATCTTGTCTACACCTAAAGGGGAAAGGTAATTCTGACATGTAGGTTATAAATGTAGAATCCCTTTGTGCATCCCCAGTGCTAAGCAAACTGGTATATAATGGATGCAAACAGATACTCAATAAATATACACTAACACACACATACACACACAAAAAAACATTTATAATAAAAGACACTTATTTATAAATATAACATAAATGCATATCTTGAATATTTGTTCCCTAGGTATTTCAGGTTTATTCAACTCTATTTCATTTTAACAAATAAATACAAATCAATACATTCATAAAAACAGTCTTATTGGAGCTTAAAAAAACTTAAGCATGTAATATACTCCGTGATTTCCCTGAAAGCTACTAAACCAATTTTCTTTTTGGCACTAGGCACCCAATTACAACATTTAAAATTGAAAGTTCAAATTGCTTTGGGTTTTCTGCTCATTTGCCATAAATTTTGAAACTCATGTTCACAAGGACATGTTTTTCTCAAATCTCTTGATATCACCGAGTCATACTAGCACCATTATCCATTGTTTGAGGTCATCTAAGACATTATTTTTCTTTGTGAGCATAATATTTTTATTAGCAGATATCACATTTAGAATATTGGGCTGAAGGATAGGAAACACAGAATTCATTTATTTTCAAGTTTGCCCAGTGTGTTTGGGGGAGAATACTTAATTCTCTTTCTTTTAAAAGATGATACCAGCAACCACTGAAATATATCTTAAACACTGAAGCAGGAAATAAGCAATGTTCTTATCTAAGGAGCTTCTGTTGTATGATTGCTGATAAACACATTGCTGTTTCTGAAGCTGATTTTCAAAGTCAGGGCTCCATGCATCCATAAAGGATTAGTGCATTCAGAGGAATCTGAAAAACCAAGCTCCCAAGAAAAAGGGAACTTGACTCTGGCCATCTCTACTGCAACACAATGACTTTCAGGAATCTTACAAATTTACCACACTTAGGAAATGTGGAACATGGTGGTACTATATGAGGGATGCTTGGGACCAAAGGTCTACTAAGCAGGCATCATCTTTCCACAGAAAACTCACAAGAAATAAGGCATCTATAAAGAGGAGACTATTTCTGGGGCTTGGAATGGTTAGAGGAGGCTTGGGTTTTTGGTCCCAAGATATTAAAGGAGGAAGTAGGACTCTAATTCACGATTTCAGGATAGATGATTTTTAGATGTGGAAAAGAGTCGTAATTCACAAAAGCCTAAAGTTTGTGTAAGAGGGGGTCTACATAAACTGGCCTGGCTGGAATGAAGGGTGCTTTTGTTGCAGTACAAAGAGGTAGGTAGATAGGAAAAGCAGATTGGAGCTAGAGCATGGTGTCTAGAAGGCCAACTTGACAGCAAACAATAGAGAACCCTTTTTTTTTTTTTCTTGGTCAGGGGAGGAACATGATGAAAAAATAAAATTTTGGGGGGATACAGAAAAAAATATAATGGAACAAAAGTACATAAGTAGTATTTTTCATATTCCTCCCTTTTCTTACATTTCCACTCTTGGATAATGATCACTCTTGGGTTCCCAGGTACCACAAAACAAAATAGTCACACCTGGGTTCCCATAAAAGTGGGTATCACACAAGAGTGATACCTGGGAACCCAAAACAAAATAGTCTTCGACTCCTCATTAAAACTCCTACTCCCCAATCATCAGGTCCTCATTGCACAGTGCCTCAACACCTAGCATACAATATAGTTTCTTAATATGGAATAAATATACGGGTGAGAGACCAGATTATGTTTCTCATTACCTTCCTCTCCTTTCCTTTTCTGTTCCAGCTTTTCCATTTGGTCTTCTGTGCTAGTTTTTCTCCCTTCCAATTTATCCTCTGTATGGCAACCAGAACTGCTGTCCTCAAGCACACTAGCAATCGTGCCACCATCTTGTTAAAACAAACAAACAGACAAAACCCAAAAAACAAACAAAAAAACCTACAAGGGGTGCCTGGGTGGCTCAGTCGGTTAAGCAGTGACTCTTGACGGAGGCTCAGTCAGGATCTCAGGGTATGAGATTGAGCCCCGTGTGGTACTCTGTACTGGGCATGGAGTCTGCTTGAGATTCTTTCTCTCTCTCTCCCTCTACCTCTTCCCCTGCTCAGTCTCTCTCTCTAAAACAAAACAAGCAAACAAAAAACATGGAAATGCTATAGATTCTTACATGAAAAACAAAGTGCCAACATGAAAAACAAAGTACCAATAACTTCACAGAACAAGATTTTCTGGGATATGACTCCACCCCACCTATTACATCCTTCTGTTTGCTTCCCTTCCCCCGATCCAGTAACGTCTTCCCTATTCACACTCACAACATTGCCATTGTTGTCAAAGTTTAATTGGTTTTAGCATATGAGCTGCTTACAACAGCCCCTAGTACAGGTTAAGGTCTTAGTAAGTAGAAGTGGTTCTTAGTGCTTTTATCAATGTTTCTAGGTATTTTCCTTCCTGGTGTCTTAGGTACTCCCGCTCTTGACAACTACTTGCCACTTCACCTACTTTAATAAAGCCCAGTTCTGATGCTGCCTTCATAGACTAAGGAAACTTTCCTAATGGCCCCATCAGAATCTCTCTTCCCTCCACCTACCCAGACCTCTGTATCTCTCATGCAGCACTTGACACATTCTCCAGCACACCAGCCGGCTGGCTGGAGCCCGCCCACACACACGCAAACTTGGTGTGGGGCAGGATTCCAGGATCATGAAGTGTCTGGATGAGGTTGACGCCACCTCCGCGTGCTACGGTTCGCGCAGCCATGGAGGCCGTTCTCAGATGCTGTGCTCATCCTTGTCGTGCAGGCAGGAGGGAGCCAGACAAGAATTAGAAAAACAATACCAGAAATATCATTTCATAAGGAATAAGGTTGAAGTCATCTTGAGAGGAAGGAAAAGCTTTTCTCACTTCCAACAAACCTGTACTCTGCTCAGAAGAAAACAAATACTGTGGTGAGTTGTGCTGGCTCTTACATAATTCATCAGGACATTGGGTGAATCCTGCTTTTCCACCTCAGTGTTGGAAAAACTGAACTGTCTCCCTCTTTTACCCCATCAAGAGACCTCAGCTGATCCACCGGCCCCTCGGAGTCAGCAAAGCCGAGGTAGAGCCAACTAACTTTTGACTCAAACTGTTAAGTCTGGAGTTTTATAAAACAAAAGAAAGAATTTTCTGTATTGGTGGGGAATGGGGAAAAGGGAGACAGAGCCACATGGGAGGGCTGGGAAGAGGGAAGAGTCAGACACAGGATGTGTTCTAAGCCCTGCTAGACCCTCTTCACGTGCGTGGTACAGGGGAGGAGTAATCAGATGAAATCACAGTTCCTAGCCCTTGTCTTTCAGGTTGTCCATTCATGGGCAGCCCACCCCACCCCACTCTCCATGGCGTCTGTTCAACCTTTTGGTAAAAGAGCTGTGCCCCTCTTCCTTTTAGTTCACTTCGTGTCTGGTCAGCACCCAAGTGGACAGCACCCAATCCCTGACCCACCCAGAGGGCCCCTGCAAAGCTGAGCTGAGGCCCGAGCCCACGGCAAATTTCTTTTTTCTTTTTAAAGATATTTTTTTAATTTATTATGTGAGAGAGAGAGGGGAGGGGGTGGAGGGCAGAGGGAGAGAGAGAATCTCAAGCAGACTCCCTGCCAAGCACGGAGCCAGACCCCACGACCCTGAGACCATGACCTAAGCAGAAATCAAGAGTCAGACACTTATCCCACCAAGGCACCCAGGTGCCCCCCATTGCAAATTTGTAAGTGGGTCCACCTGCGTCCCAGAAAGAGTCATGAACCAACAGGATTTCTGGGTTTCACCTTCCAGGGAGGGAGCCTTCTTGGAAATCACTGTGGGTGGATAACCCCTTCAGGTGACAAACCTTATCTTATTATCTTTGCATGGCCTACCCCCATGCAGATCATAGGTCCAGGGCCTTCCCCAGTAAATGTTCCTTGAGTCGAGCTGGCTTTAAGGAGGCCCACGTGGAGATGAGGAATAGCTGTGAGGAGGGATTGGTGGTGTCGGTGACCCTCTGGAGGCATCCCTGCACTTTGAGACCGCACAGAGTCCATCTCATGAATCAGCCTTTGCTTTCAGCCTCGCGGCGGGACCATTTCATCTCACTCCAGGAGGAAAAGGAGCCGTCTGTGTGGGTTTCCTGTTGGAACTGTTACAGGCCACATTCCTTTGGGACTGCATCACTTCTTGACACAGGGGGAGATGGGAAATTCACCTAGCCAAGCAGAAACTCCCATCTTCTGAAACTACCATGAAGGAGTCCTAAATCCCCCTAGAATTCACTTCCAGAGTTCCCCCACGTAGTGGCCAAGGGCGTGCTTGAAAACGAAACCAGACACAGGAAGTTCACTGAGGTCCTCGTTTTTCTATCAGATTCTGCAGTCTTTGAAGCTTGGATCCATGTTTCTGCCTGAGCCTGCTAAGTCTGGGTGCTTAGTAAATGCTCCATCTTTTGGCTGGTGCTGCTAAGATTTTCTATGTATTTTCTATTATTTGTCAATGTAGTCAGGTACTTATTTATGTGATACGACTTCAAAGGCCACGGGGTGGAGAGAGGGGGAGAGATCATTCAATAATTCTCAGCTGAATGAGTGAAAAATTCCTCAACACCCAAATTAACCTCCCCTTGATCCAGCCGTGGGACTTAAAATACAGATACTTTTCACTCTTTTCTTCTTTGTTAAATGTAAAATGTTTGCCTTGGAAAATTGAGACTTCCCTAAATCGCATAGCAAATAAGTCCACTCTATTTAGTTAATAAATATCTATTTATTCCCTTCTATTTGCAAAGCACATACAAGGTTTTGGGGATGAGAGGACCACTTATAAATCTAAAAAAAACTTGAGATTTCTGGTGTGTATTCCAGCCCAGTTACTCACTAGCTGTGTGACTGCAGTTAAGTTAACGAACCTCTCTGAGCTTGTCTACCCTTTGTGTAAAATGAGAATAATAATAAGCCCCACTCACAGGACCACTGTGAGGATTAATTAAATAATGTCTGGACTTTGCACAGACCTCCGCCTGCAGTCGGGACTTGATGAATGACCCTATTGTTACTGTTTTTATTGTTCTCAGTTTTGCATCCGTTCTTCTTACCATAACAACTGTTGAAAAAGCTTTCCTGAGATAGTTGCAGTGATTAACACCCTGTATCAAATTACTTTAGCAGAGTAGCTGCTTAGTCATCTGTCTGGGCTCTGAGGGACAGAAGACAGAGAATTTTTGACACTGTGGTGTAAGCTTGGGATGGAATAGCACAGGTGAAGGGTCACACCGCTGGACATTAGGAAGACTGGGTGTCGGAGCAAAGTGGACTCACCCAGAAGAAGCCAGTGGCCACTGAGAACACATCTATGGATTACATCCTTTGTTTAGGTCCAGAAAGAGTTGCTCTTTTTTTTTTTTTTTTAAGATTTATTTATTTATTTGAGAGAGAGAGAGCGTTCACGTGCGTCCACACGTGGTGGGGCAGAGGAAGAGGAAGAGAGAAATTCCATGCAGACTTCTTGCTAGTGCAGAGCTCTACAGGGGGCATGGACAGGGCTTTACCTGGGGCTCGATCTCATGACCCTGAGACCATGACCTGAGCTGAAACCAAGAGTCAGATGCTTAACCAACTGCACCACCCAGGTGCCCCCGGAAAGAGTCACTCTTGAACAAGCATTGTCATCCATGGGCACTTCCTGTCCTCCTCCATGAAGTCCTTCAGGTTTGGGGAGAAGTGGATAGAATTGCTTTATATGGTGTCTGCCACTGTCTCCTTCCTTTTTCTCTCTTAAAGGGAATTCTGGAGGAATGAAATTTGAGGTCGAAGCACATAAGCATTTAAGACATTGCTTTTCTTCAAATCCTTGAACAAATATTAACTCATTCATCATCTCATTGCCCCTGAGAGTTGGGAAAGCAGAGTCCAAATAGAGGTTGGAATGTTCTAATCCCATCTATAAATTACAGTGCTTGCAAGATTTATTAACTGAAGGGTTTCAGATTTTAGGAAGCTTTTCTAAACGTGATCTCTCAATTGCTATCATAGGATTTGCTCAAAATACATTCGCAAAGAGAAAAAATAATTTCAACACCATATTGTCATGATAATGGCACCAACCATCTCACAGGTGAAAGGAGAGAGGCATGGAGGAGGGGGGAGAGGAAGAGAGAAGGAAGGAACGGCCAAGAGGAGGCGAATCCCCTTCCTACTTCAGATTTATGTTAAACAATTAGTTTGCTACAGTTTAAGTGGGAAAAATGTTAGTTGAAAAGATATTTGTCAGCCACAAACATTTGAAAGTAAAGCATGTCAAAGATTTGCACTGTGCATGTTCAAATTGTAGCAGTCAACAGAAGGCTGTGCACTTGAAGTTCAGTTCAGAAACAGCGGTGTAAGAGATGGGGCACTTAGGACAGGAATCGAGGGTAAAAACTTAGAAGACTGGCTAATCCTTATGTATGATTGCCAGGGCGCGTCTAGGCTCAGAACATTTTATAAAGTGTCCTATGCAGTTATGGGAAAGACACGTCAAACTCTTGGGGCTCACTGTGAGCTTCACTGTGGGGATCACGAGGAACCCCCCAACCGACTCCTCTATGCCAGTATGGCTCGCCTTACTCTTGCCACAGGATGCGTGGCCTTGTTTTGCAACTTCCCCATTGTCCTAGATAGCCTTGAAATGCTCCAGATTTCTCCCCTTCTTTCTGTTCCTTCCACATCCCTCGCCCACTCTCAAACCTTTCCTCTTTTTAGGATTTTGCTGATACTACAGAGAAATGGGCTGGGAATAACAAACACGGAGAATTATGCAGTTGACAGCAACTTTAAAGTTCCATAGTCATTGTCCTGAGTATGTAGAGAAGTCTTTTGTTACAGATTATGATGTTCATGAAGGGTCTCCCTCCTCTGATGAAATGTCAGTGAAGAAGAGGGGCATGGAGGAGTGGGGAGCTAGTCTGTGCTCCTGGCCCCATTCTGTCATTAAGGGAAAGTCCAAGTCTGAGAGTAACAGTAGAATGGGTCATGGGAAATTTAGATGTCCTTAAGACTAATGGGCAAAATTTACATATCAGTGGAACCCCAGATTGATGATCTCCAATTCGGCATGTCCCTTTGGTCCCTGGAGAGATCACCTGAGGTTGGAAGTGACGATGCAGGGAAGGTAATGTAACAGAAACCCATCTTTTCTCTATCCCACCTAAAGTGTTCTACCCGACCAGAGGGGGATCAGCCACGCTATTTTGTACTGTTTCTCCAGCTGGGTGGGTGAGTGCAGACTGAGGTTCCTTGCTGCCTAATGGTTCACAATGATGGTGCTTTTCAAAGTCTGTGGGAGACCCAGGAAGCACATTTGCCTGCCACCATTTCTGATGAGAACCTCCCACTTTCCCTGAACAGATGATGCACTGGCCTCTAGTGAAGCTTCGGACATTAAGGATATTGTCCCAAAGCCATCAAGAGATAGGGAGATATGACTTGGGCACTCTGGGTTACAGGTGAGCCCTCTGAGAGTGACTACCTGTTCTCCTGCAGTACTCGACCTCTGCCCTCCCTCTTCCCACATCTTCTTCACTTTAGAGCCCTATTTCATTTCCTATTCCTGATTCTCTTCCCCCAGATGCCCAGTGGCTGGTTCTTTTCACATATATTGCAAATTCCGGAGGCGCGGGCTGAAAGGCAGTGGCTTTCATGTCTGCCCATCTCAGAAAGGAACGGGATCCAGGCTCAAAAGAAGGGTGAGCTCTGGTTCTGTTGCTGGGAGAGACAATAATGGGCAACACCCAGAGAGATGATGATGGGCAACACCCTGGGATGGGGCTGGGTTTCTCTCACCGTTCCTAAAACCATCCACAGCTTACCACAAAGCGTCATCACTTCCTACTGAAGTCCATGCCCATTAGCACCATCTAAGAAATCTCTAGTCTTCTTATTAACAGTACTTTGACCCTGATATAGGGAAATGATAATCTTCACCTCACTATGCTAAGTCTGAATCGAACCCTTTCATGGCTGGAGTCTCCTAATAAAGTCTCCTGGCATTAACGAAAAATGAAGGGTGCAAGTGTAAACCACACCTCTCTAACGTAAAGGTTTCTCACTTGACACTCGTCCCCTTTTACCGGTCACAATGATAAGAATAAGAAAAAACATGCATTACCTCATTTGCGCCTCACAGAAACTCCACAAGGAAGGTGTCTTCACTTCTAGAGAAGGAGACTGAACTCAGAAACTTAAGTCACTGGCTCAAAGTCACACAGCTTTCCCAGGTGGATTTGATTTGAAGCCAGATCCATCTGATTATGTTGTCTCTGGTACGTTCCATTGGTATGTAGGCAATGACAAGAGCATGGCACAAGGCCACTGCATGCCCTCTCACACCTGTGTCAGGTGTCAAAAGTTAATGATGACACTTCTCTGTGGAGCTAGCTGGTGCTCCCCAGCAGCCAGGCGGGGTTTTTCAGCCACTGCTTGAGGCTGTTATGTAGTTGGTCATCCCCCGTCCCCAGCCATCTCTCGCCAGATCTCTTCAGCATCAGAATCGCTCTCACCTCCTAATGGGGACTCATCATCACAGGCTAAGGATCCCATGCATCTGAGAGAATAGATCTCCTGGTTGAACACCTACTGTGGTAGCTGAAAAGAACACTCACCTGTGTCTTAATAAAAGCTTTGGCCTGGCTTTTACTCCCAGGTTTAGCCTCAGGAGCTTTCTACTGAAGAGAAAGAAACGACACTGGCCACAAGTCTGTAGACCAATTAGAGCTCCTAAAAGTGCGTCAGCACGCGTGTGCACACCCACGTGCCTCACATAGTCCACTCCTCTGTCTGCTCCACTTTGTACGTGACGTTCAGAGAGTGGGAGACTCGGGCCACTTGTTGAAGCCCACATCATACCCACAGTGTCATCACTTTGATAAGACCTCAGAGAGGACACTAGAGTGTCAAGCCCCCTAGTCCCTCCTTACCGAAAGAAAGCCTGAGGCCCAGGCAGGCAGAAGAGTTCAGTGTGACCACTCCAAATCTCTGACAGGCTGGAGCCAAATGTAAAGCCCCTCGCTTTGGGCCTGCTTCTTTTCACATGAGATGTGCTACCCTGGACAGTCAAAGGAAGCAATTTATCTTCTGGTTTTCTGAGAAAATATTAAAACTTAACATTCTCATTGCTAATTCAGGGGAACATACAAAAATCTGTCCTCTTCTGAATTGGAAGATATTATAGTAAAACAAATGCCAAAATGTCCAAGATTTTGCTCCTTGATATTTAAAGTTCATGGATCACTCTAGCAAAATTAATTCCATATAGTTCTGATTTATATTGTTTTAGAGTTCATCAATAGGTTGTTTGTTTAACATTTACTTGATGCCCAAGGAAACTTTTGAGTCTTTCTTAAAAGTCTCCAAAGCATGTTCCTCTTATAAACAGGAAGGCAAGTTTGGCCCAGACTCAGTGCCCTTGGAGACCAAACACTGGAATAATCTCACAAGTAGATGGCAAATAGAGTTTCAATACAGCCAAGTTAACTGTTCCCACTTTGTGTTCCAGCTGCCATACCACACCGCCTCACCTCTGCCCGCCCACCCCCAGCTCCTCTGTGGTGGTGAGGACTGGGAAGAAGGCTGATCTCATGTGTCTACCCGGCATGTTACTTATAAACACCCTCATAATTCCCAGATGCTCTCATACTCTCTGTGGAATAAGAAGCTATGTCTCTTTGAAACCAATACCCTAAGACTGCAAATGATACTGACTGATGCCTTCATAGGGGGAAAAGGGCCCCAAGAAATGCCCTCTAAGAGCAAGGTGTTAGGTCCCAGCAGAGCAAACACGCTCTTCCAACCATCAAACCCCTCACACCCGAAGTCCTTTCTCGTCAGAACCTGAGCAGTCCTGTTCTTGGCCGACTCAGAAGACCCTTCCCTTGTTAAAAACAGAACACACAAACAAAAAACCTGTAAACCCCTTGTTAATGTGATGTTAATCAAGGTCTATATTAGATGAAGGGGAGAAGAACACTCCTGGAGTTGCCAGACCCATTTTGAAACTGGGATTCATTTCAGTTCTGGGGCAGATACGGTTGTGTTGGAAGAGAATTGGGCCCATTGAAAATAACAGTTTTATGATGCCTTCCTATAAGTCTAGACAAGCAGATGGACCAGTTCTAAAAACGTCTTTGTATGTATGCCTTGAGAGATATTTATCTACATCGTGGGGTCTTTGGAACAAAGAGAGCAGTTTCTTCTTTCTACAAAGTTTGGCGTCGTTATTATTTTGAAAGATAATCACGCTCACCCATTGCCAGATGACTGTGAAGTTATGCTCTCTCTTTATTTTTTAAAAGAATTTGCTTTTGAGAAGAAGGTTGTGGGGTTGGGGGGCGAAGGCTAATCCAGATCCTCCCACCTCCTCCCTCCCTGGCTGTGAGAAAATGGTGGGCCCGGGAATTGGTATAATTTCAGCTAGTGTTAAACCGGAAAGGGTGTATTTCTGAAGAACAGTCTACAACGGGAGCAGGAGAAGGGCTGAGGGGGTGGGGGTCTAAAATTCCGATAGGTCAGCATTTGGCTCAAGGAGCTGGAGGAGCGAGGATTCCACAGTATGTGAGTTTTCTCTTTCAAGTCCCCCTTCCGTCCCCTGCCATCAGGAAATGGAGTAGACATTTGTCACCAGCAGCTCTTTGGAGACTTCAGTGTTCCTTCCTCCCAGGGCCCAAAAGGGGCCTGCAGACACAAAATACTCAGATTTTGCAAACCGGCAGAATTTTTTGTGCAGTGTTTATCAGACAGGCTAGACGTTGTGAAGACAGACTTCGGGAAATAGTTTAAGCAGTTCATAAATCAAATGTAATTGAAAAGGATAGAGTGTCCTCTCTGAAGGCCCCCCTGACCTTTCTTTTATAATATCTTTACTGGGGCAAAATTGTAATGTGTATAAGGACCAGGGGTGTAATGAAGTCAGGTTGCCTCAGGTCACTGAATAGAATTTGTTTTTTCTGGCCAAATCATGAAACAGGATTGCACTCTGTTCCCGGTTACATTTATATGATACCATCCCTTTTGATATTGTCAAGTGTGTTGTGCCAGGCTGCATAGCATTACTGATAACAAAATTCTTTGGAAAAATATTTTTTTCTTTCTCACCCCCATCTTTTTTTTTTTTTTTTTGGTTTTGTTTGTATACACAAAGTAACAACAGCTGAAATCAGCTGGAGTTCTTGTCTGGCCAGCAAGTAAAAAAGTGATTTTCATATGAAATTTCTGACAAGCCCTAGAAACACGACACAAAGCATTTTTACTTTCTTTGCTTTGAAACTGGTATTTACATGGCTTTTCAAAATTGTATTTGGTATACGGATCAGAATGCAGTTTCCTATGAGCACCCTAAAGGGTTGCCTAAGATTTTCCTTTGAACCTAATATGTTACCAGTTGTCAGAGTATAAGGAGCAGGTTTGGGGGACTGCTAGGGTTCCAAACTCCAGGGAGAATCTAAGATACCAGGAGCTCAGAAGAATGGACTAAAGAGTGGCTCAAAAGGAAAGATCGGGCAAATACCAAAGAGAAGGAGAGTCAAGTTCTAAAGGGCAGACATTTCCCAAATGCCAAGCAAGAGATAAACCAACAGACTTGTTTTTTCCTGGCTGCACAATCCCAGGAGAAGGCTCATCAAAGCCAGAGGGCAAGGGAAAGGGTGGTAGGTGCCCACGTTCTGGGGTCTGAGTCCAAGCCTAATCAGTTGATCGTGGTCAATTGGTGTGGACTACCACACTTGTTTTGCAACAGCGTCTCTTCCTTAAGGTAGCAATCTCGGCAGATCATGTCCTGACACGATGTGTGCTGTTCTCCAGGGACAATGAAGATTGCACACTATCTGGCATTACCTAAGCAAGACTGAAGTCACCTTATGCACATCACGGTCACATATACAGTGGGGATTCTTGGACCATAAAGATATCACACGTTCTGGTGTGTGCCAGATGGACACATGGCACGTGGCTGCCATTTATACAACCTGAATTCCTTGTAGACCAGTTATTCTGGGGTGGTCTACGCTCTCAAGAGAAGAGAGCCCAAGCTTACTTCTATCTAGCATCAGGCATCAGAGCTCAAAGACCGGCTGAGGAACCGGATCTTTCTCTTAATAACTTCCAATGTAGTTCTCTCAAACCTTGCTCCTCCAGAAGCCTACCCTCGTCCTGACTATGGCTGGTTCAGAAGGAACTTGGCCTCTGGTGTGGCAAAACAGAATCATCTGCTCAGATTATATTTCAAGCCAAATTCGGTGTCTTATAACTTCGTTGTATGACTTATTTGGCCCTTGGGGGCTCCTACTGAAAGTGCTGAAATGCCATACCGACATTTCACTTCAGACTTACAACCACCTACACTTGAAGCAGTATTTATCTCTGACAGGAGGCTTTCTTGTGCGAAAAATCAGTGTGCAGTGCCTTCAGCTGCTGGATAATCTCCTACGTCCTAATGGGAGGGGTACGGGCGGCAGAGGAATGAGTGTAGGAAGAGGAACAGAGCTATGTCCACGTCATTGAGGGAAGAGAAATCATACCACACAAGTTCGGTGGAAAATTTCTAATGAATCTGTCAGCTTCAGTTCATCAACCCAAAGTCAGAGGAGAGAGAGTGAAATAGGAGAGCCACCTGGGGGGGTTCAGGGGTGAGTTCTCTGAAACGGCAGCTGGAAGGGTTTTGTAACAATTCTGGTAGCACCCCCATAGATGCTACCACACATGCTCTCTCACTTCCACTTACCGTTATGAAATGTCACAGGATCGCTGCTCCTGAAAGCATTCAAGCCTCTTCGATGGAAGACCAAAGAAGCCAATAACATTTAAGACTACCTTTTATCCTACCCACAAATTTGGTGAAGGGGGGAAATGTTTACATTTCTGCCATGCCCGGAATGTGGGTTTTCCATATGACTGTTAACATGGTGTGAACACTCACCCACTAGAAAGACATTTGGTACAGTTGGTGCACACCCCACCACAATGCCCCACTCAGAGTTACATCGTAATGGCTTTTGATGAGTAGGTAAAGCTCTTTTCTGTAGGTAGGGTGTCTGAAGACTGAAGCTGTGTGCCCTCCCATGGCCTCGGGCACCAAATGCCAACAAAGAAAGATGGAGAATGGTCACTGCCCATCTCTTGGTGCGGCACCCAATCCACATTGCAGGGGACAGTGGGGGAGGGTCAAGGAAGATGTCTTCGTCTTGTTCAGGGCACAACATTCTCAAGGGTTGAAACAGAGAATGGAGTTTGGGAAAACCCATATAGTGAATAATTGCCTTTGAAAACAATGTCTACCCCAA
Source organism: Ursus americanus (assembly GCF_024610735.1). Taxonomy (NCBI): domain Eukaryota; kingdom Metazoa; phylum Chordata; class Mammalia; order Carnivora; family Ursidae; genus Ursus; species Ursus americanus. Next base: position 86,929,816 of record NC_142127.1, read on the forward strand.
GATCTCTGACATTCCCAGGGTCCCAGAATGAACCATGTAGAACTCCAGGAGATGGCCAAGTTCCAAGAGAATGATCTACAAAGGAAGAGACACTGAGAGCAAGTTTGAAATGAAGACCTATCTCTGTTGCTTTATTTTCAGCCCTGGTTATAAAGGATGAAATTATTATAGGACTGCAATAGCTATTTTACCTTATACTTCTTACCTATACATACATAAAAATAAGAATCGTAGAAGAGTCTCATTATAGATGTGGTGGCAGATATCCTCCATTGACGATGTTTTTACTGAGTAAAATGATATGACATTTGAAAAACCAAGATCTGTTCAGTAAATTAGATAATAGGGTAGACCAGAGCTAGCGAGATCAATGATTGCTGTACAGGGAACTGCCAGCATTGTAAATAACACTTCCCCTGGGAATACTAAACAATCAGAAAATGCCATGGTTGTTGGTTTAGGCTCCGCTTTTTCAAATCCATAACATTTGAATGAGTTTGTTTTTTTAACTGAAACTTTCTTAGCCAATAATAATCCAGTCTCTATCATGCTTTAAAAGGGAACCCATTACAAAACCCTCTTAGAGTCCTCCTTATGCCTTAAATGGCATGGTGAGTCAGCGATGTGTTTTTAATTCCAAAGCATGAGAAGAGAGACGGAGGGAAGTTGTCTGTAACTGCTCAATGCAGCATCTTTAACGTTCTGCCAAATACTGGGTTGCCAGCTGGCAGGTCCTCCGGCTCTTGAGCCCTGCAAAGTATCACATTTGTGTCACTGAAGATAGACATAAGTTGTTCTGTTTTAACCTGAATCATCGGCCGGGATACAGGGCAAAGCGTCCCACCCCTGTTTAGGTGGCTGGCAGTGGGAACCACGGAACAAACTGTGAAAGAGAAGCTTCCCCTCTTTATCCCTCCACCAGAGCACAGTGACCAATGCTGTCCCCAAAACATCTTCGCTATCTGCCCTTCTTTTCTCAGCCATCACCAACCACTGCTCTCGATCTATATATATGTTCTTTCTGGACAGAAGCTCATGTCCCAAAGTAGTGATTGAGAGATTTGATGAATTTGACTTCAACCTTCACCATTTATGCCCATAATACTTCTATTACCATTTCTCGACATTGTACTATCATGCCATAATTAAAATTCCAATGTGATTTTTCATAATTACAAGATAACTATACAAATAAGCCTTAAAAATCAAAAGTGTCATTAAACTTTAACTAGATATTATGACCTACTTGAAGCTCCAGGCCTAAGAGCTCTGAGTCTATTCTGTTTTTGTTAAAATAGAGGCTAATACATGTTAGAAAGATATTAAAGACACATTAGCACCAAATAGACTTCCTCTTGATACATTCAGAAGGGCTGAAAAAGAATGGCAAGGAAAAATCTAATCTTGTGTGATTCCATTTTATGTAATGCCATGTCAATTTTATTTAATCCCACTCAAGAAAATCTTGAGTACTACTTAAAATCATCTGGTAAAGCCTACAATTTGGGAAACAGAATATAGCAGTATTTCCCAAAGTGTGTATCTAGGAGATAACCTTTCAACAGATTAAAATGCAAATTCCCTGGCTTCAGCCACAGAGGCTTCTGGGATAGGTCTTAGGAATTTGCATTTTTAACTAGCTTTATATACAAATATTTGAAAACCATTAGTCTAGATTTGTTGTTTTCAAACACTTGGCCTAGGGATCCTTTCCTCCAATAAAATCCTACCTAGAAACTAAGATAGAAAGCAGATAAGAGTAGGACCCCCTTGTTGAAGAAGAAAAGGGGGCCAGAGAGTCTGAGTTGCAGCTACACTCCCCCTGGCCCCTGGCAGCCCCTGGAACCCCATGGAGCAACCAGCATTCTTCTGCAGCACAGAATGTGAAAGCTTGTCCTATCTTTCCCTTTACCCCTTCCTCCTCCAACCTCTACTCTCCCCCATAACCAAAACTTGCCTGTGGCTTCTTTGTTTTAAGATTGAGAAATCTTCTATATCCTCTGTGTTACCTAGCAAAGAAGCATAAAAGCTGAATACAAATGTGTTGAACTAAATTGAATTGAATTGAATCGAATTGAATCTGACTCATTTCATTACAAAAGAAAAACACAAACACTCTAAATGAATGAAAACACACAGGCCTTTCACAAGAAAAATGAAACAGTTAATTAAAATATTAGAAAATGTTCAGCCTCATAATAATCAAATGCAAATAAAATAAGATCTTCTTTTTTACTTGTCAAATGAGCACAGACGTTTTGAATCATAGTGCAAATGAGGATATGATAAGACCAACATTCTTGTACACTGGAAAGCTAGTGGGTATAGCCTTTCTGGATGTACTTCAGAATATTTTTTTTTCCTTTGATGCAATACTTTACTTTCTGTGAACCTATTATGCAGAATCAATCTGAAATTCGGGCAAAGTTTTATGCACAGTTCTGGAACTAGATAGTGGTGATGATCGTACAATAGTGTAAGTGGACTTAATGCCACCGAATCGCACACTTTAAAATGGTTACAATGGTAAATTTATATGATGTATATTTTGCCACAAATGATTTATGCACAAAACACTTATTTCATCATTTCTTATGATGAAGAGAATTTTAAACTGCTGAATGTCCAACATTACAGTTATTGCTACATTATGGTGCTTCTTGGAAAACGCTTATGAAATAAACAAGTGAAAAACACCAGGATGTGAAACTATATATACAATCTTACCTCAGCCTTTTCTTCAAATATAAAATAATCTAGAAAGAAATATGTCAAAATATTACCAGTAGTGGGTCCTAAAAGAGTGATAGGATTATTAACACCTTCTCTTTTCTCTTTACACTTTGAAAAGCTTTTTCAAAATTTTCTAAATTAGTGCATGTTATTTGAATAAATAGAAAAAATGGAGTAAATAATTTCAAAGGAAAATAAGTTATGGTCCATATTATAATCCTCATTAAGATGTTACCAATAAATAAAAAAGAAAGTGTTAGTATCTAATTATAAATTATTATTTAATTATTAAATTTAGCATGTACGAAGATAATAATAATAACGTGTATAATGCAGGCACTGCCTTAAGCACTTAACATGTATTAACTCACAACCCTAGAAGATTTTCATTGACATTTGACTTATCGGAGGCAAAGAGAAGTTGAGGAGAAGAGTACAAGATAGGACAGCATATAAAACTAGAATTCAAACACAGACATTTTGGTTCCAGAGTTAATAGTCTTAGTCACTACAGTATACTATCTCTGGCAAACATTTCTTGAAACAAGGAAGTATATTACTCTCCTATTGCTGCTGTAGCAAATTAGCCCAGACTTCGTGGCTAAGACACAATTGTCTTTATTTTATAGAACTGGTAGTGAGAAGTCTAAAATGGGTCCACCGGGCTGCATTCTTTTTGGAGACTCTAGGGAAGAATCCATTGCCTTGACCCTTTGGCTCATCGTCCCTTTCTCCACCTTCAAAGCCAGCTGTATAACACGTTTTCTCCTCTCTGATCTCCACTTATGACCTTACCTCTATCTTCTGACCCTCCTGCTGCCTCTTAAAATAATCCAGTGGTGTCATTAGGCCCACTTTATAATTCAGGATAATCCCCCATCTTAAAATCTTTCATTTAATTATATCTGTAAAATCTCTTTTACTATATTAGGTAACATATTCACAGGTACTGGACATTTGGAATTGGACACCTTTGGGGCCATTTATTCAGCCTATCATGGGAAGGAGGGGAGGGAGGGAGAAAGAAAGGGAGGGAAGGACAAAGCGGGGGAAATAGCATAATACCCTATAGGTCCATCCATGTTGTGAGTAGCAAGAGTTCATTCCTTTTTATGGTTGAGTAGTATTGCATTGTATATATACACCACATCTCAACCCATTCATTTCCTGATGGACACTTAGGTTGTTTCCATATCTTGGCCTATTACAAATAATGCTGCAATGAACATTGGGGTGCATATATCTCTTCAAATTGTTTTCTGTTTTCTTCAGATAAATCCACAGAAGCAGAATTGCTGTATGGTGGTTCTATTTTTAATTTTTTTAGGAACTTCTATGTTGTTTTCCATAGTGGCTACACCAATTTACATTCCCACAGCAGTGCCCGAGGGTTTCCTTTTCTCTACGTCCTCACCAACATTTTCTATTTTTTGGTTTTTGGATAATCACTAATCTGACAGGTGTGAAGTGATAGCACATTGTGGTTTTGACCTGCATTTCCCTGATGAGTAGCGATGTTGAGCATCTTTTCATGTGTGTGGGCCATCTGTATGCCTTCTTTGAAAAAATATCTTTTCAAGTCCCCTGCCCATTTTTTGATTTTTTTTTATTAAGCTGTGTAAATTCTGTATATATTTTGGATATTAACCCATTATCAGATGTATGATTTACAAATATCTTCACCTACTCAGTAGGTTGCCTTTTTGTTTTGTTGATGGTTTCCTTCACTGTGCAAAAGCTTTTTGGTATGATGTAATCCCATTTGTTTCCTTTAGGTTTTGTTGCCCTAGCAGACTTTATGAATGGCAGCTCAGATCCCCCAGAGAAGGTGTTGCAAGAGACTCAAGGAAAATGCATAGGTCTTCTGACTTAGCCTCAGAAACCACAGAATGTTACTTCTACTTCATTCTTTTGGTCAAACAAGTCTCTAAGTCTGGCCCCAATTCAAGCAGAGAGGAATCAGGGTCCACCTCTCAACAGAAGAAAGAGCAAAGAGATTGAAACCATCTTTAATCTCCTAAGCTCTTTGAGTATAAAATTTCAGCTAACAAGAAGTACATGATGAAAGTCATCTGAATTGGAGATGTGGGGAGGTGGTAGTTCTAGACCCTATCAAATAACCCAAGAACATTTTGATGTGTTTAGATTAGTCTGGGAAATCACTTTGAAATCCCTCTGGTTTTAAACATTATAAATATTTTTTTTAGTTTTTCTTCCACCATTTTTCATTGTCAAAGTCTATGGAAATAATGTAAAGTATAGGGAATATAGTCAATAATATTGCAATAACTTTGTTTGGTGATAGATGGTAACTAGACATCGTGGGGATCATTTTGTAATGTATATAAGTGTTAAGTCACTATGTCATAACCTAAAACTAATATAATATTGCATGTCAACTATACTTCAATTTTAAAAAGTCTATGGAAATAAAAATCAAAATAAAGAATCATCAAAACTCACTAGTTCATGTTTTCCTATGTTTTACGAATTAAGGCTCTGTTCATAAAGCAAATTTATTTAAGGATTGTCCTAAGAATAAAATTATATCCCCAACCTCTTATCAAGAGACAATGATGACTAGGTTAAAGCCAATTTATTTGCTCATCAGCTTGTCTGAAATATAGCCTTCTGTGTCTTCTTTGTCTTAATAGAATGCATAGCTTGTCTAGATTTATTTTTCTTTTCCAACATTGTACCAGCTACGGTGATATGTTTGTAAATCAGAATGTATATCTTTCTTCTTTTCTTTCCTAATTAATTCAAACCTTTTGATTTGTGAGAAGAATCAATATTGTATAAAATGCTGGTGGCTTTATAAACATTTTCATCATTGAATTTCAAGACTTCCATACAATAGGTTACATAATCCTTATTCCCATTTACACCACCTTTAGAGTCCACAGTTGACAATCACAACACTAAAAACAATGAATTTAGATTGAGTAGATACCTGCACATGAGAGAATTCGTTGATTCTACAAACATTTGTTACTTACCTCAAATCATAAACAGCCTGGGGAGAGAGACAGACACAGTGGTATGCTGGAGCCAGCCCAAACTGGCTTCTAATGGTTCCCATGAGCCAATTCTGTATGTTGCTCTCCAATCCTCCTTCAGTGACACTGAGTTAGCAGCTTGAAATCAGCCATGATGAGAGTATTTACACTATGGAAACTGGCAAACACTGCAAATCTGGGCTTTTTGTTAAACATTTACCAGTGCCCCACTGCAATACATAAATATGCTCACAATGTGATAGAGCCCAAAGATACACATAAGATATTATAATGAGAATACTAAGAAAAGTTGCACCTAGTTAGGAGGGCACAATGAAGGCTTCCCTTTTGGGGCTGAGCTCAAATGTCGCCTCTTCCAAAAGGCCTTCCCATATAACCTATCTAAAGAAGCTCTGCCCCCAGACATTCTCTACCACACTGAAATTTCTTTCTGGGCAGTTGTCATAATTGATGAATATCTTACTTACTTTTATGTGTTTATATATGTTCCTTACTAGGATTTTACATTCTTATCTGTCTCGTAGCCCTGGCCAATAATAGGCACTCAGAAAATATCTTTTGAAAATTAATAGTAGAGTAGCAGTAGAGTTTTAAAGAGTGAGTAGATCTTAGCCAAGCAAAGAACTAGGTGTAGAATAATCTGAGCACAGGAAGCAAGAATAAAAACAGCTCTGTGGTCAGGGAAAGATAGTGTGTGCATGAAACAGGAAGTCCAGCTCAAGCTGTGGCTAGGGTGGTGCCAAAGGACATTCAGGCCATGTGCAGCCCCTAGACTTCACCTCGTTAGCCATAGGGACCCGTGAAGACCACTATTCAAACGTCCATTCACCAAAAGATGAGCATGGACGTAGCTAATTCCAAATTGGGACAGATTTGTTTTAAAGTTAGGGGGAAAAAAAACAAACTAATTAACTAAAATACGTCTTTCCTCAAGCCCCCTATATGACTGATAAATTAGATTTCTTTTACCCATCCAAAAAGGGATTCATCCCTGAAAAGGATTGTTGGAACTCCCCAAAATTAGAGCATTCAAAGTGTGAATCATTTGGTAACATTCAGACTGAAGCAAAAAAGAATAAGGGGGAAAGGGATATGCTGCTTTCCACAATGTGCCTTATCAATATCCTCTTCAGAGAACTGTGGTTTCTTGGCAGTACTGCATATATTAGATATTCTGAGAAATGTATTAACAGATTTCCTAGATAAATGAGGAAGCAGACTGTTCAGTTTCTAAGGAGACAAATTAATTTGATTACAGATATTGAGCAGTTATTCTTACGTAGAGCTTTCAGCCAGGACCTCCCCACTTCTCATCTTGCTCAGTCTATTAGTTGAGGAGATTGGCTCTCCAGTGAGATGAAAAAAGAATTAGGGAGCCCAAATGACAGTGACTAATTCTGTTGGGTGGAATTGAGGAAGGTTCCAGAGGAAGGTAATGTTTGGGTTGGCTTTGAGAGATGAGTAGGACTTCAGTAGGCAAAGGAACAGTGAAGGGGGCACTCCAGACAGGAAGAACACCTGATCCAAGCCACAGAGGTCTGAAATCAGGGTGTATAGATATTTAAAGGTTCATGGAACAGCCACACATAGAACCACTTACACAACCCTGAACAGAGAAACTGCCAGTGTGCTTTTGCAAAACAACATTCTAATTTTACTTTGGTTTTCATCATGACAAAGTGATTCATTAGTTCCTATTACACACAGCAATTTCAAAATGATAAAACACTAAAAACCCTTTCTTAATTATAAAAATTCAAAAAAAAAGGGAACTTGAACAAAATCTACTCTTTCTACTCAGCAAATATGTGACCACAAGAGGTTCTTGACCACTCTGCACACAGCACCCATTCAGCCTTGTTTGAACAAGCTTAACAATAAAAACAACTCACTTTATAAATACAGTGGAGCCTCATGTGTACACTGTAAACTTATTTTATAGACTCAGATAAACCCCAAGTCAAATACCTGTCAAGGCACAATCAACTCCATTTGTTCAAAGCACAACTCCAGGTGAAACTCACTTGAAGAAACCTTAAAATGTAAAAATAACTGATTTCCAAAATTAATATAATAAGAGGCAATTGTTTTTACATTAATTTTATCATTGGTTTCACTTAAATTGTGGATTTTTAAAATGAAGCTTACTTTACCAAAATCTATTTTCATACAGGAATGCATTTCGTGTATGAAACAAAGCACTGCAGGGGTGGTCTGGTGGCCAGCAACAGATACAGATCCCGGCTAGCTTAAGGTGAGAAGGAAGTTCTTGTAAGAATATTGCACAGGTCACCAAATGAAAGGGAAGCAGGAAACAGAGCTCAAAAAAGTGTCGCCTTCAAAGCAAAAGAGTGTAGCTCCTGGAATCTAGATGGCAGGAATTGATAGAAAATGCCACTGATTATTCTTCAGATCTTTTTCACTAAGCTCAAGCTTCAAAAATTCCAGGATAGAAAGCCTAATTGGACCAATTTGGAATAGTTGCCTAAAGGAAGCCAGGCACCTTCAATTACAGTCCCATGGAAGCTACACAGATTCATGGAGAATGGTTTCCTCAAAGGAAATTGTCACAATTATTAAAGAGGTTAGAATGGAGGCTAAGTGGCCAGAAGACAAGGACTATCCACTCCATCCCCTAAGGATACTCTGTGATTAGTTCTGACTCACTATACCAATTTAATACAGAACTCTCATTGAGTGGAGAGTTCTGTCTTTGTCTTCCTTCACCTTTCCATGACCCTCTTTATTATGAAGAGGTCAGTAGCAACTTTTATAATCCGCTTTATTGAGGAAACTTTTAGATACACAGTTGTTGGCTTGCTGATGTTTCTATGGGATACGTTTTACACAGTAAGCAACTCATCCCTCCACACATAACATGAATAGTATAGGACCACAAAACACAAACAAATAAATCAGAAATTTACTTCAACTGTTTTTTTTTTTCTTGTGTTAAGACAACAATAGCATTATACTAGTCAGATCAATTCAATACATCCACAGAAGGAAGGATATTTTTTTAAATAAGTTTTTAAAAGCTTAAAAAGGGGGGCACCTGGGTGGCACAGCAGTTGGGCGTCTGCCTTCGGCTCAGGGCGTGATCCCGGCGTTATGGGATCGAGCCCCACATCAGGCTCCTCCGCTATGAGCCCGCTTCTTCCTCTCCCACTCCCCCTGCTTGTGTTCCCTCTCTCGCTGACTATCTCTCTCTCTGTCAAATAAATAAATAAAATCTTTAAAAAATAAATAAATAAATAAATAAATAAATAAATAAATAAATAAAAGCTTAAAAAGGAAAGGGTTAGTAAAAAAAGACTTGGTTTTTGGTGCCAAACCTCCATTGAACAGGCATTTTTCATATAAGTTACTAGTAGTTTCAAGCGCCATGTAAATACATGTCAATGCTCTATATGAATTTATGTAAGTTTTCCATTAAGAGCCTTGAGTATACACAATATGTTGTATTTTTCCATAGAAAATAAATGAGTTCTGTCGATACGGGCAACTGAGGTAAAGTAGAATGATTTCAACTACAAATATCTAGAAATGCTGGATAAAAAAGAATTTTAAAAATGACAATTCTTTTTTAAATGCCCTGCTGAGTTCATAAGAAATAGAGAAAACGCAGAGGCATAGAAATAAAGAGAAACCAGAAAGGCCAAGAACCCGTTTACAGTAGCCCTGGGATGGGAGGTGCAGAGGGGCCTACCTCAAATTGAGAAATAAGGCAAGGTAGGAGGTACTGGGGCTGCGCAAGAAGGATAGTGACAGCTGAGACCTCCGCATTCGGCTGAAACTCTAAAGGGCTACCACCTCGGTGTAAAAAACTGGACAAAGCTCATCTCTCAGCCCAGGGAAGCAGCAAGGGAAGAGGTTAAACCTAGGCTCTAGGGTGAGAAAGCCTAGGCTCTGGGGTGAGAAAAGAACACTTTCCCATGAGAAACTGAAGTTTCAAGCTTATGCCATACCTACGCTTGGAGACTGGCTTTATGTGTTCCTTCAGATCTGGGATTCCCCAGGTTGAGGCTGACATAGACACTGCTCCTGGGCTGGTTGCCCAGGGTTCCTTGAAGAAGGCAAACCTTCTCTGGAAGAAAATTCTGCTGGAAATTCCACAAGGGATTCCACAGAGGGGGGAAAAACAAGAACCTGCTAACAATAAGATTACAGAAAAAAATTATATATGTTAGTAACTTCTGTTGGAAATAGGTAATGCCAATTAAAACTTGTATTTTTTACTTAAAAAATTATATTATATATGAAGTAAAGATCTAACATGAATGAGGGTCAAAAGGTCTGTCAGAAAAGTCCCACAGAAAAGCAAATATCATTTCCAAATAACTTTATACTACCTGGAAGATCGTATAAAACAAGCAGTTTAAATGGTTAAAGAAGTTAAAAAAGAATAAAATCCTTGATGAAAGAATAAGACACGATGACAGAAGAATGAGCATAATTTTAAAAAGAACCAAGTAGAAATCTGGAAATAAAAGATAAAAATCTAAATATTTAATGGATTAGCTAAATAACAGATTGGATGCTAATGAAGAGAAAATTAGCTAACTGGAAGAAAAATATGAGGCTACATTACTTTGTAGCATAGTGAGGCTTCTTGAATGTAAAAATATAAAAGATGAAAAATAAGAAATATGGGAGGTAGACTGAAAGGTCTAAAATACCTCTTTTCTAGAAGTGGGATTTCTAGAAAAATTTATAGAGAAAATGAAAATTCAAGAGGTAATCTGGAAATGAAAAATGATATACTTACATTAAAGAAATTGTACAAAGAGAAAATAGATACAAACCTACACTTAGATGCTTTGGAGCAAAAACACAAAAGAGGAAAGTCTTAAAATGGATTAAAATTTTAAAAAATCATTTTACAAAAAAAGAACAATTGGACTGACAGCAGACTTCTCCACAGCAACACCAAAGAACACAAGAAAATGAAATATCTTCAAATTGCTAAGAGAAAACATCTTTCAACCTAAAATATTTTACCAAGTTAGACTATTTAATAATGAAGGTAAAATAATAGTAAACGTCCAGACTAACAAAAAATGAAAAATGCCACACACAGGCCTTTACAGGATAAAAGGAAATTAATTCCCAAGGAAATAGGAACAAGAAGGAATATTAAGCAAAGCACTTTTAAATAAACATTGGATATAGAAAATTATATAAGATTTCACTTGGAGAGTTTAAAAATAAGATAGAGCTAAAATACTAGATGTGAAAAATATGATTAGTTATGATTAGTCAAAATATACTAAGGTTTTTTTATTGATTAGGAGGGTTATGTTTAAACTGTGTAACTCAGTGTGTGTGTCAAAAACATACTGGTACCCACTGGGATGCTTGAGTGGCTCAGTCAGTTAAGCGTCTGCCTTTGGCTCAGGTCACGATCTCAGGGTCCTGGGATTGAGCCCCATGTTGGGCTCCTTGCTCAGCAGGGAGTCTGCTTCTCCCTCTGCCTCTGCCCCTCTGCTTGTACTCTCTCTCTCTCTCTCTCTGACAAATACGTAAATAAAATCTTAAAAAAAAGAAAAACATACTGGTACCCACAAGAGAAAAAAAAATAGAATGCAAAAGAATGTAAAACTTATAAACCAGTATAAGAGAAAAGTAAAAATAAAGAAAATTTGATCAAAGGAAGGAGAAGAAAGAAGATAAAAAAACATAAAATGCACTTTCAAACATTGAAGGAGTTGACATATATCGCATTAGTTTCAAGCGTGCAGCATAGTGGTTTGACGTTTATAGATATTATGCAATGATCGCCATGATCACCATGTAGCTCCCGTCTGTCGCCACACATAGTTAATACAGTATGATCGACGATATTCCTTATGCTCTGCCTTACATCCCTGTGACTTATTTATTTTAAACTGGAAGTTTGTACCTCTTCATCCCCTTCAACTATCCCCTTCACCTTTCTTTTATAAGATTGTATTTATCTATTGAGACAGAGAGCACGAGTGGTGGGGGGAGGGTAACAGCAGAGGCTGAGGGAGAAGCAGACTCCCTACGGAGCAGGGAGCCTGACATGGGCTCCGGCCGATCCCAGGATTCTGGGATCATAACCTGAGCGGAAGGCAGACGCTTCACCGACTGAGCCACCCAGGCACCCGTATCCCCTTCGCAGTTTTAAATCAAATGTGTAATAACCCGAAGTGCTTTTCTGTAGGACTTTTCTACGCTTCTATGATTGGATGAAAGAGAAACAGATGAGATAATGATCCAGGGGGAATGCTTCTTCCAGGAGACACACTAGAACGTAACAACAGTGAAAGGCAAAAAGCAAAGGGCTGGAACAATATATACACCAGGCAAACTGTAAACGAGAGAAAGCTAGCATATTGATATACATAGTAGACAAAGCCGACTTTAAGTATTTGAGGGACTAAAGAAGTTCATTACCTAAAAATAAAAAGAATAATTCTCCAGGAAAACAATATAATCCTTTGCATGTTTTCCCCAACATTTTAGCTCCAAAACATACAGAACAAAAATTAAAATACAAACAGAAATTGATGCATACATGACCCCAGTAAAATATTTTAATGCCTCTTTCTCAGAAATGAATAGATCAAAGAACCAAAAATTAAACACAAATTGACAACACAATGCATATGATTGAGCCAATGGAAATACATAGAACCCTACCCTGGCAATTAGATTGTAAATATTTTTAAGAATAAATAAATGTAAAAATTTGTTTTTTAGGCAAATTTAAACAAATCTCAAGAAATATCAAAGAATTGATATCTCATGGACTGCAGTCTCTGACTACAACGCAACCAAAAGATAGCTCAAAAAATCCCAGGCATTAGGAAATTTGAAATTTCCAAAATAATTCATGGGTCAAAGAACTCTAATGTAAAATTAAAATGTAAAGAAATGAATATTAATGAACATTGGAGCTTTAGTTGTACCTGTTATACATATATTTAGAAAAAGAGGGAGAGATCTGAAACAAATATAACAAAAAAATAGCAATTTTTAAAACAATGCTAGACACATGAATGTCTATTAAATTATTTTCTGCATACTTGAAATATTTCATACTTATTCTTAATTTAAAAATAAAACTACTTATTCTGTTTCACATAAATGTTATTTATACCTCAATCAGTAAAGAAATTGGTGGGGATTTATTTGTTTGGTTTCAGTTTTGTTTTCTGTATGGATTAGAAAGAAAACTGGACAAAATGTGTCTATCAGTGAACACAAGGCATCACCCAAAGTGGTCACCTCACTGTCCCCAGTCTCTATGTCTCATGGTCACCGGGGGCTCAAGGCCAGCTGCTCCCAGCCTGGACTCTGAGGTCACCTTCAGATCTGCCAAAAATAATTCCTGCTGATGAGCATAAAAGCCTGCAAAGCCCATCATTTGAAAAGAGAACATATTGCAAAAATCATCCACGTACAGAATCAACCCTAAGGGCGGACCATGTGGTTGACCACATTTATCCTGACCCCTCTTAAAAATATTCTATTAAATACTTGTGATATAAAAGCAAAACCTGCCTATGAGTTGGAGTTTTGGTAAACAGTCCTCTCTTTTTAAAGTGTATATTTAAAAGAATTGTCCTCAGCAAAATTGAGAACTCCCTGATCCCTGTGACTCAAATCTTAGGCAACCCTCAGATCTTCCTTCCCGGTTCCCCCACTTAAATCCTGGGTGATTCCTTCTTTCAGAATTTCGTGCCATTATTGTCAACTGTGAGTAATATATGCCCTCTTTCTGGAGGAAAAATACTCTCAGAAGCCCCTAATGTTGACAAATGACTTTTATTAGAATGTTATTCAAACACATATACAAATGTAAAACTAGATATAAATTCATTATGCTAAACAACTATAACACCAAAACAAATTTGCAAATTAGAGATAAAACCACCAAACTGATACTGTTCAAATTAACAAGATTAATTTAAAGCGATAATTTGTGTTGTGCTAAAATTGCATTGCAGTTAGAAACAACAAGCTTCCTGTTAGGTACAGTCAGTGTAAGGCACTAGTCATATTGGGAGGCAGGAGAACGGAAGAGTATTTGTTCTTTCCCTTTCTTAGCAAAAAAGGTCTAGTCTAGCCAAAAAAAAGAAAAAGAAACCTCTGTCCACGACCCCAGCCCCTGCTGGTCACGTCCATCATGGTCACCTTTTGTAACCAGCAGCCCTGGTTTTCTGCCTCAGGAAATACTACCTCTCCTTCCTCTCAAAGAGTAAGAGAGCTAGCATATTCAATGCGTAATGCTTACCCCAGACATTAACAGACCATAGAGCATTACTTGCCTATCTTCAAACCAGCAGGGGGTTGAGTTTTAAGTCTGGACCAGCGGGCATCAACCCCACATGCACATCAGAATCATTGTGGGGACTTTTGAGAAAACCTATCATTTCTCATTTTAGATCCCTCTCAGTAGTGGCTTGCCACTGCCACTAACCCTTGTGTCACCTCTCCATCCCCTATTGGCTTTTTCATTCCTTGTAATACCTTTTTTTAAATTAATTCTCCATATTAAATTCCCTTGACTAAACCACATGACACAAGCTCTCTTTTCTTGTGTGTCTCTCACGGATACATAGGTCATACCTAGGGGTGGACAGAGCCGCAGAGTAATCCAATTTCCTTATTTGTCCACTTGTTTTTAATAGTAATTATTATATTTTAACTCCCCTCCTTTTTACATTTCAAAGTGCCTAGAAATAAACCAAAAAGAGAAATCATCCCAAAAGTTTATGTTACTGTTTTATGTAGAAATCATTTCTGTTCTGCAAATTTCCTGTGGCTCTATAAATCATCAGAGGGGATTCAACAGGAATATGTTTATTCCACAAAGGGAAAGCACCAAATGATGGATGAGTTCTGTCTACAGACTCCAATTTGAGGAGAATGGCTGAGCTACCCCAGATTTCTCATCCTCATCATCCCCAAAGCAACCAATAATTTAAAAGAAAAATCCAGACATGCATTTGCTCTGAAAAATGACAGGTGAATTGAGGTAGCCAATTCCTTTTTCCTTCCTAGATTTCCTCCAGCATTACACAATTTTTCAGTATTTCCCTTTGTTGAGTTGTGCTACCAGACAGCAAGGAAGAAGTTAATGCTCACACTCAAGTATGAAGGAGAGAGAGAGGAAGGATTTTAAATCAGAAGGTATCTCTCCAAGGGGTGGGGATGAGAGAAAATAATTTCTGATAGGATGACCGACATTTTTTCTTTCAAATGCCAAGTTTCTTGCTTTCTCACATGTAGCTTTCAAGTTATACAGTGCCAGGTTCTATTTTGTCAGTTCTCAAGGGTATGGAATATTCAACTGGTTGGAAAAATATGGTTTCTCCTGAGAGTCAGAGAGAAAGAGAGCCAGAATATTTAATGTTTCCCACAGAAATTAACAGACCACAGAGAATTCCTTGGTGATCTTCAGATCAGCAGGACATGGAGGTTGAGATTTTAAAAGCATAGACCAGTGGTCCTCAATCCCACATGTATATCAGAATATCATCAAAGGGACTTTTGAGAAATGAGGATGCCAGGTTCCACCCAGAAAAAAATAGAATCTGGGAGGGATAGGTCCCAAGCGTTAGGAGTGTTTTAAATCTTCCATGTGATTCTAACGAAAAGCATAGACAGAGAACCACTGGCCTAGACCAAGAATTAGGAGTTAATTCTATCCTGTGTAATTATATATAAATATATAATTCACATATTATAATTAGTATATATAATATTGTTATGTATAATTGTATACAATCATTTCCTTGAGCTCAGTCGCTTCCTACACAGGAGTTTGTCCATTTTTCTTTTGCATGACATTAACTCTTCTCTTTTGCATGACACTAACATAAGCAATGCTAGAGCTATAGTGAACTTGAGAGTCCGCTTTGCTTGCCCACGCAATACAAGAAATAACAGAAAAGGAAGACCTTGAGTTCTTTGGGTAGGGGGAGGGGCATTGCTTATGATGAACCTGCCAGAATCTCTAGATGTGTGGATTGTGTGACTCTCCCCCCCAAAAGTGGCTTTCAAAAGACCCTGTATCAAATCCACTGCCTATTAATCATTCGTCTTGTGTAAGCGCTTTTCTCGATACCGTCAGTCCGGTACCGCATGGTGTCAAACACAACCATGTCATCCTCTGTCACCTTAGAAATGTCCTACTGTATATTGTCCAGAGCCCACAGCTCTGACGGAGTTGAAGTCTTCCCACTCACTACAGTGTAGCACATTCTATCTATGTACCTCCCCAGACAAATACCTGGAGCAGAACAGACAATGGCCTAGCCCAGGGGTCTCCTAAATATTTTTGATAGCACATGCCCTCAGTAAAATACCTTTCAGCACACCTAACAGAAGTTTAAGTGGAGGTTTAATGCTTGTCCTGTGACCCAGTGGATCACATTACATGCCCTCTGCGATGCTCAAACTTCACACCGGAGACCACTGATCTAGTCTACTGTATAATGACGCCTGACAAGTTATTACTTGTGTGATTTGGGTTGTCCCCAAATGTAAATATTATATCTGAAGTTCTCACTGAGGACTGCATGCAATCCATACAAGCTAAATAGCTAATTTTCACCATCGCCATGAGTTACTTCACAAAAGGGGAAAGGACATAGGTTAGCACCCAATGTTTCCCATTCCCAACACAGTGAGGCTTCAAGGGCTTCTGAGGCTCCAGCCCAATCCTAGGAACAATTCTGCCCAAGTCACTTTTTGAACTGCTTGTAGCCAATTCCATAACTGGTTCCATGGCCACTCTGAACCCAAAAAACAACCTCTAGGCCATCTTGCTCAAATAAGACATTCTAGGAAAACTCTGGCCACAACTGCAGAGCAAATTTCCTCTCTACAATAAATAGGTGTCAAACAGTGAATGTTCTCCATGAGGCATACTTTGTGAAAAAAAAAAAAAATACAGGATAGCAAGGCCTCTGGCAAGTGCTTTGATTCTTAGAAGAGAGACACAGAAAGATTTCTTCAGGGTCATTGACAAGGGGAAGGAGGTTGAGATGAGCACGTGCAAGGAAGCGTGTTGTGGCCGTTCGAGATCATGCAGTTCCTTTCTGGTTTTGCAGCTGAGGGAACTGATGTGCCCGAGGTCACACAGCAGTACAGTGGCAAATTTGAAAATGGATCTCAGGCTCCTAGCTCGCTGTCCTTCCTTTTACTTCCTTAATGGCTTATCTTCCAATCTCTTTTCTGTCGGTCTTAGACAAGAAGGTAAAGACTTTTCTCATGTCTTGTGAACCGTCCCTACATCTCAAGAACCCCTGGCTTCCCATGGGGTATTTCCCTTTTCCTTCCTGTGCTCTTCCCAAAGGACGAGGCCCTGTATTCCCAACTGCAGGGTTCCTGTCTGTCTTGTCACAGAATCCTTTTATCATTGCAATTGTGGGTTGTCTGTCTCTAAAAATAAAATTCCATTTATTTGTTTTTCAGTACAAGGAAAATCAATTATGATACAATTCTCACTGTGGAAATATTCTCAGACAATATTTAACTGACTCCCAAGTTCTATTTTAAAAGCATCATAACCACAGAAGTACAGAATACTGGAGTTAATAGGACTACAGAGTTCATCCAATGTAGTTCTTATCATTTGGGGGTCATGAAACTTCCCTCAAAAATATGATGTCTGCTATTGGAACTCTCCCCAGAAAAATGTACGTAGAGAGATATATATGCAGGTGCAGAACTTAAAATTGATAGAAAAACTTGCATATAACATTGCGTACTTGCCTGGAGGCCAATCCCTGGGTCCCTGATTTAGATCCCCCTTCATTTGACTGAAAAGGAAACTGAGCCCCTAAGCCAAAAACAATTTGCTATGAGCACAGAGCTAGTTGGTAGAAGCAATAGTATGAGCATGCAGGTGTCCAGACCAGGGGCACACCATATCACGACAACAGTGACCATGAGACTTGAGACCTCCACGAGGGACCTTCTGAAAGTGAAAAGGTAGGCTATCGATAATTAGGTTAAGACAACACGTGTAAACCGAAACTCGATGGGGCAAACCAAGACATATGGTCACCCCCGTCACACTGAAAATTTGGGCCTGATGCTCTTTTGTGGCAAGAAGGTCAAAATCTCCCAGGAAAAAAGAAAATGTGACCTTGCAGTGTAGCCTCTGAATCTTCATTCTGCAGCACTTTGAAAAGCTTCTACCCCCTTCTCTGAGTTATTAAATGCATATCACACCTCTCATGAATA
This sequence comes from Ursus americanus, assembly GCF_024610735.1. Taxonomy (NCBI): domain Eukaryota; kingdom Metazoa; phylum Chordata; class Mammalia; order Carnivora; family Ursidae; genus Ursus; species Ursus americanus. The sequence goes on from NC_142127.1 coordinate 86,947,794, forward strand.
TGACATACAAAGGAAATTATTATAACGCTTCATAACAACAAGATTTAGGTTTTCTTGAGACTTCCCAAAGGGCATCTCAATCAATTTTAGTTTTATCAGCAACACAGTAGCAAGCATCAGAACTTTCTCCTTGCTGCTGTTTGTAAAGTCAGTTTTACTCCAGAGGCTTGACCGTTTCAGTCTGACTATGCAGGGAAAGGATAAGGAAAATTGATTCCATTGCAAAGAGTCTCCCTGAAGGTCTAAATAATTCATATCAGTCTCAACCTTCAGACATTATCTCAAGCAGTAAGAATAATCCAGAAGAACCCATGCTCCCAGCACCTCCCTTGTCAAACAAAGCTACACTCACTCCCCTCACTCCTTGGCTGGGCTTTCTTCTGAAGAGTCAGGTGCTTGTGTCCACTCATCATCTTGCTCTTAGAATGTTCATTTCAAGTCCCTTAAAAAAAAGAGTCTGGTTTTCAACTTAGTGACACTTTGACTATTTTAGCAGAGCCTCCAGTCCCAAATTACATTACTACAGCACAGTAGGTCTTGGAGCCCCAGACCAGTGGCTCTCGCTGGCCGTGCAAGAAAATCATGTTGAGAACTTTACAAAAAATTCTCATGCTTGAGCGCCAACCTAGAGATTCTGATTCATTGGTTGGAGTTTGAACCCAGGCATGGACATTTTTTCCAGATCTTCCCAGATGAGTCTAATGTGCAGCCAGGGTTGAGAACTACTGCCTTAGAGAAAAACTAGTGGGTATTCTCTAGTAATTGCCTGCAAGTGGGGAGTGCAAAAAATGGTAAATCTAGTTTTTACAGCAAAGGCACTCAGATGCTGGGCTCTACCACATGCAGAAACCATGAGGAGGGGCACCTGGGTGGCGCAGTCATTAAGCGTCTGCCTTCGGCTCAGGGCGTGATCCCGGTGCTCTGGGATCGAGCCCCACATCAGGCTCCTCTGCTAGGAGCCTGCTTCTTCCTCTCCCACTCCCCCTGCTTGTGTTCCCTCTCTCGCTGGCTGTCTCTCTCCGTCAAATAAATAAATAAAATCTTAAAAAAAAAAAAAAAAAAAAGAAACCATGAGGATCCTGGAAGACCTTACATTGCAACCCAGAGAATTCTCAGGACTCTTTGTACATCTTCTGGTGCCTGACACATGGTAGATGCTCCACATTGTTGGATATTGTATATGTTGTCTCCCTAAATGGGCATCCTGTTATCTCAGATTTAAAAACAGCCCAGCTGTATCAATGTGCTACAGTGATATCAATGGACTAATGGATGCAAATAAATGCTCATTCACAGGTCGTACCCAGGTTTCAGGGCCTTTGCGTTATGTAGACTGGGGCCTACACATACTGACACATGAAATTTGCCCGTAAAACGCTTTCATTCTTTGAACAAAGAACTTCCTAGACAGAAAACAAAATGCTATAATCCAGTCTTAGAGACCAGCTTGACTCACAGGTCTGGATCCTGAGGTTTAGTCCAGCCCCATGACTGTTTGACCCACTGTTCTCTCTCACGTCTGGCTCTTCATCTTTGCCTCCACTTTCATAAACAATGCAGTAACCTGAATCACTTAGGGGCAAATCATTGATTTTGGCCATCAAACAGTATTATAAAGTAAACTTTGAAACTAAAAATGTTTTACTTATAATGAGTACTTAAGTATGACAGCAGACTCACCATCTGCTATAGTACCGCAAAGAACTTTACACCTGCAAAATGGAAGAACGTTTTTTACCTGCAACTGTGTACCAAGCACTTTGCTGTTCATCTGCTCCCACGTTTAGTCCTTTCCCTGCATATCTCATATTCACCTGAACTCTGAGGAATCATCACATCCATTTACAGATGAAAAAAATGAGACTCCAGGACATTGAGGTACTTGGAGAGCTAGTGATTGAACAACCCCAAATTCAAAACTGGGGCGTCGATGACTCCAAGCTCATGTTCTGCTCCTTTTTGCGATCACAGCAAAGCACCATAACAATTGTACAGTCAAGATCCTCTGGGGGTTGTGGGGGGCACAAGGCTACATCTATTCTCACCTAGTACATAAAGACCCAAATCACTTAGCGCCTCGCTCTCAACAAAGAATCACAGAGCAGGTCTGGTGTGATGTGGACTGATTTATGCAGTGTGGATGGGGCAGGACAGGGCACATGGTAAAGAGATCAGGGATCTGGGCTTGCGGGGATGGTTGGTTGTGGGGACAATAGTAGAAAGAAAGGGAATGTTGTGAAATGTGCTTTTCAAGTATCTTTTTCTAAACTATGTTTAAATGCCATGGATAGAATTTATTTAGTTATATAACATCCCTTCTAATAAAAGGTTGGAGAGAGGCGACTTTTGAAAGCCTGCCTGGGTTGTCTCTTAAAGAGACACGGTGGCTGGAAGGATCAGAAAATTCAGATACCCTCAAGCTCATTTGAAGGAGAATATCCAGTGGCTTGGACATGTGTTAGTTTTCTATGGCTGAGAAATAAATGATCCCCAAATGAAGAGGCTTAAAATAACATTTATCTCACGATTTCTGTAGATCCGGGTATAGTAAGAGTCCAGGTGTAGCTTAGCTGGGTTGTCAGCTTCAGGATCTCTCAAAGGGCAAGGGCAAGGTGCCAGCCAGGGCTGCAGTCCTGTCAAGGCTTGACAGACAGCTTGACCTCCCTACTCCCTCACGTGGTTCTCAGCAGGATGGTGATGTTCCTTGCAGGCCGTTGGGCTAAGTAAGGGCCTCTTTCCCTTGCTGGTTGTTGGCTGCTCCTCACCACGTGGGCTTCTCTGTAGGACAGCTCACGATAGTGTAGCTCAATTCATCAGAACAAGCCAGAAGATCCAGACAGAGGAGAGAGTACAAATAGGACAAGTGACGGAAGGCTTTTGCAAGCTGCAATCGTTAATTTTATGTCTCAACTTGACTGGGCTCAGATATGTGGTCAAACATTATTCTTGGTGTTTCTGGGATGCTGTTTTTGCATGAGATTAACATGTAAATTGGCAGACTGAGTAAAGCAGATTATCCTCCCTAGTGTGGGTAGGCCTCACCCAGTCACCTGAGGCCTAAAAAGAACAGAAAGCCTCCCACTCCTCCCGGAAGAAGAGACTTCCTTCACACCGGAACATTGGCTTTTTTTTTCTGTCTTTAGACTTGACCTGAAAAATTGCCTCTCCCTGGGTCATGAGCACGCAAACCTTCAGACAGAAACTACACCCCTGGCTCTCCTGGGTCTCTGGCATATGGATGTGGCTGATAGTGCCCCAAGAGGGTTTGATAAGTCTCAGGGCTGGTGGCCCAGGCATGGCTGAAAGGGGGCCAGACTTGGACTCAGAGGAGCAGGGTTCAGAGATCTGCAGGGCCACTTGCCACCTGGGTGGACATCCTACACCAGCTGTCTGAGATGGGCCTCTGTCTTCCTGTCTGTGACATGAGGGTAGCAACTTCTTGACTGGAATGCCAGAAGAATTCAGGAATATTTCTTTAAAAGTGTTCCACTGGAAGCTAGTTCTGCAAAATGTGACTAGATAGAAGAAGGGTCCCACGACCCATTCAGTTTGGGAAATGCCAGGGGACGCAGAGTTAAACAAGGCTCCTTCCTACATTGTCCGGAGTCTATAATGAGGTACTGAGCGTTCTGGGTCTGGAAAAGGAAGATGCATCAGGCAGTGTTAACCAAATGCATTCAACCACAGCGCTCTTTTTTCAAGAGAACTTCATGGGATTTGTGTTAAATAATTAATTAGATAATGCGAGTACAAATGCCTGCCCGTGGAGCTGGCAGACCACCCCACGTGTAATTAGTGTGCGTTGAATCAGATCATTACACAGCAGTCATGGCAAAAAGCCACCCTGGGAGAGGCCAGGACCAAAACCCCAGATGTCCTCTCATGTTTGGATAAGAAAATGAATGTCCTGCTGTGCCTGCCCTGTGGTAGGCTCTTACACGGAGCTCTCACAGACAGTAGCAGGAGGCCAGCAGGACAAAACACACTCCCGTAGAAGGGTCCTGAAAGAGAGGCTGGCCTAGTACCCCTCATCTGGGAAGAGTTAGGTTAAGCGGCATTCTGGAGGCAGTCCTCAGCACAATAGAAAAGAGAATCCCTGGCCTTTCTTTGATTCTCCCTCTAAACTGTGAGTTGGCTCCATTGTCTTGGGGATGTTCCTTGTTTAAGGCTAAATAAGGACACGACCCCTGCCCTGAGGAAGGCAAGCAGGCATCTCTGCAAGAGATTGCAAGCTGAAGATGAACCAATCTGATTTTACGAAAATAGATTTCTAGTTGTATGTTCCTCTTTTACTTAAGGGTATTGCAGCTGTGAGATACATGCTGGGCTTCATGTCAGGGGAAGCACAGTGCCCCACGAGGCCAGCAGGAGCGCGCCTGGTGTGAAACGTGGGTGAATTCCTAGTTCACATCCCTCACCCTTTCCCGGGGACTGGCTTTGAGTCACGGAGGTGAGCCACAGACACCACCTCTTTATGTGGCGACATGAACCAGAGCTGATTTATTTAGAGGTCAATGCCTAACTGAAGTGAAGCTAATCAGATTGTCTCTCCTGGGAAGATGAAGATTCATACTGAGAGAAAGTGCCAGAGAGAACGGGGTCATGGAGCTGAGGCACAGAGTGTCCTAGAGATACAGAAACTCCTGAAGTCCTTGGCGCTTCTCTACTTTTCTCTTTCCCGGGGCTTTGTTTTAAACTCAGACTTCCCAGGAAATTTTTCCTTTTAGTTAAACTAGACAAAGCCTGCTTCATTCCCTCTAACCAAATGATTCCTAGTCCGTGGTGGCAATAGGCATTGGGGGAAATCCCCAAGGGCAAGGCAAATGGTGGAGTATAAGACTTAGAGCTACGAGGCCCGATCATCTTCCCCATCTGTAGCCTCACCATCTATACGGCGACAACTCTGGAGAATCACTCAAGCAAAACAGGGGTATCTCCCCAAGATCAGGGGAAATCCCAAAGGTCAGAGTCAGGAGAGTCAGCCTCAGGAGACAGGAGCCATAAAGGATGAGCACCAACGAGAAAGCCAAAAACAAACTGGTGGGCAGGGAGCCTATTTTGACCAATAGACTAGTGGTCAAAATAAGGGAGGTCTGGCAGCTATGAACAGAGTTTTAGCCCAAGAGCTAAAGATCCGAGGAATGACCTCATGCTTAGACAAACTAAAACTCAGGGCCGGGACACAGGTCCTGAGTGACAAGACAATGACCCAGTTGGGTGACAGGTCAAATCAGAAGCTAAGTTACCAGAATTGGAGCATAAGGTCAGAGCAGGGGCATTCATCACTGCGTGACCTGCCCTGTTGGACTCCTTAATTTCCCAGTGAGGGACAGGTCTGCTCCCGGAGCCTGGAGTGTGGGGCTGAGGTTGCAGGCAGGGGTCGAGTGTAAGCAAACAGGGATCTGGGGACAGGGCATCCTGACCCCTCGCAGTGATCTCCCAAACTTCCTTTCCACATTGTCACAGTCCTGGGGCTTCTGCTCAGCCCCTAAGCTGCAGAAAAGAGAGGACAGTAGGAAGGATGGAGTCAGTCAGGAGAAGGGGACGCTGTCATCAGCCTGCAGCACTTGTCTTGCATGTAGCAGACTGTGGGGGTGGAGGAAGGGGAACTGCATTTGTCTATTTCTTCAGGGCAATGCACAAATCTAGCCAAATAGAGATAAAAATAAAATATATGAAAACTTTCCTAACTTTCTGACTCAGAAATGCTACGAAACACGTAGGTCATATGCAGGCAGAATCCCCAAGTTACACTTACCAGTCCCAAACACTGCTCCACCTGTGCCCTCCCAGGTAGAAGGAGCTCCCAAAGGTCACCAAGACACACTTGCCTCATCGCTCAGTATTTTCTAAAATAAGCCAAATGGAGGAGTGCCTGGGTGGCTCACTCCCTTAAGTGTCTGACTCTTGGTTTCAGCTCAGATGGAGAGATCGAGCCCCGCTTACAGCTCCACACTCAGCATGGAGTCTGCTTGGGATTCTCTCTCCCTCTGTCCCTCCTGCTCATTCTCTCTCTCTCTCAAATAAATAAATAAACCTTTAAATAAAATAAGCCAAATGGCAGCCAGCATTCACCTTTCCTAGGTCTGCTCAGCTCAAAGGGACCAAGCACAGCGAGAGATGCTTGGTCAAAAATTAGGGTTGGTTGACTAATTGTCCCACTTCTATCCTCTCTTTAGTACTCTCTCCCATCTCTCTCTTCAGTTATCCCTTGACAGAACATGACTGCGGTTCCCTAGCATGAAGGGTAAAGCTACAATTCCTATGGGGTGCATGCTTCTGATGGGCTAGGAAGGCTCAGAGAGGCTCAGAAAGGAGGTCGTGGATGGGTTGGCCCATCTGTGGGAAGAGGAAGAGAATGGTCGTATATTCTGAAGTCGATCTGCAAGCATCCTTTGAAGTTATCTGGTTCCAGTGCACATCATCTGATGAGACTGGTCCATACGGCAGTTGGCAAAGGGGAAGGTAATTCTTAATGATTCTTTCTGAGGGCCCCAGGATTTGGTTTAGCAACATGTTCATCCTCTGATTTTAGCTGTGCTTAAAAAACTGGTTGGGGGTCAGGGCGCCTGGGTGGCTCAGTCGTTAAGCGTCTGCCTTCGGCTCAGGGCGTGATCCCAGCGTTCTGGGATCGGGCCCCATGTCAGGCTCTTCTGCTGGGAGCCTGCTTCTTCCTCTCCCACTCCCCCTACTTGTGTCCCCTCTCTCGCTGGCTGTCTCTCTGTCAAATAAATAAATAAAAAATCTTTAAAAAAAAAAAAACTGGTTGGGGGTGAGCAGAGGGGATAGAGGCAATTGTAGAATAGAGAGGATTCATATCAGATGCCTTCAGGGAGTTCAGTGTAAGCGTCAAAGGAATCCATCACCACACTTCACAAAAGAAATAAAACGTCTCCCTTCTTCCCTCTTTAATTCACCTTTGCTGAGTGTGGGCTCCATAAGCTTTTTATTTTTTAATCTGTATTTGGGAAAGTCATGAGTTTTAGAAAAAGGAAAAAAAAAATAAAAGTAAATCAGGTCTTTCCATCTCTTCAACCCCCTCATAGTGCATTCCCCCACTGGAGGAAGAGTAGGGACAAAACTACTCTAAATTATGAGAACTCACCCCTTCAAAGCTCCTGTGTTAGAAGGTGTCTCAGTCACTGCGGGCTATTATAATAAATACCATGCACTGGGTGGCTTAAACCACAATCGTGTATTTCTCACAGTTCTGGATGCTGGGAAGTCCCAGGGTATCAGCACGGCTGGGTTCTGGTGAGGTCTCTCCTCCTGGTTTGCAGATGGCTGTTATCTTGCAGAGAACAGAGAGAGGAAGTAAGGCCTCACGTGTCTCTTCTTATAGGGGCGCTAATCCCATTTGTGGGGGCTCCACCCTCATGGCCTAAGTCCCTCCCAAAGGCCCCACCTCCTAACACCATCACATTGAGCATTAGGATTTCAGCTTCGGAATTTGCGGGGGTGGGGCATAAACATGCCGTCCCCGACAAGTGGCGTGTGTTGCTAGCGCATAGCAAGTGCCCTTGTAGGCATTTGTGACTCGCAGAAGGATTTGCACTACTGCTTGTGTTGTGTGGAATTCCTTGTCCATAAACCAGTGAACCCCCACCTTCTGTCATTCCCTTGGCCTCATCAACATCCGGAGGCTTATGGCCTACAGAAATGTATTCCGAAGGCTCTGATGAAAACACTCGTTTCCACAGTTGAGGAAGTTAAAAAGGATTAAGTTTGAAAATTGAAGAAGGAATTTAGGATTAAATGCTTCTCAACAATTAATTCCTAGAAAAAGAAAAATGTGCAGGAGGTCCTCCCTCCTGTTCTCTCTTACGTTTCATCCATCTGCCAGCCCGAAGGAGCTGACAAGTCCCTGTATTTCACTTCTCACTCCATTGATTCACTCATTCAACAGTTTCCCTGCTGACTCACTGGTCTCAAAGTTAACGCGTCAACAGTTTGCTCGACTGCTTCGGGAGCACTGGCTGGGAAGGGAGGGTACGTGCGGGCTACACCATAGGAGAAGGAGAAACGGTGATCCCCTCTTTGTCATTTTGCAGCTTCCCATGGCATTTCCAGGAGCACAATGGAGCGGAAAGCTGAGGCAGGCTGCGTGCGGGCAAGAGCACGGTTTTGTGCTTTGTTACTGCATAGGGCCGTAGGCCGCTACTAGAGGCCCCGGCGGATTTTGGATTATCTGTTCTCAATAATCATAGACTAAATACAAACAACAGCAAAAGGCAGCTGTCAACACAGGAGCAAATACAAAACAAAGCACAGGGGTGCTCTGCAATGGATTTGGAGCCTGAACTAGCAAACTTAATTCATTCCCCGGAAGTCCGGGTTTCCCTAGCCTGTAAACATAAATAAGGTCATTTTCATATTATTCACAATGACTTCAAGGCTCCCTTTCTGGGGAATCCTCAAAGGCGCTGGTATTTGATGTGCTTTCCTGAGTCATTTCGTCTCTGCGGCTGTGGGCTCAGGCCATCCATCTCCTCTCTGTCATCAGGCCACAGACCCCTGTCACTAGCCATTTAGGGCTCCAGAGTGGCTGATCCCGCCTCTGGCTAACGCTGCTATTCCCCCCTGGCCCTGGGCCCTGGGTTGGAGAGGCAAGGGAGGAGGAACGCGCTCCCTCTCTATTCCTGGGTTGTCAAGAGGCGCCTCCTTCACGCAGGTGAGACCAGGCTGGGGCTTTGGACTAGACTCCCTTGAGGGAAGGGAGTTGTAATCTCGCTGCTGCAAATGTGCCTATGAACCCACAGCTGCGGCAGCCTCATCTGGGAGTCTGACAGCAATTCTGAATCTCGGGCCTCCCCTCAGTCCTCCTAAAATCTAATCAGCATTTTCACAAGATCCTCCACAGTCCATATGCATATTAAAGTTTGAGACACATGCTTTTCAACCCAGAGGAGCATTCATCTGCATGCCAGACGTCTACATTTGCCTCTCAAAGCCACGTTGCCGTCTCTCTACCCCGTTCTCTGCCTGGGATGCCGATCTCTGTGGACCTCATGCACGAGCCCTCACAGGAGATCAGAGGATGGAGAAAGGGGGAGCGGGGCGGTCCTCAGGCTGGCTGGGACCCTCTCCATTGCTAACTGCCTCGGGGCCCAGACAAAGGAAGCCGGTCCCGTTCTGTCCAAGACCTGCTGTGGCGGATTCAATTTCCTTCCCCAGGAACTGTCTGCTTTCATGTCTCATTAGTAGAATATCCACTCTTTTCAAACACTTTTATGGTTTCTTCTTTAGTCCCAACAGGGAGATAACATGAAAACACAGCGGTCCAACATTTGCACGTTACCAACCCCCAGTTATCCAGCCTTATGGAGCAGTCCATGTCAGACACCGAGAGTCCTGTCACAACTGATTAGTGAAAGACGTAAGTCCTCCCCTTTGATCAGCGTTCCCTCCAGCGTGAGGGCTACGTCTGCATATCCTTCAAGCTGCATATCCATCCTAGCCCCCAATCTGCCATGCAGACACCTCCAGCATAGACAGACACACCTCCCTATGACAACACCACCATTTTTGAAATTGCAGAGGGCCTCCATTTCTTGCCCACTTACATTCTCCAATCAAGAGCCAGAGGGCTCCTCCTAAACCATAGACCAGATCTCGTCACCTTTCTGCATAAAGGCTTTCTGTGGATTAGGTTTGTACTTCAAACACGAAGCATGGCGTGGCAGGTCAGTTTCCCCAGGAAGCGGATCCTGAGATGGAGGTTGGTGTCCAGAAGTTCACTGGGGCAGGGCTCTCAGGATCAACTCCCACGGAGGACGAGAAGGAAGGAGGATCAGGAGAAACTGGGCTGTGACGCAGTCACGACAGAAGCTTCAGCAGATCCCAGAGCCAGATGACGGTGCAGAGTCCTCCCGCAGTCAAGCGCCGTGGGCCGAGCGTTTCTATCTCAGCCGCTCCACATGAACTGCCCTCAGGAAGACAGTGCGACTTTGGATGACCTGGCTCTCCTCAGCCAAGGCCAATCCCCAGAAGGAATTCAGCTTTGAGCTGGCACCACCCACACTCTCAGCAGCTGGGGGACGAGTGGCCTAGCCCCCTCCCCCCCAGTGATGAGCTGGGAGCTGGATCTGGATGGCACAGCCCAGTCTAACTACACACGATTGATAAAGCCCTCCAGGGTCTTGTCCTGCCTGCCTCTGTAACTTCATCTTCCCCGCTCACCACCTGCTCTGCTCTAGTCACGCTGGCTGCTGGGACTTTCCACGTGCTGTCATCCTGCCCAGACCATGCTCCCTGGATCTTTGCACTGCTGGCCCCTCCAGGTCTTATATCAGAGATCCCAACCACAATGACACCTTCTTTGACCACCCTATTTAAAGTAGCTCTCATACCTTATCTGCTTGTGGTTACCTTGTCCTATTGCTTATTCATTCCAAAGAATTATCACAAAGGACATTATTTGCTTACTTGTTTAACTGTGGCTCAAATTTCTCAAAGGGTAGGGACTTTCCTGTTCTTCTTTATCCCTTTTCTCCACACCTAGAATAGTAATGGAAACATAATAGGTACAATGAATGACTGAGTGAACAGTCATTCTAAATTGGAGTTGTTTTTCTACTTTCATGCCTTTAGAGACATGGTTTCCTCTGACAGGAATGCAGTGTCTTCCCTCCTAACAAATTCCTGCATGTCTCAAATGTCGGTGTCTCTGTAAACATTTCATGTCTATTTGTATGGTACTCTCGTCTTCATCCTCCTCTCAACTCTTGTTGCCATCTCAACACCTAGCCTGGGGAGACACCAGTCATAGCACAGACATTTGTCAAATGCCTACTACGTGCCCGGCAGAGTTCTATGTGAACAAAACAGACAAAATCCTTGCCCTCATGAATTTACATTCTAGCTGGGGAAGACAGACATAACCAAAATAAGCAAGTCAATTACACACTCCAGCAGCAAAGGGAGATAGAGAATACTAGGTAGTATTGCAGAAATTAAAGAGGGTCATCAGAGATGAGCTCACTGACACCTGGGGAGGTGTAGAAAAGAGCTGCATGAATATCTGAGTGAAGACTGTTCTAAGCAGAGAGACCAGTAAGAACAGAGGGCCTGAGGTCAGAGTAGGCCTGACTTCTCCAAGGACCAGCAAGGGAGCCATGGGGACTTGAGCAAAGTGAGTAAGGGGAAAAGGAGTAGAAGACATGTGAGAAGTACTGGGGCCATATCATGGGGACTTGTAGGTCAGCATCGGTGATATGAGAGCCTTAGAGATTCTGAACAGAAGAGTAACACAGCCTGACTTAAGTTCTGGGAACAGGTTGTATGGAGCAATTGTGGAAACAGGGAGATCTGTTGGGGTCACTAGAGTGACCCAAATGAGATGGGACAATAGCTTTCACTTGGCTGGAATTGGTATATTGGTAGAGTGGTGAGAAATGGTCGAGTTCTGGATATATTTTGAAGAAGGAGCTCTCAAGATCTGTTCTCAGATTTCATGAAGGATAAGCAAGAGGAGTCAAGGTTGACTTTCAGGTTTTTCATCCAAGCATGGAGGTGCCATTCACTGAGATGGGTAGGCCACCAGGAAAAGCAGGTAGACAAAGGAGAAAGTAGAAATCAGGGATTTGCCATGATATGTATGAGATGCCTAATAGACATCCAAATGGAGATATTAAATTGCCCATGAAGTAAGGAAGAACAAAATCAAATTTCTAAATGAAGAAAAGACCTCAATGAGAATAGTAACTGCAACAAATGATGGGATGCATCAATAAGAAGCTTTACAAAAAGTGTTAAAACCTGGATTTCATACCAATGCATTCTTGGACAATACTCTTCAATTCTAGATAATTTGCAGACTCTCATTATATGACCCGGTAGCTGCAGTTAGAAGTATCTCTGTAGGAAAAATTTCAAAACCAACACTTCATGGTCTTTATCTCTCATTCCTTTCCTTCTCTCTCTTTGCCCCTTTCCTGTCTCTCTCTTTTTCTCCCTCTTACTCTCCACTTCCAATTCTTTGTGTCTCCTGTCAATTCCATAAGCTTGCCAATGACCACTCCAGACATTCTCACTACTAAAGATTTAAGTAGTGCTGACCTTTGGTGATGTGACCTAATTAAACACAAAATATATCTACCCAGGGTAATTTTTTTTCTCCTCCCAAATCAAATTTCTTGCTTTCAGAGTTTTGCGAAAATAATTAGAGGAAAATACTTAGTGTCACTTTACATTTCTTTTGGGGAAGAC